>NC_141385.1:13213211-13813211 GCF_017979445.1 Akebia trifoliata | reverse complement strand
AGCTCAATCCAAAACCTCTAACCCATATTTTGAAAAACCAATGTTTTTTCATATGGCCCTTGAACTGTTTGTTATCTGAGAAAATATAAGATTTTTTTTTGACTATCAACTAATTAAACTCTTTTTTCCCTAATTCTACTTTATATTTAAAAAATAAGTACAGATATTTAAATATAAATAATTTAAATAGTTTAACTCATCTTCGAAGAGTTGCTTGGATGAATCAACTTTGTTTTGGTTGGCCGCGAAATGAGATGTGATACTCGATTTTAAAACCATGTCTAAAATCTGGTATTTTGCATTGACTCATCCTGTTGGCTTATATGAGTCATCTCGGTTAAACACTTTTGTCCTATATTATGATTTAGAAGTTTCTAATTGGGTTTATTGTCTGTGAGAATGATCTATATGATGAGGAGATCATCCTTACAAAATATCAGTCTAATATGAAATTTCTAACCCTATCAAAAGTGGTTTAAAATTATGGACCATCGATTTTTATCATTAATTTGTAAATCGCTTTTGATGGAATTAAAGTTTTAGATTAAATTGATTTTTTGTGAGAATTATTTTCTCATCATAGTGATCACTCCAATCCGAAACTTTTAAGTCATATAAAAAAATTTTGACTCCCAAGATAAAAACACATATCCCAAGGATATATATCAACCATTGGAATTCAGTTTTAACAATTAGGATTGCATGTTTTTATATGACCCATAGATATCAACCTTTTAAATAAGGGTCCCGTTCAGCACCAAACATTTTGACCAACATTTTAGTTAATCATTTTTGTCCTGCATGGGTTAGAAGTTTTGGAATGGGTTGATTTTTGGTGAGGATGATCTCTACGGTGAGAAGATCATCCTCATCAAAAATCAGCCCATTCCAAAACTTCTAGCCCCATGTTTACAAGTTGAAAAATCATGGACCGTCCATTTTTTGTAAACCATTTTTTATGGGGTTAGAAGTTTTGGAATGGGCTGATTTTTGGTGATGATGATCTCCTCACCGTAGAGATCATCCTCACCAAAAATCAACTCATTCTAAAACTTCTAACCCATGTTTTGAAAAATGTTTTGCCAAAATGTTTGGTGCTGAACATTTTCCTTTAAATAATTACAAGTTTTTTATTATTGTAAGATGGGTTTGTATAGATGATTAGCCCGAAATTCTTGTTAATGTGATTTAAAAATAAATTTATTTCTTTTATTTTTATTTTCAAAATAATTAATTAATAAATAATACTAAATACCATTAACATCCCTCGTAATCATTTAAGGGGTTGATAATTGATTATCAACCTTGTACTCCAGTGCAAGAATGATTACCGAATTTTGACTTTCTAAATTAACTCGGCGGTTTCCTAGTAATGATTTGAACGAGTTGACACAATGAGTCTGTTCAAATTAGTTGTAAACCTCAAATGAGTTGGTTGACTCGACTGAATTTTGAATCGACTCATACGAGTTTCAAAACTATGCTCCAAATCGGGACAAGCCAATTAAATCCAATAATGGACGAATTACTCGATGGATGATCTAATAACATTTTTTATCCCTGACCCAGACCTTCAAATTCTATTTCCTCATTATGAGGTGGGTCCTACAAGAGGGTTTTTCTTGGACTACTCTTGCTCTACCGGGACGGAGCCAGGATTTTCTTATGGGTCGTGATAATATGACTCGCCAAATGGCATATTCAAAATCAAATGACTTCACGGTATGACAAGTTTGGATATCGTAAATCTGAATGCCTCGGGATACATAATTACACTTTTCATAAAAAATGCATCTCGAGAGAATTGTGTATCCAGAGATGTACAGATCTACAATTCTCGAATTTATCCACGTCATGGAGTCATTTGAATGTGCCACCTAATGAGTCATTATCTAGGCTCTACTTTTGTTTTTTTTTGTTTTTTTGATTTTTTGTTTTTAAGAGAGGCCAAATTATATTTGCTCTCTAAGGTAAGTTGGAAGATTAGTGGTTTTAAAGAGAAACTTCAAGGGTTTTTCATAGAGGCGGATGGCACTTGGGTCGGTTGGTAATGAGAGAACACCTAAGCTATGGGAGGGGGCTGCATGTCTCTAGTTTCTAAACATAGGGGTATCTCAAGTATCTACTAAAAATTGAGACGGCATGTTATCACTTTGAGTGCATAGGGGGGTCTCAAATATTCAATGTTGGAAAACGTCTCCATTAAAAAATTGAGGGGGGCTAACATCAAAATAGCATAATCAATGTTGGAAAACACCAGTGGCTCACACATTATCTAACTGAGTCGTGATAATATGATGCCCCTACACCCCTATCACAAAACTGTAGATCATTTGCCTTGGGATACATAGAATCATAAATCTTTTTTCCTATGTATCCCAAGGCAAATGATCTACGATTCTGTGATGGGGGTGTAAGAGGGCGTTTGTTAGAGGAGAGCATCATATTATCACGGTTCTATCTAGGCTGTAACTTGAGCTTGCTAACCTGAACTCAAACTGATTGACGGGCGAGCCTGAGTTGGGTTATATGGAAAATGAGTTGAGCTTATGCTAGGAAATTTTTACTCTAATTGAATTCGAGTTGAGCTCAAGGTTGAAGCTCCGGGTAACCGAACCCAATGCTATATATTTACATATATATATGGGTAGCGTTCAATGGCAAAACATTTTTCAAAACATGAGTTAAAAGTTTTGGAATGGGCTGATTTTTGGTGAGGATGATCTCTACGGTGAGGAGATCATCCTCACCAAAAATCAGCCTATTCCAAAACTTCTAACTCATGTTTACAAGTTGAAAAATCGTGGACCGTCCATTTTTTGTATACTATTTTTGATGGGGTTAGAAGTTTTGGAATGGGCTGATTTTTGATGATGATGATCTCCTCACCGTAGAGATCATCCTCACCAAAAATCAGCCCATTCCAAAACTTCTAACTCATGTTTTGAAAAATGTTTTGCCAAAAAGTTAACCATTGAACGTGACCCACATATATATATATATATATATATATATATATATATATATATATATTTCTTAAATATTAGTTTTCTCTTCCTAAATATATCTGTAAAACTAAGAAAAAAAATTTATAATATAAAAATTAATGGATTTGGAGATTGTGTGAAAATTTATTTATTAGTGATTTTATTTTTTAAGATATAAAATAAAATTTATGTGTTGATCAAAATGAAATTAGACTTTCTCAATGAGCCCAAACCATCAAAATAACTTAATTTAAGCTAACCTAAGCTCAGCCCAATTTTAGAAGCTCAGTCTTGGGTTGAGCTTGGGTTAATTAGCTCTAACCCGATGGTTGGGTTGAGTTGAGCTCATGTTAAATGGTTTTACAATTTGGGTTGACCCTTCAACACACCTAGGTTAATAATAAACTAAAATAATTGAAAAGGGTGGGGGGCAATTGCCATAAATTTTCTTACGCAGGGGACAAACATAGAGGGCAAACTCAAAATATACCTAAATATCAATGGGACAATACAATTTTCAAAAATTTTGTGGGGACAAGTGCCCCTACTGTAAATTCGCCCCTGATCTACCCTCTATATAGCAACAAAGACAAAATGAAAAGTGGGAAAACCAATCCCACTTTTAAAGTTATTTAAAGCTCGATTTCTTGGCGATTCAATTGCAACTTTGAAAGAGTGTTACCGGATTTGTGAAGTCTTATTCACAATTTCAAGATTGCTACTGGCAACCCAAAAGGGGAGTTCTATTGAAGGTTTTTGCAATCACATTCTTGATAAGACATTTTGTGTTTCTTGTTAATTGGAATTCACATTTTGGTGAAGATATATTTTCGACCATAAATTTCATAAATCTACATCGAGATTCGTGAATTACAAATGATTTTATTGATTTGATAAAAATGAGAGTACAAATTTAAGTATTTTCCTTTGATTAACAGTCAAGTATAAAAATAAGAATAATGTTGTGGACACCTCATTTTTGCATTCGTCTGATTAACCAATTCATCAACTCGATTGCAATGATTCCCGATGATGGATGAATATTCTAAAGCTTTTATTTGTTACTAAATGTGTTTTCCAAGCTCGGATGAGATATTTCATGCAAATAAAATTAAAAATCATGCTACGCTAGGAAATATGAATAAAAAACATAGAAATCATCATGTTGAGACAAGAAGAAGCTTTACGAGTAAAAATCACTAAAAAAGTGATTAAATTATCAAAATACCCCTGACATTAAAACATCCCTAAAGCCTACATTATGCTTAGAAAAATTCTTTCGAACATATAAAATAACAAATTAAAATCAGATAAATTGTTTCACTAATTTTCACAAAATTACTAAAATGCCCCTCATAGAGTCCACAATCATTTTACGTCAAAAACACAGAAGTGACACAAACCAATAATCTCATTAAATTTCTTACAAAAATTTGATTCTAAAACGTCGAAAAACAACATCTCAACTCAAAAGCCTTTTTGAGGGCAAAACAATAATTTTTCAACTTTAAAATTTAAAATTTTGAAATTAATAATTAAAACATTAATTAACGTAAAATAAAATCTTAATAAATCAAATTAAATTTTTTTAAACAAATAAATTAATTAAGCCCACGGGCCAAATTTTAAGAGGTGGCCCATTTACTTAAGTGGGACTGTAGACACCCCATTTTCACACTTGCCTGATTAATAAACTCGTCAACTCGATTGTGACGGGTCTCAATGATGGATGAATATTCCAATGTTTTTTATTTGTTACTAAATATGTTTCAAAACTTTGAATGAGGTATTTCAAGCAAGTAAAACTTTAGAAACCACGCTACGCTAGAAAAATATGACTCAAAACGTAGAAATCATCATTCTTCAGACTAAAAGAAGTTTTACGAGAAAAATCACTAAAAAATGATCAAATTATCAAAATACCCTAGATATCAAAACATCCTTAGAGCCTACATTATGTTTAGGAAAACTCTTTCAAACACATAAAACTACAAATTAAAACCAAACAAACCGTTTCACCAATTCTCACAAAATTCAACAAAATTATAAAAATGCCCTCATAGGATCCACGACCATTTTATACCAAAAATCCATAAGTGATACAAACTGATACTCCCATTAAATTCTTTACAAAAAAATTGATTTCACAACATCCCAAAACATCGAAAATTAATCTTTCAATGCAAAAGTCCTCTTTGAAGGAAAAAGGATATGTAGCGCCCCGCCAAACGCTAACACAAATCCCAATACTGCCTTGAGGCACTAGGTGGCGCCTCGAAATTTCGGCATGGTCTCCTCTGTTTATGTTAGCGTTTCACGGAACTCAAACCTGATAAACAATACCAAACAATCCTGTATAAAGCAACGAATCCACAATGACTAATGAACGAAAGACAATAGATTTTATGAACAACAAAATAAGCAAGACCAGAGTTGCGCAAAAAGGTATAAAGTTATACAGGATTACAAAGTCTATCCTCACTCTAACATAGACCTAGCACTCGGTCCTAAAATACCATGTACACCCCCTAGGATGAACAGACTCCTAGTAGAAGTAGTCGTGTTGCTCACCGGGCAACGGACTCTGGTCGTCGATCTGACCGACCAGGTGTTCCTCGGCTAATAGCTCAGCACCCGCTGCGCCAACTGAAGGCTCTACAACTAAAAAAAAATGGAAGGAAAGGGTGAGTAACAATGGTTACCCAGTAGGTCTACAAACAATTCCTACTAATAACCTCACCTAACGTGATCGAATAATCATACTGCGTTATTTCAAAACATGCAAGTTTTATAATGGAAACTACGATTTAACTGGTACATATAGCCAGGGATGAGCAACTAAACAATTTAAGAGTAACACATAGCATCAATCATCCATACTCATTATACAAATTCCATTTTATGCAAATACAGTTAACAACATTAACATGATAAACATGCTTTTCAGTTTATAGTTCGAAGTATAATAGCAGATACATAATACAAGTGGTGGAGTAATGGAATTTGAGCGTTGGGATTCACGACTGGATCGCTCCCAGTCGGGACATGATGTTACAACATAAATCTGATTTTTAATTCCTGATTTTTGTGGCCGGTCGCTGCACTTACCACATGGGTGACCATTTATCCGGCTCAGGCTGGTCGTTTGACGTGACCGTAAGCAATGGGTCTCTTTTCGATGTGTCAGAACGTTCGACTACTACTAGATTGTTAGTGATCACTGACCAATCATCTTCGTCTATGCCTATCAGGCGTGCATGTGATTCCCAAATGACACTCCACTCGTATACGACCACATTTACAATACACGTTCACTGGTAAAGATAAGTAAGGAATGAACCCGGATTCCAGTTGTGACTCCACTCTCATACGCGTCCCATACCACGTATGAGTTTGGTGGTCCCTACCGTACATCCCAGGATAGTGCACCCCTCCGGATGATGTGATACACTATCCCTTCAGGCATTCACAAACCCTTTAACAACTCACAAAATAGTTACGCATATATATAGTTTTTCATTTAAAACAAAAGAGAAATTAACAGAACAGGATTGAGAATGGATATCCAGTTCCTACCATGCAACTGTGGCCACCCGGCCTAAAATAAACAACAGTACTCAGCGCACGCGCTAACATAATCAGAAATAAACATGCAACCCTTTCATTAATAACCTGGATATCCTTTCACCAACCTACACACAACATACAATGTAAAATGTAGACATCACCCCTCGGGTGTGATTCTGACATTTTACCGTTCATTCTCTTTTCCCATTCTCTCGACATTCTCACTTTTCATCTTTTCACATCGACCATCCATTTTCAATATTTCAAAGTCATTCTTTTGGTCTTTCCATTAAAAACCATCAAAGTTTATAAAAATAAAGTCCCAGTGATGCTCGGGACCAAGGCTGTTAAAAAAATAAAGAAAACTGGTGAAAATTTGGCTAAGTGTCAGAAACTCAATTTTTCAAAGTTTTCGAAATTGAAAACGGGTTTTTCGAAATGAAAGTCTCGATCATGAGATTCGACACTATATAGTTTTTGTAATCTAATTCAAAGAAACGCGAAAGTTATTTCATTTTGAAAACTTGCCGAAAACGTCGAAAATTACGTTTTGTTCTTTAAACCAAAATTCGGATTTTGATCCTTTGAGATTTGGATCTTAAAACCATTCCCATTGTTCCGAAATGGGGGGTAAAACCTTAATTTCATTAAAGAACTTAAAGTAAATGGAATAAAGGGTGACATTTACTTAAATGTTTTTAATGAAATAAAGGGTGACAAATAGTGTATAAGGTGTGAGGAGGTCAAGCCAAGAGTCAGAACACTGTTCTGATCAAAACTGTGTCTATCGGTGGCTGTCGGTGGCAGAATCAATATTCTGTCGGTGGAACCGACAAAATACACATCGGCAGGTGTCGGTGGGACCGACGGTCCTGCCGACAGAACAAAGTTTTCGACGGTTTCTTAATTTCGTCGGTGGCAGAAGCAACATTCTGTCGGTGGAACCGACAGAATGCCTTCGGTAGGTGCCGGTGGCACCGACCTTTCCCACCTACAGCCTGAACCTTACTCGAACCTTCGAGTTTTTGATCCATGTTTCGGATTCTTCTTCCGTTATTCGAATCATTCAACCCACCCACGATTTTGTTATCAAAATTCGATAAAATATAAACAAAACACCTACTTCTACCATGAATTTGAAATCAAACACCAATTTCTACGATTTAAATGCAAACAATAAGTTTTGTTTCAAAACCCTAAATGCACATTGAGAAATCTAAAGTTACCAATAGGAATTGAAAGTCCCCTACTTGTTTGTGGACGCCGAAAGCAATGAACTCGTATAAGGATCAAAGTTGGTGGTGAAGGAGTTGGTGTTGAGTTGAGTTTGATGCAAAGTGAGCTAGGGTTTGCAATCCCCTTTGACGACGGCACTCCTTTGCTTCTATAATGAATGGGGGCCTAACTCTTACTCGATGGAACCCTCGATGAGGATGTGTTAGGATTCACTCGAATCACACGGCTAGGTTTTGATGGAGGATGGGAAAAACAAATGAGAATGGGTTAACAAGGAGGGTGAGGTTGTAGCTATCGTTGTAGCCGACAACTTTGTCTTCTTCGTCGAAGTTCAACGGTCATTCATTCTTAACGGATCTTGAGGAGAAGAGAGGAGAACCCTAGGTTTTTGGGAAAATCTGAGCTTTGGATGCTTTGGATGCTTTGGAGAAGAAAGAAAGTGATTTAAAATAAAATAAATTTTCTTTTATAACAAGGGCGAGGGCATACTTGTAATTTCCTTATTATTTCTAGTTTCGACCGTAACTTAACTATCCGGACTCGAAAAATGACAAACGAGTATTCCATTTTGAATAATTTTTCGCTACGAATCTAATGGAAATGTTGAATTTTCCTGATTTTCCCTCTAACGAAAATTTTTCTGTATGGGTCCCACTCGATGCGAAATTCGAGGATTTGTTAACTTTTTCACCCGAACTTGATTTCAAACTTGCTTATAGGCTAAGGTATATATTTCGATCGTTTTGAAAACTAATGGCGAAGTCGATCTTCAATAAAAACGAACATAGCATAATCCGGGTACTTGACTCTAAGTTTCCTTTCTAAAATATTCTTCAAATAAATACTATTTGATTTCCTCGAGATACGAGTTAAAAATACGGGGTGTTACACGATAATTTTCCAACCCTAAAAATTTAAAAATTTGAAATTAATAATTAAAATATTAATTAACGTAAAGTGAAATATTAATAAATCAAATAAAAAAATAAAAAAATAAAATCAATTAATTAAGCCACGGGCCAACTTTTAAGTGGGGCTTAAATGATATTTATAAAAGACCCCTCCATCTAGGGTCCCAAAGAATTAAAAATATAATTAAGGGATTTTTCAAAAACTAAAAAATACTCTTTCATTGTACATAAGATTCAAAACCCTAACTAAACTTTAATTAAACAACTTAATCTTATCTTGAAAAAACCTAGTCAAACTGAAAAACTCTCAAAAAACTCTATAAATAGGAGTCTCCACAATCTAAACTTGCAGGTCAAGAACAATCCTAGGAAAGAGAGGCCAAAAACTCTCCCCAATTTTTTCAAAATCCTAAATTTAAAACTTCAACTCCGTACTTAACACCCAAACCTTATTTTGTACTCAAAAAACACTCAGAAATCCTCAAAAAACACCTAAAACATCCAAAAAATATTTTGATTTATGAGAAGAATACTTCATCTCGAAGATCAGAAACGAATCTAGTAACGAAGATAAAAGTAGGAACGCTCTCCGCCAGTTTTGAGGAAAGCAACCATCACAATCACCCAAGTAAACTAGTTTTTTTGTTTATTTTATTATTTAGGTCATTTTTAGCAATGTAATTTTTGAAAAAAGTAGAGATCGACATTTGCCGGGCGAGATTGGTGCCTAACACGTTTCGATCCCATAACATGATCCCTAGACCCTTTATTTTCGTAGATTAGTATTTTTTTTTTCGATTTTAAGTCATGATCTGGTTCCTAGATTGTAAAACTAGGTGGCGACTCCCAAACACCAAAAAACAGATTAGTAACCCGCGGATCGAGGGCGCTTTCATGGGCTCACATGATATTTAATAAAGAATCCTTCACCGGGGGTTCCAAAGAATTAAAAATATAATTTAATAAAGAACCCTTTATTGTGGGGTTCTTTAAAAATAAAAAAAAAATTCATTCTATATAAGTCAAAAAATTTTAAAATTTAAAATTCAAATAAAACTTATCTAAAATATTATTTTAATCAAAATAACTTAACAAATTAGTTAAAGATAAACTTTATCTCTAAGAAGCTTAATCCAAATCCTAATCTTATCAAAAAGCTTTTAAAAAATGAGCATCCACCACCTAAATTCGTAAGTCAAGAAAAATCCTAGAAAATCAAGGTCAAAATCTCTCCCAATACACCTCAAAATCCTAAATTTGAAGCCCCTAGTCCATACCTAACCGCTCTAATTTTTCACCTAAAAATACTTAGAAACTCTTATAAACACTCCGGAAAGCTAGTAAAATTTTCAGATCTGGGAGAAAAAAATCTCATCTCGAAGATCGGAAGTAAATCTAGCAATAGAGATAAAAATGAGAAGATTCACACGAAGAACGTTATTCGTCCGTTTCTGAGGGAATCGATCGTCGTAATCACTCAGGTAAAGGAAAGTAACTTTTATTTTATTTTTTAGGCTGTTTTTTGCAATGTAAAATTTTTGTGAAAAGTAGATATCGACGTTCGTTGGACGGGATTGGTACCTAATACCTTCTAGTCCCGTAACTTGATCCCCGTACCCACAATCATTTCGTGGTTTGATTTTCCTTATTATTTTAAAGTCATGTTTCGGTTCCTAGACCGTAAAATTAGGTGGCGACTCCTAAAAAAATAAAAGCGGATCCGCACTCACAAATCGAGGATGTTTTCAAATGTGTGTAGCTTTCTTCTCTTCAGACTTCGCACGTGATTGATTGAGAATGTTGTTTTGATAGTGGCTTTGTTTGTGCTTGATCTTTTGCAGAGACTTTTATAGATTTTCTTCTCTCTGAACTTTACTTTTTTCGATTGAGAAGAATTTCTTAGCTTCTGAAGAATGGCTTTAGGCTTGATATTCTCTTTAATCGGAGTCTATGTCTCTTGATGACCTTTGTTTTGTCTTCGAAAGAGGGATTGAGAGTTTTTTCTTCTCTAGAGGGAGAGTTTATGTCTTCTGAGAGAGTGCGGTCCAAATCCTCCCTAAATGAGGGAGGCTTTGGTATTTATAGACTTAGGATAAGAGGATATTTCCAAATATGCCCTCAGTTTAACCAGGTTTTTACATAATCAGTTTAAATGGTATTAGATTATTAATCCAACCCATTTTAGTGGGCTTTGAATTTAACCTTGGGCTAACCCGTTTGTTAGGTGTATGGGCCCAATACTTAATGCGGATCACTTGAATTTGCTAGATCATGGGCTTTATCTAAGAAAACCCAAATCCTATGAGGCTCGTTTAAAATTTTTTGCCTACAAATGCTCTCTCAAGGATGTGTTGACGGAAGCACAACTAAAGGCTATGCATCCTTGATCCTAAGTTAGGTTAGGTATGTCATCGTCTTGTAATTCTGCACCAAAACCAAACAAGCAATTTTTTTATAATAATATTTTTTTGAAAATATTATTATATACATATTTTTTTTTATTTGAAATTTCGTGATTTTTTTAATGGAAACAAAGTATTTTCCATGAAACTATTTCCATTAAAAAAATTTATAAATATTTTTATTTAAATTTTTTTTTTCAATATATATATATATATATATACATTTATACAATTGAAACAAAAAAAAAAAATTAAAATTTTTTTTTTTTAATTTTTTTTAAACAAAACATTTAGATTTTTTATTTCGGAATGTGTTTTACTTTTTGAAAGACACTTTGTTTTTGTTGGAAAGAGAACTACAAAAAGGATGAGACCAACCTGATGCAACTTTATTTTACTCTTTTCCCTTACTTTATAAGTATTTTTTTTGGGGAACTGGAACGAGTTCTACAATATGTTCTATTCACATTTATTCTCCTCTCGTAAGCTCGTAAGCTCGTAAAGGTTGATAATCTTTGGCAATGTCAGTAAGAGATGGGCCAGTCACTAACAAACTACTTTGACAAATTTCATATACCGATCTACAAGTTAACTATGTGTCTAAGAAGAGTTTGGTGGGTGCATTTGTTGGAGGTATGCTACCTGAGTTTCGAAAGAACTTGATCATCAATGCAGCTAGGTCAATGGCAAACTTGCAAGAGGTAATAAACGAGCACCAACAATGTTATGGATAGAGTTAGGCATGTATCCATGTGATTGAGGAGATGACACAGTTTGAGTACCAAGGTAGAGGAGGATGAGAAGGTTATTGAGGTCGAGGCCAAGGCAGAAGGTATGCCAAAGTGCAGAAATGTCTATAAAACAAGGGAATAATTGAACTTTGATACGAAGCGCACTAAAGCCATCTTCCGTCATCTAATGGAGCACAACCTAATCACCCTATCACCATCAAATTTGAGGGATAAGCTGAATAATTTGATATATGAGACATAATGGTGTGAATTATGTCGTGTTCCAATTCATGCAACCAAGCATTGTTTTCAGTTACAAAGCGTAATACATAGCAAGTAGCCAACGGAACATTGACAGAGCAACGGGTTGGACATGAAGATGACAGAATGGGGGCCCATCACACCTCGATTGTAAGAGAAGAATGAATTGATGAATGTGAGAAGGATAAAGAATTTCTAGTTGCTGAGACTAAAAGGGAAAAAGACAGGGAAAATGTTAAGAAGTTGTCACTCCAAAATCCAAACATTGACAAAGCAACGGGCCGCACGTACCAATCACCTTACATGTATGCACTAGAGTTTTCCCATGCCTACGGAATGGTCATCCTCTATGGGATAAGGGGTAAAAGAGGAAATACAATAAATTTGTAGGGGTATTAATCCTTCTTTCACGAATTTAAAAATATAAAGTACGTCAAATATTCATTTTAACACGTGATCAAGGGAAGAGGCAGTTCCCCCAAAATTTGGAATGGGAGTCCCTTTCAAGATTTTTTTTGGGATGAGTGACCAAAACATGGAGGAGAGATCATCTTATTTATTTACTTGAAAAGTACACAAACTATTTACAAAATAAATAAAAAGACATTTTTAATAAATATTTTAATACTTAAATGGTTAAATGTTATTAATAAATACAGTAAATACTCATGATATTTATATTGTGAAATATGCATTTCATCCTAGTTATTTTACTACTTTAAAATAATAAATATTTGAGTCATGCTGGAGTGACCTCAGTGGGGACACACGGGGGACACCTTGACTGGTGGTGTGCGCATGTCTGTAGATGCATTTTACTTGTATCTTAGAGAAAATCCATCCACGGGCATGCACACACCACCACGTCAAGATGTCCCTTGTGTGTCCCCCTACTAAGGTCAATCCAGCATTAATCTAAATTTTTGAAATGTGTATTGTCACCATAATTTTAAGATCTTTTGTCCATGAATATCTCTTAAAAGTCATGTGAACATGTAGCTCTAAATATGTACTTATATCAAGAAAAATATATTCAAGAAGAAGCACATAGTCTTAATCGTGTAAATGAAAAATCCAATGATCAAACTTTATACACATAGTGACAAAGTCAGGGTTCAAGAATAATTTGGTAAGAGAAGCTTTAAAAAAAAGTTGGTAAAATTTGATTTAGTCGGGAAAACATCTGATAAATGAAAAAGTAAAAAATAATTAGGTTAAGTATAAAAGATGTAAAATAATATGTATTTTATATATTAAATAAAAATTAATACTTAAAAATGCTAAAAACAAAGATAATCTATGATTTTTTTTTCAAAAAATCATCAATTAAAACATGATTAATAGTTATGTTTTTGAAAAATCAAAGACATTTTTGAAAAACTTCATGATTTAATCTGAAACTATTAAAATTGTGATTTAATCATGATTTTTATTTTTTTATTCATAAAATTGCATATTTTTTTCACTATGTTTATACATGCATATTCCAACCATGTAAATCTATCTCATTAGTAAATATCTTGAGGGTATGTTATAATTATTGCACTTTACACTGAAACTTTGAAGACAAGTGATGGGTCGGATTGAATCATGAAATATGACTCAAGAAATAATAGACGATCCCCCGTGTAAGGACAACATCCAATAGTTTGGATTTTTGTGTATCTCTATGAAATATATTCCCATGATATGTATCTCAATAATAATTTTCAACCGTTGGATTTTGTGCTTACACACACACACACACACAAAATATATATATATATATATATCACCATCCAACATTTTTTATCCAACATGTTTTGTAAACTAGGGTTAAAAGATTCGAAATAAGCCGATTTTTGGTGAGGATGATCTTCTCATTAGTCCATTCCAAAACTTCAAACCCCATCAAAAGTGTTTTAAAAAAATGAATGCTCGATGATTTTTCAACTTATAAATTGGAGTTAGAAATTTTGATGAGGATGATCCTCTCATTATAAAGATTATCCTCATAAAAAATCAGCCCATTTCGAAACTTCTAATTGTAGTTTACAAAATATGTTGGATGGTGATCTTGTCCTATATATATACTAGAGGGTCTCTTGTGCCTACGGAATGGTCATCCTCTTTGAGGTTAAGGGGTATAAGTGAAATTACAATAAATTTGTAGGGGTATTATTGAAAAATGGGTAGAAGGGTAAGACAATAAAGTTTGAGGGGTATTATTAAAAAATGGTAGAAGAAAAAATGCAATAAAATTGAAAGGGTACTCTTGCAAAGGGATTAGAGAAAGGAGAATAAAGTGGAAATTATTCCTCAAGATGTATGCAAGATTGAATCATAATTGCTCTCTATGGAGGATAAACATTGGAGGAAAACAACAGCTGTGTTATATATATAAACCAACAAGCATTTTGGCATAATGGCTAAGGCATCCCTCCAAAAGGGGAGAGGCCTTGAGTTCAAGCCCCTTTGTTAGCTACTCATATGGATTTATCCCTACTCACCTGGTATGTGTGGTTTGTGGGGTATTGCATGTACCCGACGGATTTGGGTGAGAGATGGTGCTTTAAGAGGCTAGTTGCCTCACCCATGTTAGTCAGGCCTACGGGTCTGGAACCATCTAATAATGATTGCAATGAAATATTGAAAATATTGATAAAATGCATTTGAAACCTCCAAGTACAAGAAATTTTAATTTTTAAGAATAGATTAAATATTTATTATTAAGTAATAATATTGTTTAAGAATTTCTTGATTGTACCTAATTGGGGTTGTGAGTAGAATAGCTACATTAGTGATGTTGTCACTTCTAAATTGTGAAAGGAGAACATTTTACTATCTTATTAAAAGATTATAAACGGCAATCAATTACTAAAAGAAAAAGAAGGTCAAAAATATAAAATTGTACAATTAGCTTGAAACCTTAGTAATAACATTTATCGGGTATTAATTACGGACATTAACTTAAATGTTAGAGACATTTTCTATACTTCCAAACTCCCATAAAACTTAGAAGCCAAAAAATTGGTCAGACCAATTTTGATTTATAACTCAGCTTTTGAAATCCAACCTTAATTTATATTAGTAATTATTACATTTTATAAATGAAATTAATAAATAATCAATTATAAATCACTATGGGAGTCAATGGGTCCCCATTTAATTGGATCCGAATCAAAATCAAAATAAAAACTCCAGTTCTGTATCCTTATTTAAATACCTGATTAAAGTCTGATCTAAAATGAACCAAATCGAACAAGAAAAGTAATTGTTGGTTCTACCCAACGGTTACCCACTGGTGCTTGAAACCAATTTATTTTACTATTTTGTCATATTATAAATGATTGTAGGTTTTTGTACCTTTAAAATTAATAGATCTTTCATATTTTTTTTCTTCATATTTTCAAATTAATTATGTATTCTATTTTAAAATGTCTTATCTTTCCTATAAGTTTATTACTGGTAAGAAAATGGATTTTAGTTTTTGAAGAAAAGTTCACTCATTTATTTGTCAGAAAAATTTGTAATTAAATGTTATTGATACTTTTATAGATGATGTATTGTCCTCTTGAAAGGACTTTCTTTTTAATAACTTATAAATAATATATATATGGGTGGGGTTCCGTAGACACATAAAGCTACTCATAAAGTTACAACGTTTTTGTCTTATATGATTAAAAAGGTTCGGAATGGGCTGAATTTTTTGTGAGGATGATCTCTATGGTGAGGGGATCATCATTGCAAAAAATCATTCCATTCCAAAACTTCTAACCCCATCAAAAGTGATTTACAAAAATTGGACGGTCTAAAATTTTTCAACTTGTAAACATGGGGTTTGAAGTTTCATGATGGGCTGATTTTTGGCAAGGATGGTCTTCTCACCATAGAGATCATCCTCACAAAAAATCAGCTAATTCCAAACATTTTTGCTCATATAAGATAAAACATGTTGTAGCTTTATGAGTATACGGATTCTAATCCTATATATATATATATATATAGGGAGCGGCTCAGCAATCCTAAAGTTTGCCAAGTTTTGTGCCAAACATTTTTTGTAAATCACTTTTGATGGGGTTATAAGTTTTGGAATAAGCTGATTTTTTGTGAGGATGATCTCTACGGTGAAGAGATCATCCTCACAAAACATCAGCTCATTTTGAAACTTCTAACCCTAGTTTACAAGTTGAAGGATCGTGGACCGTCCAATTTTTGTAAATCACTTTTGATGGGGTTAGAAGTTTTGTAATGGGCTGATTTTTGGTGAGGATGATCTCCTCATCATAGAGATCATCCTCACAAAAAATCAGCTCATTCCAAAGCTTCTAACCCATATTTTGAAAAATGCTTGGCACCAAACTTGGCAAACTTTAGGGCTGTTGAACCGTCCCCATATATATATGGGTCCCGTTCGGAGGCATCAGTTTCGTCAGCCATTTTAACAAACACTTTTCAGTCATTGGATATAAGGTAATTGAACGGACAAGATTTAAAGTTCAACCGAACGGTTTAAGTTATAAAGAATGCGCTTATTTACAGCGCCATCCCTTGAAATAGAATAAATTAGTGCTACCTCCCTGCTTCAATTAAAACCCGATCAATAGGTCCATCTTCTTCCTCATCTTAATCAATTCATTTGAAATCGAAATCCCAACCAGTCCAGCTGCAAATCCAACAACAGAAGCACTAAGTCCAACAACTTCCTCCATTAAAACCTTGAAAGGAAACTATGGATCTGTAGAAATCCTAGATCTCCAACCACTCAAGAAAATTCCAATAATTTCAAAACTTGATCGATCTTCAAAATCTCCATCACAGCTGCTATTATGAACTGAACTCCAACCACCACCGTTGTCATATCCTCCGGTACCTCAGCCGGATATTCCGTTGTCATATCCTCCGTTTCCTTCGTCGATGGAGTTGCAGCAAGAGCGAGAGAGAGAGAGAGCGAGTATATAGCAGCCGTTCGTGCTCGAGGGTTTCAACAAGAGAGAGAGAGAGCGAGAGAGAGGTGTGTTCGAGGGAGAACAAACGAGAGAGAACAGACGAGAGAGAAGAGATCTGTCGTTGTAAATCACTCGGGGAGGTGGCACTAATAACGCCAAACATGAGGGTGGGCGCTGTAAAAAGCCCATAACTTATAAGTTAAACGAAATCGACAATCTCGGCCGTCCGATTCAATAATATCCAACGGTCAGGTAACTTTTGTTAAAACTACTGTTAAAACTAATGCATCCGAACGCCTCCCTATATATTATATATAGGGAAATGTTCAGCACCCTAAGTTTTACCACACACTTTAACAAACGTTTTTTGTCCTACATGGGTTAGAAGTTTTGGAATGGGCTGATTTTTGGTGAGGATGATCTCTATGATTAGAAGATCATCCTCCCCAAAAATCAGCCCATTCTGAAATGTTTAGCCCCATGTTTACACGTTGAAAAATCGTGGACCGTCCATTTTTTGTAAATCATTTTTGATTGGGTTAGAAGTTTTGGAATGAGCTGATTTTTGGTGAGGATGATCGATTTTTGGTGAGGATGATCTCCTCACCATAGAAATCATCCTCACCAAAAATCAGCCCATTCCAAAACTTCTAACCCATGTAAGACAAAACACGTTTGTTAAAATGTGTGGTAAAGCTTAGGGTGCTGAACGGGACCCATATATATATATATATAATATATATATATATATATATATATAATATATATATATATATATAGAGGGTCGGGTTATTACGACTCCCTTTGCGACACACCATTTTGTCTTATATGGGTAAAAATGTTTAGAATGGGCTGATTTTTTGTGAGGATGATCTCTATGGTGAGGAGATCATCCTTGCCAAAAATCAGCTTATTATGAAACTTATAGCCCCATGTTTACTAGTTAAAAAATTTTAGACCGTCCAATTTTTGTAAATCAATTTTGATGGGGTTAGAAGTTTTGGAATGGGATGATTTTTTGCCAGGATGATCCCCTCATCACAGAGATCATCCTCACAAAAAATCAGCCCATTCCAAACATTTTTGCCCGTATAAGACAAAATGGTGTGTCGCAAAGGGGGTCGTAATGGGGGTCGTAATAACGCCATCCATATATATATATATATATGGATTGGGTTCCGTAGACACACAAAGCTACTCATAAAGCTACAACGTTTTTGTCTTATATGGTTAAAAAGGTACATAATGGGCTGATTTTTTGTGAGGATGATCTCTGTGGTGAGGGGATCATCCTTGAAAAAAATCATTCTATTCCAAAACTTCTAACCCCATCAAAAGTGATTTACAAAAATTGGACGGTCTAAAATTTTTCAACTTGTAAACATGGGGCTAGAAGTTTCATAATGAGCTGATTTTTGCCCATATAAGACAAAACACGTTGTAGCTTTATGAGTAGCTTTATGTGTATACGGATCCTAATCCTATATATATATATATATATATATATAGGGTCCCGTTCGGCACCCTAAGTTTTACCACACACTTTAACAAACGCGTTTTGTCCTACATGGGTTAGAAGTTTCGGAATGGGCTGATTTTTGGTGAAGATGATCTCTATGGTGAGGAGATCATCCTCACCAAAAATCAGCTCATTCCAAAACTTCTAACCCCATAAAAAATGATTTACAAAAAATGGACGGTTCACGATTTTTCAACTTGTAAACATGGGGCTAAACATTTCGGAATGGGCTGATTTTTGGGGAGGATGATCTTCTAATCATAGAGATCATCCTCACCAAAAATCAGCCCATTCCAAAACTTCTAACCCATGTAGGACAAAAAACGTTTGTTAAAGTGTGTGGTAAAACTTAGGGTGCTGAACATTTCCCATATATATATATATAGGGAAATGTTCAGCAACAAACATTTTGGCAAAACATTTTTCAAAACATGGGTTAGAGGTTTTGGAATGAGCTGATTTTTGGTGAGGATGATCTCTACGCTGAGGAGATCATCATCACCAAAAATCAGCCCATTCCAAAACTTCTAACCCCATCAAAAATGATTTAGAAAAAATGGACGGTTCATGATTTTTCAACTTGTAAACTGGGGCTAGAAGTTTTGGAATAGGCTGATTTTTGGTGAGGATGATCTCCTCGTTTTGAAAAATGTTTTGCCAAAATGTTTGTCAAAATGTTTGTTGCTGAACGGGACCCATATATATATATATATTTGTTTTTTGTGATGAAAAAAATACTTGCATATAAAGAAAATAAAATACTGCCATTACTTGATTTTTTTTTTCTTATTTGTTTATTAAGAACTAAAACAAATGGATACCTACGATTTTTGGTGGTTCTGATTCCACTAATTTAAAATCAGAACAAGAACCAACTAGAACTGGAATTAAAAAAAATATAATCATTACGGTTCTAAAAACTTTAGAAATCAAACTGAAACCAACACATAGACAACTTTACCACTTACTAACCACGATTGTCAATGGAGTGGGGTTGACTTAGTATCCGTTTGGTAAGGACCGAATCAAGTTCAAAATTGATTTGTTAAACATCACTTCATACTCTTTTTGAATCTAGTTTTCATTGGATATCAATATTATGATCCAAACACGATCCAATAATAATTGGATCGGATCTGGATTAGGGCAAACATTTTTTTACATACAAAAACTAAATAAACTTCCAATGTTTAAACAGAATAAATAATCTAATTTATATACTTTCCCTTATTTTATCATATCCAGACATCAAATGACATTAATGAATCTAAAGGTTATAAAGCTAGCTATCTATTTGAAATTACTGTTTTAAAAATTGGATTAAACCTTGATTCAGTTAATGAACCATCAATTTTTGTGAACTTAAAACTTTATAACAATAAATGGTGATCAGTAAGATTGAAATATGGTCTAACTTTAGTCCCATTAATTGCAAAATTTTCTATCTAATCGTTAATTCGGTATTTAGATATTTTGAAAGTGTATTTATTACAGTTTAGGGCACACGTTAACAAAATTCATATTTAAATTATTTAAAGTATTAAATGCTCAGATGGCAATATTATTGCCTTGGATAATGAGATGAGTCGTACAAATCATCTCGGATATCTAGCAATTTTAAAATCATCAAATGGAGAAGCCTTCAACGTGTTCCTCGTATCAATGATTGATTGATCAGTTATATTTATTGTTTTAAAATTCTAGAGAATCTTTTCTAAACCATCGGAAAGTATATCTAATTTCTTATTATTATTTTTTTCTAGATACGTGGGACCCACGCGCTTAAACCGTGTGACATTCTTAGAACGGAAGAAAGAACCTTCTTCTGATAAGACTTAGTCCAAGGGGTAAAACTGTCATTTGCTATGCCTATGGAGCAATCATCCTTCCACTTCCACTTCCACTTAAAGTTATTATAAAAGGGATCTTATTTGATAGATTCTTTTCCTCGAGATACGATTTTTTAAAAAAAAGGAATCATATTTATGATTTTTTATCCACTTTCACATCAAGATGTGCCATATGAGATCCTATCTTCTACCCTTTTAACTTGTAAAAAATGAAAATTAAAAGGAGACATCAATTAAGCAAAATTAGTCGCATTGAGACTCTCTATGAACCTACAAATCCTTAATGATCATTTGAATTGGGGATTAGCCACCGAAAAGTTCTCTTAAATTTCTTATGTTGGTTTTTATTACAGAGATCATCATTATATATGAGAAATAAAATAAAAACCTTCCTAAATTAAGTAAATACTAATGGAAAGAAAAAAGAATAAAAAAGATTGCTTAATATAGATAGACTTCTAATAATATCGATTTCCTAACATCCTTCCCCCCCTTAGAACTATTTTTTTTTTTTTTTTTGAAAGATTATCTGGGTTGAGGCAAACCCAAACCAGCTACAAACTCACATAACACATGCCCATCTTATCCTGAACAAGAATAGGTGATAAAGCACTATGGAGCGAATTACAATCTAAAAAATAGTCTAGACTATCATTCATCGAAACTAGCATATCAGCAGCCTTGTTAATTTCTCTGAAAATATGGGTGAAAGAGACCTCTTGGAATCTTGGGAGAAGGCTCCTAATCAAGAGGATCAAGAGGTTATCTAAAGTCAAGATAACGAGCATAAAAACCAGTATGCTCTTCCCTAGTAACTTCATCAAGAAGGATCCTTCCACTTAATGAGCCAACGTTGAAGATTCCGTGATCTAAAATTTTCTCAGACACCGATTCAGAAGCATCCTCAAGAGATAGTAAGTGCAGGTCTGGAGTAACATTGGTTCCCAACTTTAACTTTAAGGCCTAGATGTGTGTTACACCTCGTTGGAAGGACCAATTTATAAGCGACGGCATCAATCTTCTCAATAATACCAAAAGGCCCATAAAATGTGGAGAAAGCTTGGAATAATTCTGAGACACAGCTGAGCACTGACGATAAGGTTGCAACCTCTAAAAAACCCAATCGTTTGCCTCAAAACTTCACTCGGTGCGATGGGCATCAACATAGAATTTCATCGGAGCTTGAGCAGACTGCAGATGAGTCCTTATAAGTGGCAAAGTACGATCTCAATCCCATAGAGCAAGATCAACAGCATGAAAAGCAGTACCACCAGGAAGATAAGCAGAAACTGAAGGTGGAGGATGGCTATATATAACTTGAAAAGGAGTCATTTGGATAGCAGAATGATAAGTGGCATTGTACCACCATTCAGCCCAAGACAACCAGCCAACCAATCAATCGTGAGAGGTTTATGACCTGCGAAACATTGTAAAAAACACTCTAAAGTGTGGTTGGTAACCTTTATCTGGCCATCCGTTTGAGGGTGATAAGCGGAACTCCAACATAATTGCATACCTTGCAAAGTCAAAAAGCTTCCCAAAAATTACTGAGAAAGATGGGATCTCTATCACTGAGAATTGTACTAGGCATGCCATGTAAACAAACAATCTCTCTTACAAAAACATTCCCAACAGTAGTGGTGGTGTAAGAATGAGAGAGGGCACTAAAGTGAGCATATTTAGCAAGGTGATCCACAATCACCAAAATTATAGTTTTGCAGTTGGAAGAAGGCAATCCCTCAATAAAATCTATAGATAAATCAAGCCACACATCATTAGGAACTGGCAAAGTGTTAAGAAGTCCCAGAGGCAAAATATCTTCAGCCTTATTGCATTGACATATATCACATTGAACAATAAAAGATTTTGTTGCTCTTTTCATACCCAACCAATAAAAATTGTGATGCAGAGGTTTGTAAGTGCGTAAGAACTCAGAATGACTCCAGTCGGGGTCGCATGGAATTCATGCAATAACTTAGAACACCAAGGAGAAGAAGGTACAATCACAATGCAGTCTTTATAACAAAGAATGCAATCAACATAAGAATAGTGCTTTTTAGGTGAAGAAGAGTGTTGAAAACCATCGATGATAGTATGCATTGAATCATCAGAGTGACATTTACATACAATAATATCAATGCCCGAAAAAATAGGGGAAGTCAGAGCAAGAAGACTTGGCGGCTCGTGAACACGAGATAGAGCATCAGCAGCCTTGCAGTCAAGTCCTTGCTGTTATATAATTGTATAATCAAATCCCAATAATTTAGACAGACACTTTTGTTATTCAATAGAAGAAAGCCGTTGCTCCAACAAATATTTCAAACTACAATGATCCGTATAAATTTTAAAGTGACATTTTAATAAATAAGGATGCCATTTCTGGATCGCAGCAACAATAACAAGCATCTCTTTATCATAAATTGAGAGATTCAAATTTTACCAGAAAGAGCCATGCTAAAATAAGTGAGAAGACAAACATCTTGAATGAGAATAGCACCAAAACCATTGCCCAAAGCATACTCAATGGAAAACTCTTTGGAAAAATCAGGAAACACTAACACCAATGTCGTAGTTAAGGCCAACTTCAAGGGAGAGAAAGCATTTGTAGCAGCATCATTCCAAACAAAAGAATCTTTTTTCAGCAATTGGGTCAGGGGCACGCTGATTTTTCCATAGTCTTTAATGAATTTGCGGTAATATCCAGTCAAGCCTAAAACCCACGCAAGCCCTTAATAGAGGATGAAATAGGCCACTCCATAACACTGACAATTTTGTTGTTGTCAACCGACGCACCCGTAGCAGAAATAATATGGTCAAGATGCTCAATGGAGCTTTGAGCAAAAGAGCATTTTGATTCCTTCACAAACGAAGTGCTTTACATCCAAAATACCAAAGATGATAGAAAATTGGTGCATATGATCAGAGAGAGAAGCATTGTACACCAAAATATCGCCAAAGAAAACAAGAACAAACTTGTGCAAATGAGGACGAAAAATATCATTCATTAAACTTTGGAGCGTAGCAGGAGCATTAGAGAGATCGAATGGCATAACCAAAAATTCATAATGGTTGTCATGTGTGTGGAACGCTGTCTTGGGGATATCCAGTTCATTCACCCGAATTTGATGACAGCCAGAACGAAGATCTAACTTAGACAAAATAGTTGCACCATGTAACTCATCGAGTAACTTTATCCACCACTGGAATAGGAAAACGATCCTTAATAGTAATTTTATTGAGCATGCGATAATCAACACACATACGCCATGAACCATCTTTTTGCAAACCAACAAAACCTGAAAGGAGTATGGACTCAAGTAAGGACGGTTAAAGCCCTCTTCTCGTAATTACTTAACAACCTTTTCTATTTCAACCTTCTGAAAATGGGGATATGGTAAGGATGCACATTTACCAGCGATGACTCAAGCACAAGAGGAATACGTTGATCATAAGACCTAGCAGGTGGAAGAGTTGTGGGTGTACCAAAAATATCTAAAAATTGAGAAAGAATAACAGAGGTGGCAGTTGGTACTGTGGAAAGTACTGCCCGTGATAACGATCAATTGATAGCTAACTATAAAAGGACCCCTTGGTGCACACACCGCACAATACGATGTACCAAGCCATTATCCATAAGCATTCAGTAGGGCAACTATCACCAACCAAAGTGAACTCATGATCAGCCATCTTAAATTTAATGATCAAATTAGCAAAATCCCAAGGCCATGTATGATAACAGCTGACAGCTTCTGTGATTGGATTATGTTGTTTAAAAAAGCGAGATTCTAATGCTGGAAAAAGTTGTGATTGAGAAAAAATTGTTTGATACAACGACGAAGAAGTGTTGCGCTATTTTACAAAATCTGATAATTTATAATTGATACAACTGCTGAATTGTTTTGTATTTTGCAAAATCTGACTAAAATGCCCTTAAATGTATAATAGGATATTAGATCGTTCTAAAATGTATTTTAATTAACAGAAACATCATATAATTATTAAAATTTAAATATTTAATAATTTAAAAAAAAATGAAAATTTATAAAATACAACATAAATAATACAAATTTACCAAAATTTTGATAGCATCTCCTCTAAAAAATTGATTTATGAAAATTTTACCTGATAAAGAAAATACCTGTATAACTCAACTCAAACATCCACAAATAACATCTCATAAATCCCATAAACATCTACAAATAACATCATATACATCTCATTCAAATCCACAAATTTACATAAAAGTAAACCATATCCACAAGATACATCCCATATCCACAAGATAACCACATCCTATTGTTCTTGCTCAAAATTGGAAAGTTCTTCATCTTCAATGGCATGTTTTCTAATAAAATTATGCAATGTAATACAAGCAATCGTAATCTCTCATTGTTTTCTCAATAAATAACAAAACATTAACTTCAAAATAGGTCATTTCGCTTTTAAAACATCGTTCTATGACATTACATAGTAAAGAATGATGATGATTGAATATTTCTTCTTTACCACTCCCTCGTGATTGTTGAAATTCAAGTAGATGATATTTAATTCCTCGATATGGTGGGAGATAACCATCTATTATTGGATATCCAGTATCTACCAAATAGTACTTACCTATTACAATAAAGTTATGTAGTATTACTCGTTCAATTATACATTTTATCAAAACACACATGTCGTAGTGACCTGGTGGAGAATGTGGAAATTGTAAAATAGCATTATTTTAGGTACTAAGACACGTAAATCATTTGCTGGCCCCTCCCAACCAGCAATCACGTGCATGAAGAGCATATCAAATGAAGAAGTTGCCATACCATTTCGTGTTAGGCCCTTATGTCCACGATATCGCACTTGTAGATCCGATGGGACATGCGCATTAATGTGTGTCCTGTTGATTGCTCCAATATGATCCTTAAATATCAATTAAATATTAATATATGAGATAAACAAGTATTATAATTTTAAATTAGATTAATTATTTTTAAATATATGCTAAAAGAATTACCTTAAAATAAGGCCAAAATAGATGCTTGATCCGAATATGAGTGGGAATGTCATTCAAGTTTGGAGGGACGACTAATGACCTCGACAAATGAACAATTGCCTTCAATACTGAATTGAAGTACTTGCTTATTGCTAGTGGTGAGTGCACAAAATAATTTGCGATAGGTCATTGTCGTTCATTATGTCCTATGGTTAAGAGAAATATCGCAACTTGTTCTTGTACTGAAACATACTTCTGCATTCTTAACAAACCTTGCCCTTCCAATATTGAACATAGATTTAGGAAAACATGTCTTTCCATTCGAAATAAGTTGTGGAATGTCACAGGATTACCGAGGATGACGCTACGCACAAATTTGAACACTTGAATGGACAACTATTTCGTGATTGCCATTGTGCTCCTACAATTGCACCTGTTATCACAGTTAAATAATCACAATCAGAATCAACAAAATTTGTCTCCACATTTGATTCAATACTATTTTCATTATCTGAATTCATTTAACTTGAAATTTATTATTTATATTAATAAAGATAAATAAGTAAATAACATCTACATGACAAACATGTATAATATAACACACAAATAATATCCATGTCCTAGCAAAAATAGCAAAATTAAAAATATTATAATAATCCAAATATGCCTAAAACATCAAAGTATGAGAAATATGAAAGTCATCCAAATGAAGTATGAGAAATATTACAGTTATCCCAGTTTAAAAGTAATAGTATGAAAATAATAGTCATCCAGATAATTAAGAAATAATATAAAAACCATCAAAAGTAACAGAAAAATAAGAAATAGTCATCCAAAAACTAAATCCCATCCAAGCTCGAAAGTCATCTAGCGTCCCCTTCAACCATTCACGGTGAACAACTTGTAATCATAGACCGCAAAATACCTCCCTAAACTCCTTCTTCATGACCATCTTCAATGCAAACCTATATAACTCCCTGTTAGGGGTCACATTTGGGAGTAGATCCAAGAGCTCGATACAATCATGAATACTAGATGAGACATGCTTGTTTGTTGTAGACGACTTAGTCTCATACACATTAACCAACCTATTTAGAGTCACACTTATATCTTGGGCACTATTCTATTTCTGTTTGCAAGATGGGGGCTCTAGTCCAGATTCAACTCTCCTATGTGAAGGTAATGATGTTGTTGGAGCACTAGGTGCAACATCCTTTAAGTCATCTGAGGACAATGGTGTCAGATTATCTAGAGTTTGGGTCTCCAAGACAAAAGTAGAATCGACATCTTCACCAAGTTCTTCTTTAACAACTTTAGAACTAGTCCCACATGTTGTTGCCCAACGTTCCTCCCTAGTGGCATACGTGCCCCCATATATGGTGTTCAACTCGTCAGAGTACTCTAGACCATTCGTACGAAAGATTGAGTCCTTTAAATGTTTCTATGTATAAGGAAAATTAATGAATTATAAATTACATTATATAAATATAGAAGAAATCATGAATTAAAAATTAATCAACAAGATCCACAACAATCTCTACCCATACCCTATGCTGGTTAGGTGTCCAGTGGGCTTTAGGTCCTTTCTCATTTGTTTCCTTTCCAATGGTATCCTCCATCTGACAATTATAAGTCAATATAGAAGACAAATCATCTAAATAGCATGGGGAAGTACATATAGAATAACATATTAAGAAATCAAATCGAAAATGTTCCTTCCAATTACAAATTGTCAATTGTCAAATCTATTCATAAATTGAAAATTTAAATTAATTGTTCATTTACAAATTATTTATTGTCAGTTAAATAAAATTTTATAAATTAAACAATCAAAATATGTCAAACGTGGATGGACTCCATTGATTCTCCAATCAACACAAAAAGTTATCATATAAGCATCTCACGAATTAATAAAGACAACCCACACATAGCCGAATTATTGTCTTATATGGGTTAAACCTTTCAAAATGGGCTGATTTTTTGTGAGGATTATCTCTACGATGAGGAGATTATCCTCACCAAAAATCAGCCCATTCCGAAACTTCTAACCCCATCAAAACAATTTCAAGAATTGTAAATCATCCATTTTTTGTAAAGCAGTTTTCAGGGAGTTAGAAGTTTCAGAGTTGGCCGACTTTTGGTGATGATGATTTACTTCTCATAAAGATCATCCTCACCAAAAATCAGCTTTTTCCGGAGCTTTTAACCCATATATGACAAAATAATTCGGCTATGTGTGGGTTGTCCTTATTAATTTGTGAGGTGCTATAATGACCTTAAACAAATCTAGGTTTTCATATGATCAGATTCGTGATTTTCATGGGTTCGTTGTACAATCAGATCTCTACAAAGGGTTTTCATAGTTTTCATCTCTACAAATTGTGGCAATGGGTATTTTTGACAGATTTGAGGTAGAATCAAAGAAGAAAATGTTCATCGACGAACTGGTTTGATCAAACGGAGACATAGAAGAAATAGAGAAAATGGTGAAAAGGAAAAATCGAACAATGGAGGTCGATGTATAATGGAGAAGACGATCGGAACTTACCTTCTAGTGTCAATCAGAGAATCAATGGAGTCTAACCTTGGTTTAGTGTTAATGGAGTTCGCGGCTTCTGTTTTGGTTAAGCAATAACAGACCTTCTTGTGTCGATCAGAAAATCAATGGAGACCTTGGTTCAACGTTAATGGAATTCGCGGTTTCACAGTGAACAACTTGTAATCATAGACTGCAAAATACCTTCCTAAACTCCTTCTTCATGACCATCTTCAACGCAAACCTATATAACTCCCTGTTAGAGGTCACATTTGGGAGTAGATCCAAGAGCTCGATACAATCATGAATACTAGATGAGACATGCTTGTTTGTTGTAGACGACTTAGTCTCATACACATTAACCAACCTATTTAGAGTCACACTTATATCTTGGGCACTATTCTATTTCTGTTTGCAAGATGGGGGCTCTAGTCCAGATTCAACTCTCCTATGTGAAGGTAATGATGCTGTTGGAGCACTAGGTGCAACATCCTTTAAGTCATCTGAGGACAATGGTGTCAGATTATCTAGAGTTTGGGTCTCCAAGACAAAAGTAGAATTGACATCTTCACCGAGTTCTTCTTTAACAACTTTAGAACTAGTCCCACATGTTGTTGCCCAACGTTCCTCCCTAGTGGCATACGTGCCCCCATATACGGTGTTCAACACGTCAGAGTACTCTAGACCATTCGTACGAAAGATCGAGTCCTTTAAATGTTTCTATGTATAAGAAAAATTAATGAATTATAAATTACATTATATAAATATAGAAGAAATCATGAAACAAAAATTAATTAACAAGATCCACAACAATCTCTACCCATACCCTATGTTGGTTAGGTGTCCAGTGGGCTTTAGGTCCTTTCTCATTTGTTTCCTTTCCAATGGTATCCTCCATCTGACAATTATAAGTCAATATAGAAGACAAATCATCTAAATAGCATGGGGAACAACATATAGAATAACACATTGAGAAATCAAATCGAAAATGTTCCTTCCAATTACAAATTGTCAATTGTCAAATCTATTCATAAATTGAAAATTTAAATTAATTGTTCATTTACAAATTATTTAATTGTCAGTTAAATAAAATTTTATAAATTAAACAATCAAAATATGTCAAACGTGGTTGGACTCCATTGATTCTCCAATCAACACAAAAAGTTATCATATAAGCATCTCACGAATTAATAAAGACAACCCACACATAACCGAATTATTGTCTTATAAGGGTTAAACCTTTCAAAATGGGCTGATTTTTTGTGAGGATTATCTCTACGATGAGGAGATTATCCTCACCAAAAATCAGCCCATTCCGAAACTTCTAACCCCATCAAAACAATTTCAAGAATTGTAAATCATCCATTTTTTGTAAAGCAGTTTTCAGGGAGTTAGAAGTTTCAGAGTTGGCCGACTTTTGGTGATGATGATTAACTTATCATAAAGATCATCCTCACCAAAAATCAGCTTTTTCCGAAGCTTTTAACCCATATATGACAAAATAATTCGGCTATGTGTGGGTTGTCCTTATTAATTCGTGAGGTGCTATAATGACCTTAAACAAATCTAGGTTTTCATATGATCAGATTCGTGATTTTCATGGGTTCGTTGTACAATCAGATTTCTACAAAGGGTTTTCATAGTTTCATCTCTACAAATGGTGGCAATGGGTTTACATGTTTCATCTCTACATGAAATGGGTATTTTTGACAGATTTGAGGTAGAATCAAAGAAGAAAATGTTGATCGACGAACTGGTTTGATCAAACGGAGACATAGAAGAAATAGAGAAAATGGCGAAAAGGAAAAATCGAACAATGGAGGTCGATATATAATGGAGAAGACGATCGGAACTTACCTTCTAGTGTCGATCAGAGAATCAATGGAGTCTAACCTTGGTTTAGAGTTAATGGAGTTCGCGGCTTCTGTTTTGGTTAAGCAATAACAGACCTTCTTGTGTCGATCAGAGAATCAATGGAGACCTTGGTTCAACGTTAATGGAGGTCGCGGTTTCTGATTTGGTTAACAATAGAGAAGAGACTCTAATAGGTTTTTTTTTAATTGGGACAACTCATGTAAATTAGTCAAATGTTAAGGGGCACAATGGTAAATGCACAAAGCCATTTTCGCAGTGATTGTTGAAGCTCCGCAAATGCACATGTAAAAGCGGGTCAAAACAACTTGTGAAAACCGCATTTTTTTAAATGAAAAATTGCAAAAAGCAAACTTGATTTTCCAATCAAGCAACCACAATTACTTTTTTTTAATGTAAAAACGCAAAAATCACATTGGATAAGTTGTATCATACAGAGCCTATAGATCCAACTGAACCAATGAAATTAATGAAAGGTGTTTTAGGTCTATGGTGTTTGCCTAAATCACTCATTTCTTCTCCTGAAGTTAGGGAAATAATTGTGCATGAAACCTAAGGCGTAAAAATTTCCAACACTATGCTGGAAACGCTTGTCTGGGCTTGTTAAATCAGCTTGGTGGCTCCCTAGAATCCCACCGAATAAACCCAAGCATACAAATATAGTTTTGTCTTTTAAGTGTAGCAACAACAGTTTCTGCAACATGGGTAGCAGCCCATTATAGTATGCCATAAGTCCTTAGTGCTTGTCACAATGACTTAGATCGCTTACCTACTAAAGTTATTTGCAGTTGATGTGTATAAAGGGAGTAATCATGGTTGTTGATGATATAGATTTCATGATCTTTGGCATAAATTCACAACTGAGAACACTTTTAACTCAGAGTGGTTCAAGACAAATCGCAAGTTGAGCACACTTATATGCGTATTTTTAATCTTGTTGAGCCCTAAACTCAACTAGCCTCGCCCTTCGTATTAGATGGGCACGTTACTGATTTATATGCCAGCACATATATTCTTCACAATAACACAAAAAGGTAGAACAGGTTTGAGTTTTTTTTAGTTGTTTGCTAAGGTCCCCTTGTTAGTCTTTTAGAAACATTATTAAGCTCATGATCAACCAGGTTTTGGGGTTTTCTAATACTCTGAATCAAAATTTTTGGGCTATATCAATACTCATTAATTAACCCATTGTGGGGATAACTTTTCAGGTTTTTTAGGCAGGGACGACAACTTTACCGTAGGTTGTGTTGGTGGTATGTCACCTCTTCTATGAGTCAACTCTTTGCAATGTGTAGGGCACTAACCATTGTTTGATCACGAACCCACTTGTGAATACTTAATGAAATATTCATGGATTCATAGGTTAATTCATTACCGTGGTTACTATTATGAATATAGTTGAAATAGTGGATCGTTGTGTTCTTCATTTTGGATGATCGGTTAGGTAAGTGATCTAAGTCATTGTGACACCCGTGTTGAGCTGGTTAGCATGCAATTTCAGTTAATTTTTTGTGTAAAACATTTTGATTGTGGTAAAGTGGTGTGTGAAAGTCTAGATTCCATGTGAAATCGATTGAATGTCTCAAGAAAATAAGAGGTGACAAGAACTTAAATAGAAGGGCATAATTGGGAGATCATACTTACTCAAATGATGAAAAAATCTGAGTAAATCTACTTTTTCTAAAAATGAGAAAACTTTTTCACTATGTATATGAGCACCCTATGGGTTTAGAAAGAATTAAATGAGGGAATAGGATATGTTCAGCCGATCACAAATTTCGGGGAATAAGGATTTTGATGATGATGATATTATGCTAGTTTATACTCTTACTCCTTGACAAAATATTGGGCTTCACTGCTTAGGGAGCTAAATCCTAAATCCTTAACCATACATAAGACGGTGATTTTTTCAGAAAATAAGATCCATGCTACAACAAAGTGAAAATCCAATGATAAATGACATGCATACCTAGAATTCAAACGCTAAACATCCACCTTTTTTAGATTAAATCATATTAGAAATTAACATAACTAATTGGATCCAACATGAAATTATATGTTTATTAATGAACTCAGCCATAAAAAATTAAACCACCATGACTATTTGCAGCAATAAACAGTGATCAAAGAAAATTTGTTCTCAATTCTATTTATAAGCTGGACTACTTTTATAGAAAATTTAGTATATGTGATGAATATACAACAACTAAAGTTAATATAAAAAATTGATTAGGCAACAATAAGCACTTTTGCTTGTCAGTAACATTACAACCACATTCATAGGACAAAGACAAAGACATAATATTGAGATCGATGAGTAATAAAGACTAGAAAAAGACAATAACAAAACGAATAAATTCAAAGAAATTAAGAAAAAATTCAATAGGAGATCATGTCAACTGGAACCAATTGGGGCCTCTTAGGGTGTCATCTGCTCTTCTTTTTTTCCTTTTTTTCTTTTGTTTTCTTTTCTTGAGGATGAAATGAAAGGCATCCTTTATAATAGACATTTTGAGCAAACTTTAAGCCAACAGTGGGTAGGAATAGAAATTTCAAAATAACCAGATTTCCTTCTTTCCTTTTGTTTTGAGGATGAACTAAACTAACAACTCATCTCCATGGATTAGACTTAAAAGAATTTCAGATTCCTAATCCGAAAAAAATTCACCACGTAATCTGGATTGGTTTCAATGGAACATACATCATGTTTTCTTATTATTAGAGTCGAATAACTTCTTGAGTTTCAAAACAGAGACTGAGAAAAACACAAACTCTTAGCATTAAAAAAAAATAATTTTCTTAAACCAGACATACATAACAATTCAAATCCTCTCTAGTTCATCCATCTAAGAACAATGATCAAATCAGACTTACTTAAAAAAAAACTTCATCCACTACAAAATGCAGAGGCCGATACGTCAAATCCCAGGTTAGAAGTTCAGAATAGTGAATTGGAAATCCATGGAAGATGATAAAAAAACAAAAGCTAAGAAATCAAAATGAAAGAGAGAGAGAACTATAACACAATCTAGATTGATTAAGGTTTAAACAATGTACATTTAGATTGATTTCCTTAGAAACCATTTCCAAAACAGGAACAATTTTGCATTAACTACATTTAGATTAAAAAAACCTTCAAGAAAACAACAAATAATATATTATAAACCTAATCCTCAAAAACTAACCTAATGGAGAAAGAATTGAAGAAAGCTTACTAGTAGCATGGTTTTTAAACTCGGCATTTGGTCTCGTCTCGTTCACCTCCGATACCGAGTTGACTCGGACGATACGTCTCGTCTCGTCGAGTCATCTCGTTCAACATTGAAACAATGGTTTTTAACCATTTAAAAAATCTGAAAAATTCAGAAAAAATTCAGAATTGATTCCTATTAAAAAATGAACCCCCCAAAAAATATAAAATTAAAAAAAAAATTCATAATATACCTATCAATCAAATTCAAGGTAATTAAATAAGGGTCCCGTTCGATGGCTAACTTTCTGGCAAAACATTTTTCAAAACATGAGTTAGAAGTTTTGGAATGGGCTGATATTTGGTGAGGATGATCTCTACGGTAAGGAGATCATCATCACCAAAAATCAGCCTATTCCAAAACTTATAACCCCATAAAATATAGTTTACAAAAAATGGACGGTCCACGATTTTTCAACTTGTAAACATGGGTTAGAAGTTTTGGAATGGGCTGATTTTTTGTGAGGATGATCTCCTCACCGTAGAGATCATCCTCACCAAAAATCAGCCCATTCCAAAACTTCTAACTCATGTTTTGCCAAAAAGTTAGCCATTGAACGCTACCCATTAAATAAAACACATGTTTCCTAAAGATTAGTATAAATTTCTAATGAAATTTTCATCAAAAAGCTTCTAAAGAAAAAATAAAACAAATTATCAAAAATACATTTAAGTATTTATCACAAGAAAGTAATAATATCACTCAATAACTATTGCTTGTAAACATAAAATAGAAATTTTCATTTGTAACTTTTTTTTCGCAAAACTCGGTTGTCTCGGTTAACTCGGACGAGATTTTGAAAATCTCGTCCGATACAACTCGTTTGTCTCACGAGTTAATGTAAAATTTGTAATGTCTCGGATATCTCGTTCATCCATCTAAGAACAATGATCAAATCAGACTTACTTAAAAAAAAACTTCATCCAATACAAAATGCAGAGGCCGATACATCAAATCCCAGGTTAGAAGTTCAGAATAGTTAATTGGAAATCCATGGAAGATGATAAAAAAACAAAAAGCTAAGAAATCAAAATGAAAGAGAGAGAGAACTATAACATCAATCTAGATTGATTAAGGTTTAAACAATGTACATTTAGATTGATTTCCTTAGAAACCATTTCCAAAACAGGAACAATTTTGCATTAACTACATTTAGATTAAAAAAACCTTCAAGAAAACAACAAATAATATATTATAAACCTAATCCTCAAAAACTAACCTAATGGAGAAAGAATTGAAGAAAGCTCACTAGTAGCATGGTTTTTAAACTCGGTATTTGGTCTCGTCTCGTTCACCTCTGATACCGGACGATACGTCTCGTCTCGTCGAGTCATCTCGTTCAACATTGAAACAATGGTTTTTAACCATTTAAAAAATCTGAAAAAATCTGAAAAATTCAGAAAAAATTCAGAATTGATTCCTATTAAAAAATGAACCCCCCAAAAAATATAAAATTAAAAAAAAATTCATAATATACCTATCAATCAAATTCAAGGTAATTAAATAAGGGTCCGTTCAATGGCTAACTTTTTTGGCAAAACATTTTTCAAAACATGAGTTAAAAGTTTTGGAATGGGCTGATTTTTGGTGAGGATGATCTCTACGGTGAGGAGATCATCATCACCAAAAATCAGCCCATTCCAAAACTTCTAACCCCATAAAAAATAGTTTACAAAAAATGGACGGTCCACGATTTTTCAACTTGTAAACATGGATTAGAAGTTTTGGAATGGGCTGATTTTTGGTGAGGATGATCTCTACGGTGAGGAGATCATCCTCACAAAAAATCAGCCCATTCCAAAAAAGTTAGCCATTGAACGCTACCCATTAAATAAAACACATGTTTCCTAAAGATTAGTATAAATTTCTAATGAAATTTTCATCAAAAAGCTTCTAAAGAAAAAAATAAAACAAATTATCAAAAATACATTTAAGTATTTATCACAAGAAAGTAATAATATCACTTAAACATAAAATAGAAATTTTCATTTGTAACTTTTTTTTTCGCAAAACTCGGTTGTCTCGGTTAACTCGGACGAGATTTTGAAAATCTCGTCCGATACAACTCGTTTGTCTCGCGAGTTAATGTAAAATTTGTAATGTCTCGGATATCTCGTTCGTCTCGGACGAGTTTTGCCAAAATATTGTCCGAGACGACTCGCATATCTCACGATACGCGGTTGTCTCATGACTCATTATGAGTTGATATCATTAGGCTGCGATACCGAGTTAACTCGAACGATACGTCTCGGTCTCGGACGACTTTAAAAACCATGACTAGTAGAGAATCGTTCCAAGGTTTTCGCCAAGCATCGTTCCAAGGTTTTTGTTAATTTGGTTCTCGATCGATGAGAGAGACAAAAAGAGATAAATTAAGTTTAAACGGAGTTGGAGGTGAGAGTGCATCTTCGTGAGTGATAACCATGGTTTTTAAACTCGTCCGAGACCGAGACGTATCGCCCGAGTTAACTTGGTATCACAGTCTAACGAGACCAACTCACAATGAGTCATGAGACGACTGCGTATCGTGAGTTATGCGAGTCATCTCAGACGATATTTTCGCAAAACTCGTACGAGAGGAACAAGATATCCGAGACATTATAGTTTTTTCATTAACTCGCGAGAAAAACGAGTTGACTCGAACGAGATTTTCAAAATCTCGTCCGAGTTAACTGAATTTAGATTTTCAAAACTAAATGTAAAATTTATATTTAGGTGCAAATGGATACGGATGGAAAATTATAACTGGTTCAGTTTTGGATCAAATCTATTTTTTGATAAATATCTAAAGGACCAGTATCCTTAATCTTTTTGCCCTTGATGGGTTGGGTTTGATCCAATCCATTGGCAATCTTAGCAGAATGACTTCCGATTCAATAAGAAATCTAAACCAAAAATCATATTGGATTGGTTTATGGGTAAATCATATCCAAATCCAATAATAGATGTGGATTGTGGATCCGTTTTATTGAAATCCGGTAGGAGAATCCAATTGGACCACCATTTTTCTGATTTTAAAAACAATAATAATGCTGAAGTGACCTCAAGCTTGGACCTCACATTAACACATCTAGTCATAAAAGTGTCATAGATAAATAAATAAAAAAGCATCTATGACTCCTATCCACTTTCATGTCAAGATTTGTGATATGAGATTCAATCTTGAGGTCACTCTAGCACGACTCCAAACACAATGCAAACACAACATAGGAAAAGATGAAGCATTTTTCAAATTTAACATTCAAAACTTGAGAAGGGATAACTATGGGTGTGTTAATATGAAAAAGATAAGTTATTTTTTCCCATATTTTAATTTTATATTTTTTTTTAGGGGTTCATTTTTTAATAGGAATCAATTATGAATTTTTCCTGATTTTTTCAGATTTTTTTAGATTTTTTAAATGATTAAAAACCATTATTTCAATGTTGAACGAGACGACTCAACGAGACGAGACGTATCGTCCGAGTCAACTCGGTATCCAAGGTGAACGAGACGAGACCAAATTCCGAGTTTAAAAACCATGGTGATAACAACTTCACCATATAAAGAGACTGAAACATGGGAAAATCTTTTAGAACTGCTATTACCACATCAACGTTTGCTAACACTACCCCAAGATGTGTACTAATTCCTAGTGTGAATAGGGGTGGCGTTAGCAAACGTTGGTGTGGCAATAAAATCCATCTAAAATAGAGATAACTAGGGGTGCAACTTGGTTCGGGTTGGTTCGGGTTAGAGCAAAATCCGAATTGAACCGATCAAAGTCGATTTTATTATATGAGAACCAAAACCAAACTGAATTAATCTAGAACCGAACCAACCCAAACCGACCTTAATTCGGGTTGATTTGGTTCGGTTCCATGGATTGAAAACAAAAAAAAAAACCTCAAAATCTAACCATAACAATTATCAGAGAATTATAATAATTAACTTTCCTTTGAAACCCTAAAATGACTAAAAAAGAATTTCAAAATGCAAAATTATTCACAAAAATATATTAATTAAAATGCATTCTTCCAAACCTTAACCCAGGTCACATTAACATAAAAACCCATAAAAAAATACGACTCCCTAACCCCGGCCACCAGATTTGAGATGCAGGCCGCAGCCGCACGCCATACAAGTTAATCATTTCTGCAAATAATAAAAGAGAGAGAGAGTTGAGACCCCGATCGTCGAAGTTGAGATGCAGCCCACAATCGCACGCCCACACAGTTGCACAGTCGCGTTGTCGCATACGATTGCAAGAGAGAGAGAGAGAGAGAGAGAGAGGGAGGGATGCCGCTACCACCGGCCATCGGAGTTGAGCCCGTAGTCGCACGCTCGCAGCAAGAGACGAGATAGAGAGAATAGATGGAAGGGAACCGAAGGAACGAATGGGTTTAGGTTTTGTATAAATAAAAAATCAAATATAAAATTTATTTTTAAATAAATATTTATTCTGTTTTTGGGTTTGTTCGCTTTTTATACTATCTGAATCGAGAACCGAACTGAATTCATCGATTCTTCATTTTTAAGACCCGAAACCGAACCGATATAATTCTTAACCGAACCAAACTAATCCAAATTCTACGGTTTGGTTCGGTCCTCGGTTTGAACCGAATTAAGTTGCACCCCTAGAGATAACTGTTTTTTCTTGAGATTCTAAGCAAAAAATTAATTTAGAATGGATGCATTATGTCATGCATCTCAACCGTCTTGAGGCAAGCCGAATCGATTCAAGTTAGGTCAATAAATTTCAACTTAACTCAAATGAGTCAATTAAAAATATATTATTTAAATTAAAAATATTTAATAAATAAATTTTAATATTAAAAATAAAAAAAAAAAATTTATATTTATAGTGACAGATAAAAATAAGTGTCACTAATAGATTTTTTTCAAATATTAAAAAAAATAAAAAATTGTAATGACAGTTAACAAAATCATCACTAATAGCTAATAGGTATATTTATAGATAGACATAATTGTCGTTAAACTATTTTATATCATCAAAAATAAATAAACCATCACTATTAAATAAACTTTGGTGACAAAAAACAAAGACCGTCACTAACAATTGTCAAATTTGTTAATTTTTAACGATGGAGAGTATTTTTGTCGCTTTTGTGGACTTTTAGCTACAGTTCTAATATCTATCGTTAAAGGTCACATTTTTTTTAGTGTGCAAACGAAATCGAACCAAGGCTGGTTTGGTTTGATTCTTGGAAGCAATATATATTTTAGTGAAAAATTAATGAACATACACTACAGTAAAATAGGGCTATAGCGATGGTCGTGACTGTCGCTATAGGGACAATATACCGTCGCAAAACATTCAACGACGAGGTACGGGACTTATAGCGACAGTCACTATTGGCCGTCGCTATAAATGCTTTTGAAAAAAAAAATTAATTTTACACCAGCCCCCTCATGTATTACTGAATATTAGAGATACCCCTATGTTTTGAAATTGATGATTCAAATGCCCTCTGTACTAGAGTTCATTGTGTTACTACTATTACCAGATTGTGATACAAATTCTCACAAAATCCAACTCATACATAATAAAATGGTCACTGGAATCTAACTCACGCACAGGCACGTGCACATACACTCCAACTCACACATACACACGCGCGCACAAACACACACACACACACACACATACAAGCGTGCACACACATATATATAAATACCTTGCAGCTTGCTCCCCTTTATCCACACTAAAATCCACAATCAATGCACCAATATTTAAGTCGAAGATAAAAAACATAACCAAGTATAATTAACAAACAAAAGGGAGAATAGAAGGGATCTGTGGACTAGCGCTTTACCTTCTGTTTAACATCAATGGAATGAGAACCTGATTTCAGCAAAGCTCCAAGTATGATTTCCTACACAGAATGCCTCGGTTGCATCATGGAATTGTACACGAAATTAACTTATCTTCCAAAATTACAATCATAAGCAAAGCCTTATCTTCCAAAAGTGCAATATAAAAAATTATAATGCAAGCTAGCCATGATGAATTATGAGTACGATATGATCTCATCTTCCCATAAAACAAATTAAGACTTCGACCATGAATAAAAGAGAGGAACTTGTCAGGACTTAGATTGATCGAGGGGATCAGGAATAAAAAATGTGGAAGATACCGAGAGAAAAGTTGCACACACCGAAATATCTTGAATGCTTCGACTTCCCCACCAAGTTCTTTCATAAGAGCAATTCGAAGCATTCGTAAAGCAGCAAAAAGTTTGGTTGAGAGATTCTGCAACAAAATACAAGACTCACTATTAATTCTTTTCCTTTTTATTTGTGAGTATATATATATATATATATATATATATATATATATATATATATATATATATATATATAAAGAAGAGAGAAACAGGGCAAGCACTAATTTTCAAAGAAACCCAAGAACACAAAAACTACAGAAAAGCAACCTCTTTAGCTCAAAATAGATAAAAATGTATAAAGTAAGTTAATAACTCCTTTGGTAATGGAAACAAAACTACATAAAGTCATCAAAACTTACACCATTGAACTTCTTAAGAAAGACAACCCAGTGGCATATGAAAGTTTCTTTTAAACTACCATGATGCGATACACTTGTCTTTCAACTATATGACCATTCCTCTCCTTACAAATACCCAACTCCATTGACAGTGAGAACATCTTCCACATAGTCTTCTTTTTTGAAATCAAAATCCTCCAATATTGACCACATGATTAAGGAGAAAGTTAAAACATATTGAGATTCTTAGGTTCTTTTAACCATAAAATAACTTAATTTCCACTTCTCTAATTCATGCATCGATCCTAGGACTTCTCTAATTCATGCATCAATCCTAGGACTTCTGGGATTACCGATGCTCTATAAAACATAATGATTTCATTTGGTAGGGCACTTGTCATCCTAATATTTTTCGACAGTGTTTTCTCTAGTAATATCTAAATCCTATATAAACGAGTATTGACTACAATTTACATTCCGCTCTTGAAGCAGTCTAATAGAATTAACAAGCGTTGCTTCCATTTGTTTGAGTAGGACCGGGTCATTAATAGTTTCAGGATTAGTCCAATGGCTGCAAATGTTTTACCAATCACAATTATAACCAAAATACTGAAGTGAAAGAAGTGCAACCCAAAAAAAGGGACTCTATGCTACCATATCCTTCGAGCAAACATGTTATTATTAGTGATAATTTCCAAATCCAACAGCTAATGAACAAATATTCTGCCAGGTGTAGAAAGAATTCCAAAGCATCTAGAAGTTAATGACAAGCAATTTGTATAAGATGATCACATTTTCCTAAAGTATGCTTACTTTAGAGGAAGTTGTGTGCCAGTGCACATGCTAATAATATAAAAGACAAAAGCATCAGTAGAGTTCTCCGTGAAAAAGCAAAACATAAAAGGACACAAATAAACAGTTATTAACATATCCTTATATATATATATATGGGTCAGGTTCAAAGGACAACCATTTCTACACACATATAGACAACGTGTTTTGTCTTATATGGGCAAAAATGTTTGGAATGGACTGATTTTTTGTGAGGATGATCTCTGTGATGAGGGGATCATCCTGGCAAAAAATCATCCCATTCCAAAACTTGTAACCTCATCAAAATTGATTTACAAAAATTGGACGGTCTATAATTTTTCAACAAAAATTGGACGGTCTAGAAGTTTCATAATGAGCTGATTTTTGGCAAGGATGATCTCCTCATCACAGAGATCATCCTCACAAAAAATCAGTCCATTCCAAATATTTTTGCCCATATAAGACAAAACACGTTGTCTATATGTGTGTAGAATTGGTTGTCCTTTGAACCTGACCCTATATATATATATATATATATATATATATATATATGGGTCCCGTTCGCCACCCTTAGTTTTACCACACACTTTAACAAACGCGTTTTGTCTTACATGGGTTAGAAGTTTCGGAATGAGCTGATTTTTGGTGAGGATGATCTCTATGGTGAGGAGATCATCCTCACCAAAAATCAGCTCATTCCAAAACTTCTAACCCCATCAAAATTGATTTACAAAAAATGGACGGTCCACGATTTTTCAACGTGTAAACATGGGGCTAAACATTTCAGAATGGGCTGATTTTTGGGGAGGATGATCTTCTAATCATAGAGATCATCCTCACCAAAAATCAGCCCATTCCAAAACTTCTAACCCATGTAGGACAAAAAACGTTTGTTAAAGTGTGTGGTAAAACTTAGGGTGCTGAACATTTCCCTATATATATATATATATATATATATATATATATATATATATATATTATATATATATATATATATATATATATATATATATATATATATGTCCCGTTCAGCACCCTAAGTTTTACCACACACTTTAACAAACGTTTTTTGTCCTACATGGGTTAGAAGTTTTGGAATGGGCTGATTTTTGGTGAGGATGATCTCTATGGTGAGGAGATCATCCTCACCAAAAATCAGCTCATTCCAAAACTTATAACCCCATCAAAAATGGTTTACAAAAAATGGACGGTCCACAATTTTTCAACGTGTAAACATGATGTATATATATATATATATATATATATATATGGGAAATGTTCAGCACCCTAAGTTTTACCACACACTTTAACAACGCTTTTTGTCTTACATGGGTTAGAAGTTTTGGAATGAGCTGATTTTTGGTGAGGATGATCTCTATGGTGAGGAGATCATCCTCACCAAAAATCAGCTTATTCCAAAACTTCTTACCCCATCAAAATTGATTTACAAAAAATGGACGATCCACGATTTCTCAACGTGTAAACATGGGGCTAAACATTTCGGAATGGGCTGATTTTTGGGGAGGATGATCATCTAATCATAGAGATCATCCTCACCAAAAATCAGCTCATTCCAAAACTTCTAACCCATGTAGGACAAAAAACGTTTGTTAAAGTGTGTGGTAAAACTTAGGGTGCTGAACATTTCCCTATATATATATATATATATATTGCAGCCATGCAACATTAAACTATATCAGTCAGTTTTCCAACTTCCAATTGGAAGATAATTTGATGATCTTACATAATGAAAAGAAATTATCATCGTAATCAAGAAGGATGGCTTTGATGAATTTAAAGAAGTCTATGAGAAAGGTAAGTTCTATAAAGGATTAATGCCACATCCAGTGAACTAATTCCGAAGATGAAATAAAGAATATAAAATGTTTCCAGTCAATCAGTTTGGTCAGTAGCATTAACATGGTTGATAGGAATGGTCTATTTTCAAGGATCAAGCTATTGTTGAGCCATATCCCCCCACCATTTCTGCAAGGGTTTTCATGAAGTGGAGGAGGCGATTCATAGAGGCGGCACATTTTTGACCTGTTAAAGCAATTGACAGACCGTGCAGACTTGCACAATCATGACATGTAAGTCGCACCAAAATCCTTATTGGGCAGGGGAATAATGAAAAAACAATAAGAATGTTATAATTAAATTACCCAATAGTACAAAAGTAGTAGGCAATTCAATGAACTTTGCCTCATTAATTTGTTATATTGATGTCTAAGTTGATTATCAGAGTACATTTATTTTGCAAGTATACCACTAGATTTTGAAGGATGATTTTGATCCTATTGCTCAAGATCAGACCAAATGAAGTGTGTCACTTAAAGTGTGTCAGATCAACAATTCAACATCAAACCAAATGAAGCAATAATTAGAACTAGTCATAGTAAACTGAATAGGATCTATCGAAGTAGATTATTGGTCACTGATTAGATTTTGTGATAAATGCCCATAGAATCTAGCCTTATACAATTTTTGTGTTAGAAAACTACCTTGATTTGACTATAGCATTGATCGTTGGTGGACTTAACTGGCCATGTTCTATGTCAATACTTCAAATAAAAGAACATGCAACCTTCTATTTCTCTACATCACAAAACCTAATAGATCAAATCAAAGAACATAACAATCTTTACCTCACATTACCATATTGAGTCCCAAAAAATCAATACCCAAACATTAAAAATGATGACACGAATTACTAAAATGAATGACATAGAACATAGAAGAAAGCTTGAACTTACGAACTTTATCAGAATGTTGGGGCTAAAGTAGAACCTCGGTACTTGATATCACTGTTACTTCCTTCCACTTAGAAACTGAAGAAGTTGGATCATGATCCCACTGAAGACAAAAAGCCTCAAGTAACTAGGTGTGCATCACTTCTTTGTCAATCTGAAGATGTGTCACTACCCATAGTCACTCCTTCATTTACTGTCTGTCAATCTGGAGTTGTTTATGGATTACATTAGCAAATAAAAATATCCCACCATTAAAAAAATAAGAATTACTTATATAAAAAAATGACATCACAATAGACTGAATAGGAGGGAAGATAAAAATAACCAATGTGTACAATGCAGTGTTCAATGTAATTTTGTATGAAGAAGGAAACTTAATTCTTTCATAAGAAGTTCCATTAACTCAATCAGTTGCTTCCAAGTTATAGTAATAATATGTCTTTATTCATAACACCAATAAGAAAATTGAAACATAAGTATCCATTACAAATTTGCAGGTTTTTAAAGTGACTATTTCGCATGTTTAAAGTGACAATTTCATTTTAAACCTGCGAAATAATCACTTCTGAATTTTTTTTAATGAAAACGTGATTGTTCACATTTTGGTAATTAAAATGAGCAAAGGGCAAGAATTGTAAATAACTAATTTGAGATCATGAAATAGTAACTACATTTTATTATAGATTTTATAATAACAATCACTAGAATTAATCAAAATGGGTATGAAGTATGAAGAAATAGATTGTGGCATAGGATTCATGTTTTGAACCCAATGATCTATGATGAGGTGTAGATGTCTTGTCCTTCACTCAGATTGTTTATTGTTGATTTCACAAAGAGCTTATCAAACTGAGTAAAACAAGTTCATAAATAAAATCAAAACTAGTCCAAATCCTAAAAAATAAATAAATTGAACCTCATTATCACAACGAATTACTTACTTGGTTAATCCAATTGGGGATCTTGACAGAAGACTCGATCGAGAGAGAGAGATCGACTGAAACAGATGATTAAACTGAAATTAAGGTTTAATTCTAAAAAAATCAAAGTGAAACCCTAAATCTAAGTTTTTTAAACTGAAATTAAATCATGAACTCACCTGAAATCTGATTTCTTCCAAAACGTGGTTGAGATCAGAGCTATGGTATCCTAATCTCAACCAATGAGATCTTAAAAAACTTGCGTGTCGGTGCAAGAAGCTCAACTAAGCGGATCTCGTCTTGATACTAAAAACCTAGATACAGAGAAATCTTGTATTTCAAGTAGTTTGATTCATTTAAGAAGAACCAGAAGTGATCGAGAGAAAGAGGGCGAGCTTTCTCAATCAATCTGAGTAAGTGAGTTGTGAGGTTTTGGATCGAAAGAGAGAGATGGCTCGATCAATCTAATTGAGGAGTTGAGAGGAATTGGATCGAAAGAGAGAGAGAGAGGGCGAGCTTGCTCAATCGCATCTAAGTGAGGGAGTTGTGAGATTTTAGATCGAGAGAGAGGGCGAGCTTGCTCGATGGATATGAGTGACGGAGTTGTGAGATTTCGAAAATAAAACACGAGAATAGAAAGAGAAATAAAATGTGTGAAGTAATTATGCAAGATTTAAAAACTCTACAATGACCCACATTTTTTTTTTCGGTTGCTATAGTGCTACAGAACGACGGAAATAAGTGCTACACAACGACGGAAATAAGTTGGCTGTTGGTAATATCGTTGCTATTCCTCAATTTTCCTGTAGTGATAAAATATTTCATATGATAAGTCAATTAGTCTATATCGTAACTCCTAAGCAATAAGTACAATAAAAAGAAAAAAAATCAATCCCACTACCTTCCTTCGTGCTCAAATCCATAATAAATTAATATATATATATTTATTTTATAAGGATTTAATTATTGAGTTCTATACAAGTTTTAAATTGAAAATCAAACCACAACTTGTTCCAAACATAACCAACCCAAAGTTATCGGTTTGATTCGATTCTTGGTTTGAACTGGACCAAATTGTACCCTTAGATCATACACCAATTCAGTCTAAATTTTAGAAGACTGATAAGCAATCATTTCCTTTTTCTCTATTACTTTTTTCTTTTCACCATTCTCTTCCTTTCCATTTCTTTTGCTATATTTCCTTCCATCTCTCTCATCTTTTTCTTTTAATTAGCTTATGTCTTAGATAATGGGGGTGGAATCAGGAAATTTCCACTAATTTTAATACTTATAAAAAAAAAATATGATAATAAAAATTGTCTTAAATTATCCTTTGCGAATTATAGTATAGTCACAGACGAAAATCTTCATTATCAAAATTGATCATTTCTAATAAAAATTCAATCAATTCCAATAACCAAACCCTAAAATGTGTGTTGTAAAGTAAATGTAAGAAACAATAAATAAAAATAGAGAAGAAAGAACACACAACCACAACATAAAATACACGAAATTCACCAATAATGAGTTTACATCTATGGGCGGAGTTACATACAGGCGAGTGGGAGTTATAACCCCACTAAGATTTTTTTTTCAAAAAATAATTATATTTGCTCCCATATATTTTGATAAATGTGAGAGATACCCCTGAAATTTTAAATTTCATGCATTTTGTGTAGTTTGAAGAGAGATTTATCGGGCATACTTGTATTCTATTACAAAAACTCGCTTACTTTATCAAGTTTGTTACTCGACAAAACTTTCTTTCTAAAAAAAATAAACTAGTGTGACATACATAGTAAGATTTGAAATCTTACTAAGAGTCGTTGGACCAAAATTAATTATCAAATTGGTAATCCAACCTTCTAGATTTCATGGAAAAACTCAAATTCAAAAGTAAACAATTAAAAAAAAATCATTTTTGAGCTTGATCCAAGGTGTTGAAAATGGACAGCTACCTCCAACGGTGAAATTTTTTTTTCAAAGTTCTTAGAATTTTGTCCTCTACAACTCTGTGGCATTGGATCATGCTCTTGGTGACACAAGGTGATGTGGTTAGAGAACTTTCCTCAACAAGGAAAGCATTTTTTTTTTGTATATGAAAGAATTGTGATTTTGACACGTTCCCCACATTTGGTGAATATTAGAGGAGTAGGATTTTAGGTATTGGAATTTTGAAGACCACAAGAGACTTCACATTCCTATTAGTCCACTTGTATTGAGGGCATCTTAATATATTTAATTTACAAAAATACCCACCATAGGACATCTTCAACACACATGGACCAGTATAAATGTGAGGTCTCTTGTAGTCTTCAAATCATACTTAGAGATATCCATTGTATTTTGAAACTGATGACATGGCTCCCTTGACATCAATCTTCTTAATAGATTAATGAAAAAAGATCCATGCATATCTTGAGGGTCTTTTATTCCCTTTTTTTTTTAATGGAGTTCAATGGGAAATAATTTTTATCTTCTTTTGTTGTTTTAAATGAAAAAATGAAATACAACAATAAAATCATGGAGATTATTAATCAATTATTGTTTATAGTGACAAGCCCAACATCGAGATTATCTATCGAACACATTAGAACTTAGGCCCCCCTCCCCATTGATAGAAAATCCTGATTCCATCCCTATTTACATTCACAAATAAATCAACAAGTAGAAATTCACTTATCAAAAATAAAATTACAAGAATGAAGATCTGTACTTACATCTAATAATTTGATGAAACCCACTAAGATCTTTATATCTAACCTCATTAAGATCCCAAATAAGTAATCCCCATTCCAAGCTCAATGTCATAAATCCAAAACAACAATGTGATAATCACATTTCACAACTTTGAATTATTAAATTATTCTGAATTTTTTAGAAAAATCTTATTTTATCAATACTAACATTCATTTAATAACCTCATTTTATTTTCAAAAAACGTGATAAAATGACATTACCAAAATACCCTTGAAAAAAAACCTATGGCGGTACTTTTTCAGAAAACCAACATATATTGTGAGGCAAAAATTCATCGTTGGAACGATGCAACGTAAGGGGCGTTATCCATCACAAGTTATTTGCCCCACACATAGTTTTGGTGATATCTGAGTCTTCAATAACAACTGCCCACGTGGTGTTACATAATTCACACACTCATCCGAAATATCACCAAACCACTCTAATCTCGCCACGTTGGCTTCACAAGAAAGGGCTCGTGGACACCGAACTTCTTCTCATTAAATTAAATGAGCTTCTTTTAGTAATAATCTCATCTTCATTCTCTCTCTCGTTTTGATTCTCTGATTCACCATCGAAGGAACGATTTCTCGACTTCCGAACTCGGATCCGAGTTTGAGGTACGAATCGTTGCCGATTTCTTTAATTTTTCGATTAAAGTTTTTCTTCAACTTGAATGAATTAAAGAATCATTCTGCTTTCATGGAAATTAGGATTATTATTATTATTATTATATTTTGGTGCTAAATTTATAGAAATAATGCTAGCATGCGCCAGTGGATGAGCATCTCCACGGGCGCATGTTAGCACGCATTGTGGAACATTTGATCCCTGTAGGAGAGGTAGAAGTTGAAACGTTAAAACGTGTTCAAGTATTCCTATACTTCTTAGACTAATAGAGACTTAAATTTATCAGAAAATTCAATTCAATTCAATTCTAACCGTCGGATTTTCGGACTTTTGTTGTGATCTGTTAGATCAGATGGTTATGATCAGCTAGTAGTGCGAAATTCGATCGAATAGGACGATACTAACCGTTTGATCACAAGTCACTGAATGGGTGTAGAGTGGTTATATTTAGGGAAATTATTGGAGGGACAATAGTTGAAAATTCCATTGATGGGATGATCTTAACTGTGTGATCATATGATCCATTTTCGTGATTGTTGATTTACATCGGTCATTGGTTTTTAAGCCATCTGATTTGGATATGCGGATCGATGAGTATGAGACAATTGTGGAACCACTGGTACATGCACCATCAGATTGAACCTCCAAAGCTCTGAAGAGCTCATATCAGACCAAGATTTTGTGTTGCAAAAGTCTTATTTGATCAAATTATATTTTTGATCTTTGTGCCACCTGTTGATGATTATAAATGAAAGATTTTCAATTTCGATAGAAATAATAAAGAGTTCTTAATGAATTAAATAACTTGAATTCATTGATCTCCGATTAGATTCTTATTAAATAGAGAAGGGAACTACAAGTAGTAACTTAACTGACTAACTACTCAAACTACTTGATTTATTCCTAAGTAAGAGGATTCGGTACATCTCAATGTACATTAATATATTACAACATAACTAATACTTTTAACACTAATTGATCACTTGTTCTTGGCATTGAATAGAGCTATGAGAATAGTTGGCGAGAAGTTATAGAGATCTGATGATGACAATCATTGTTTTTTTTTTTTTTTTTTGTGTGATCTAAAGAAATACCTATTTAATACGAGTAAAGTTTGTGTGTGGAAATGCCACAGACTTATGATCAAAAGCCTGTGTTTGTTAACTAACCATCTGTCTCAAAAGGTAGACTTGTTAGGAAAAGGGCGTACAATGAATATAGCTAAGCAAAGGTGCAATAATGTGTGACACTCGAGAGTAGGTGAATCTTACGCTCAACATCCTCTCCTACCCAAAGGGTGGAAACAATCGAACTTGTGACTTATACGAACTTCTTGGTCTGATACTATATTAACCAACCATCTGTCCTTGAAAAGTCAATTCGTTAGGAAGGGGATGGACAATGAATATTAAGGCAATCACAAGCTAAACAGGAGTATGATAGTACATAACTTCTGAGAGCTGATGAATTCTTCACTTGACAAACCTTCACCCTAATGGAATACTTTGCTTTGGACAAAGTGGAATGGAGGAATAATATTAGTTTGGGCGGCCCGAATCTTTGGGATAAGGCTTTGTTGGTGTTGTTGTTGTTGTCGTAATATACAATATAGATAAAGTATGCATTTTGATAGGTTGATATCTGTCAAATTCATACAAAAATATTTAAATAATTGTTGAGAAACAAACTATTTTTTTAATGACATGGCGAATTCATTGCAAATGAAGTGCAAATCACTGAATCTCCGAATTTTTCTGAAATTAGGAAAAATCCAATGAATAATACTAAGTTAGGCAACCCCGAATATTTGGGATAAGGCTTTTTTGATGATGATTCAACTGATCATTCTCTGGAAAATTTATGAAGAAACTCTTTAATGTACTAATTAGGATAAAAAGGGTAGTAGAGAAGATTGTGGGCTTGATAAGCCCATCTTCTTAAAACATAACCCTGTTCAGCTGTTCTTAACTGTTGTTGTGTATGAGTCTGATAATTTTTTATCTTTAACTCTTTACTTTGCAGGTTTTGTAACAGAAAGAAAGCTTTGATTCTCCACTTGGCATGGGAGTTGTGACTGTTCCTAGTTCAGCTTCTCAGACTCCACTAGGTTTGAGTGCAAGATTCTCAACTCATCGGTCTCCATTAAAAAGACCCGTGATCTTAGCTTTCAACACTGATAAAACCAAGAATACAGCTTTGATTACAAATCATGAACCCATCTCATTACCCTCAGACACTCCTAAAGAGCATAAGATACTGAGGAAATCTACTAAGTCTTCAAAAAGAGTAAAAGCTGTCTCTACTGATGGAACTACTTCATCTTTCTCAACTGACTTGGATTACAGTGAAGCTGCGGCCAAACTTGAAAATATTTACAAGCTTAGCTCACCAACGGATATTTCTGATGCGGAAGATACTGACCGTTTGATGAGGAGACGTCGTCGAACAAAGAAGAAGGTTGAAGAAAGCGATGAGCAAGTTGAGAAGGAAATATTTCATAATGTGGTGAGGAGTCATAAGAAGGCGAAGCGGTTGAATCTTGATAAGAGAATTGAACTAAGAAGGAAAGAGGAGGAAGAGATGGTTGTTTCGAGTGATGGGAAGGAAAATAATAACGTGGAGGGTGGAGATGTCGAGAGGCTTCTTAGGGAGTATTCAGGATCTACTGATCTTGTTAGCCTGGATTGGAAGAAAATGAAGATACCACATGTTCTTCCTTCTTCGGAACACGCTTGGCTGTTCAAGTTGATGCAACCCATGAAGGTGAGTTCCCCGTTTTGTAAGTTGTTCTCAATGTGATTTGGTGGCTAAAACAGTAGACCAGTTAGGAAATTTAAATGCATGCTTTCTCTAATATGTCCTCTCAATTGCTCATATATGTTATCTTGAATGTTAGGCACTCCTTCAAGTGAAGGAGAACTTGAAGAAAGAGATGGGGAGAGAACCCACTGATACTGAATTAGCAGAGACTACAAAAATGAGCTTACCGAAAGTTAGACGACAGATCGAGATCGGTCGAGCTGCAAGAAATAAGCTAATCAAGGTATTTTTGTACCTCTATGTCTCACACTCATATATATATATATATTCCCAAAGGTCGAGATTTATTAAATACTTAAGTCTGTTAATAAATCCAACAGAGCCAAGAAATTTGACATGCCTGGTTGAGTACAGTAAACATGTTGAAGTGTGCATCTCCAGGCGAGTCTAAATGTTTGGTTTAAAAGAATGGAATTTGAAGTAAAGGCTTAGTAAGCCCGATGTGATCTTTCTTCGATTGCTTTCTTGTCTTAAGACGAACAAAAAGTTGCTATAGATAATTTAGGATGTATTAGGTGGTATCTTCAAGTTGAACATGTAATTTAATGAATGGGTCTGTGCTTTCTCACATCTGTTGATTGTACATTTTTAGTTGGTGAACTTGGTTAGAAAACACAACTAATGAGGCGATCTGGTCTTCCAATGGGATGAAATTGGCTGAAATATCACCATCATCTTTTCTGATTTTTCACAATAGATCAAGTAGGAGAAAAAATTTCCTAATATCATGAGGCTGAGAATCAGAATTGAAAGAAGACAGCTTTAAACAGAATTGGAAGGAGGATCATGATTCGTTTAACAGACTCCAAAGTTTTTTATAAGACTGAAGATGATGATGATGGTGAGGCTGTGGAACAACAACAACAACATCAATAACTTATCCCAAAGATTTGGGGTTTGGCTAAATGAATCATGATCCTCTGTTCCACTCTGTCCAAAGCTAGGGCTTCTAGGTCCTAGAGTCGAAAAGAAAGCCTTAGAATGTGAACCATTTACCTCTTAGGATGGAAAGCTTCATATAGTTTTGGGCTTGTGGCATAAACCATACGAGAGATAATATAATCCTGCCAAAATTTGGTGCAGCACAATCTTCGGCTAGTTTTGTTTGTGATCAACAAATATTTTCAAGAGTTTGCCAGTGGCTCAAGATTCCAAGACCTCTGCCAAGCAGGAGTAAAGGGTCTCATCACAGCCATTGATCGCTTTGAACCAAAACGGAGGTCCAGGCTATCCACTTATGGTTTGTTTTGGATACGACATTCTATAATGCGCTCTATGACACTCTCAAGCTTCACTCGCGTCTCCTTCGGCCTTGAATCGGTATGCTCACTGTCTCTACATGCTTAGCTTTTCTTCACTATGGTTGTTTATGATACAAAGATTAATTACTTCTTTAATTATTAAGAAGTCCCAACATTCACATTGAACCACCTCTAGTTTCATATTTTTTAGAAGAACCAATCTTTTTTCCTAGTTCTCTTTAGAGATTTACATTATAAGGATGTGCCATTATTTGAAATGGACAGTGTCATATACTCATTGTGTGTGATCAATCCTAAGGTGCTGACACAGGAGTTGTGCTCAAAATCAAATTCCTGGGATTATCCGGACGTCATAAATAGGCCTAACCCTCAAAATCAAGAGAGTTTTTGAGCTCATGGTCCTACCCACTTTCAGCCTATTATAGAGGGCACTGCAATAGTCTATCAAGTCCCAAACTTCAATCCATCGTGAAGATCAATTCATAATTTTGTGTAAGTTAAGTTTTACTACTTGTGGTTAAGTTGTGTAGTAAATTATCATTTTACCATTTTCGTAGAGTTGGGGTTTAGTAGTTACATGCCCACATGCTTTAAGGTTTTCGGATCAGTGGATCTAAATTCCAATTGGAACCTTGGGTTTTACTCTTGGGCCCCCGTGTGCTCGCGTGAGCCCGCCCACTACCTCTATCAACTTTAAAACTAATAGAAGTACAACCATATAAAAGTTGCAATTCAACTCTACTCCTAATTGATGTGGGACTATAATAACACAAGGCAAAAGCTATGCTTAAATATAGCTTAAACTAACACAAAAAGCAAAAGGAATAAAGCAAAACACAAAAGCAAAAGCAAAAGCAAAAGCAAAAGTAAAATGTGTAAAGTTGGGATTGGGTTTTTACCCTAAGGTCAATACCAATGAATAGTAAAGGATTTTCAAATTCAACCCTCTAAAATTCCAACACTAGGGACTTAGGGTCTTGTAGAAAAATGTTTCTAATTATGAAATTGAGTAGTCAATTTGTTAAAATTTTAGTCGTTTGTGAGTTTTTCATCATGATCTTCATTTAAAAGTCGATGAGAGGAAAATATAGAATCCAAGACCATATGATAAAAATAATGTTCGGATACAAAGAGTAGAAATTACAGATTGAGCTAGCTTTTGGGCTGCAGGATAACCAAAAGGTGGGCCAAGGAACTGTACCACGTGGTAATATTTATGGAGTCCTGATCCACAATGGTTTTCTGTTTCTATAGCAACATACATGTCTACATGGCAAATTTTGGTTGGAGATTAAAACACATCGGGCCATGTGCAATGTAGAAAAATGTCTCGTTAGGAGCCCAATGTGTTTTAAACTCCAACCAAAATGTGCCATGTGGACACCATTCCAATTCTAAAGGAACGGGACACCTTACCTGATCTCGATTCTCTGTGAAATACACTTATTTGTGACTAACACGTCGGGCTTCACGAATTAGAGTAAAGCCGGACACAATTATTGTTTACACTAAATACATGGAAGATGTTGGGAGTTATCATCCCAATTCTTAGTGAATGTTTTCTACTTGGTACAGTTACAGATGCATTTGAATTAGTGAGAGTGGATATGAACATAATTCTATTAACAGAAGACATATCTTCAGATAGAATTGGGTGGAGAAACAAGATTCATTTAGCGAACCCAAATTTCTGGGATAAAGCTAAATTTGATGGTGATGGTTATGATGATAATACTCTGCTATCGATTTAACATTCAAATTGTTAGTTTTATGGGTTAATTTTTCATTTGGTATTTGTTTATCTTTATGAGATGGAGGGTTCTGTTCAACAGTGAAATTCAATTTTTTTACTACTGTGCAGGTTAGAGTAGAAATCCAAAGGGCCAAGTTGGAGTTGACATTTGAACTTGAGAGGGAACCAACAGAGGACGAGATTGTAGAAAAAGTAGGAATCTCCCCTGAGAGATACCATGAAGTGATGAGGGCCTCAAAACCTGTGTTATCGCTCCATGCAAGACATGCTATCACACAAGAGGAGTTCATCAATGGGATTACTGATACTGAAGGTGTCGGAGGCGATAAGAGGAGGCAACCCGCTCTCCTCAGGCTTGCCCTTGATGATGTGGTAACCATTCATCCTCATTAACTTCTTTTACTGGTTGAATATAAATTGAACTTTTTTCCATTTATTTTTTTCCAATCCAAAAAATAAAATGATTTTTGTTAATCTGTTTCTTTCTCGACAAGATAAAAAAAAAGAAAAAAAGAAGCTACCAAGAATATTATATGGTAAATATTTTACTGGCAATACATCACCAAAAAGGATAAACCCATTGCAAAATCGAAGCCAAGAACTGCTTACTCTAGGTAACAAGGACAGTCCACTTTCTAAGAATGTTCCATTGGGATACAGTGTCGCACTGGTATGTCAAATATATGACCACGAACTTTTTCAAACAAACCTCAATGTATCCAAATATTTTTTGTTTGCATATACTCTTGACAAGTTTCAATGACTGAAATTCCCGGATGATAATGATCTCCGGTTAAACTCTTATTAAATAGATTATTAGAGTATTAGATTATGGAGTATCATATGAGGGTGAACAAAGAAGTATCGGATCATTGTCTCGATGTAGCTTGTTATGTATCTTCTTGTAACCATTTATCTATTTAATACGAGTTTAACTAGAGATCATATTCAGTGTTTTAAAGTACTTGAGGCATACTTGGGGCATTTTGGGTTCTTGAGGCGAGGCATAAGTCTCAAGGCGCATAGAGGCGTTAGTCTCAATTAATTAAAAAAGAAAGTTCTAAAAAATATATAAAAATTATAATAAATTCAGAAAAATATAAAAACAAGTAAACAACCTTCAAGGATCAAATAAAAATTAAACATTAAAAATGTAGGGAAGTAAGAATATAATATAGTAGCAAAATAGCAATGTATCATCACTCAGAGAGTATCAACCATCATCAACTGCCATCATAAATATAGAACAAAAAACAAAAAACAAAAGAATAAAAAAAAATATTGAGTTTTTGAAAAAAAATAGCTAAACAGTTCAAGAATGTACATAGAAAAATCATATACCTCAAAACCTTAGAACATCCTTAATTTCTTGGTTCGATTTGATCACAATCTTAGAAAGAAAGTTGTAGGAACCAACGAATTCGAATAAGGATTAGTATTGGAGCCTCTATGAAGAAATCTTGGTGTAAGAAGATTTTAGGGTTTCAAAGAGTGATTTTGAGAGATCTCTTGATAATCTAAGTTTAGAAGGCAAAAAGCACTTCTATTTAGTAGTGTTATGTAAATAAGAGACATGAGGAGGAGGGGAGGGGAGGGGAGGGGAGGGGGGGTGATATTTGTAAAATAAAGCAAGAAAACAAAAAACAATTTGATTTTTTGGACCCACGGAATTGGGATCTGCCAAACAATTGTGGTGTAAGCCTTAGTGCTTATTGAGAGGCGTGAGGCATGAGGGGTACGCTTCACACCTTTGAGGCATAAGCCTCACTAAAGTTTGCTGAGGCTTAACCCTCACTAAAGTTTGCTGAGGCTTAACCCTCAAGTCATGAAGCATACCCCTTGCCTTGAGGATTACGCCTCATGCCTCAAGGTATACGATTTTTAATACACTGATCATACTCCTTACATGTTGTTAGAATGTTTTTAATGTATATCAACTTATCTAAAATTTTCATTTCTACATTGTCTAACAATAATAACTAACATGTTCTAGAAACTATTCCTCGCATATAGTAAACTATAAAGATATCAGATTTGTGGGGCTCAATGTGTCTGACACTTGAAATCAGTATGAGGTTTTATGTATGAGAACACAACTATTTTTCAAGTTTATACATTATTGGAGGCCCATGACTATTTCCTTTTTATTTTCTAGAAAATTATTGGCAAGCTTACGGGTTCTTATTGTTCCACATGTGCATTAAGAGTTCTCTTTTTGCCAGATAGGTTATTTTTCAATTTATCCATTTATACCCACATACAATTTTTTTTATTTTTTTATTTTCCAAGCTATTCAAGAAAAATATAATCTAGAACTATCAAGGAACATAAAATTTATGTCATTCCACTATGTCTATATGTTCATGGATGAGAGAATTCTCAACATGTTTGAAAATGAGTACAGCCCTTATTTATAATACCATAGGTTTCCAATAATCTGAAACCAGCCCTTAAGGACAATGCCATATGTAGTAAAAATAACTAAAAATATAACTCTTAATCGCTCAGAAGTTCTCTCTCCACTAATCAATCATGCTTGCTTCTTCCAATACATGTGCCATTGGTTCATCAGCTTAGCAGATAAATTTCCTAATTGCAAATTCCTACTCCTCTTTTGGTTATCCAAATTGTATCCAACTTCTTTTCATCCCTAAATAGCATATTTGCCCCCGGGGTAGATAATTAGAAACCAAAGGTGGACCCATGGAATCTGCTCCCAACCAATAGAATACAAGGCATAACCGTTACAGTTTCAACAATATAGTTTACGATAGATATTGGACTCCTCTTAACGCTTGAAAATTTCTGTTTTGTTGATTTTTTTCCAGCTCGATTCCTTGAAGCCTAAGGAAAGCATGGTGATCAGACAAAGATATGGGCTTGATGGAAAAGGTGATAGAACACTTGGAGAGATTGGAGGAAATCTAAATATCTCGAGAGAGATGGTTAGGAAGCACGAAGTGAAAGCTCTAATGAAGCTCAAGCACCAAGCTCGAGTAGATTATCTTCGCAGATACATTGTCTAAACTCAACATTTCGGTTTGCTGTATATGAATTAATTTCCAGCTCCTCCTTGCTGTAATATAAGAATGATTTGTATGTATCCTAGTTCCATTACTACAAGAACAAAAAATATACTTCTTATGCAATGTACTTCATATTTGAAGACTAAGATTGTACATAATTATAGATGACTTGTAATATTAGCTTTGTATGTAAGAAGATGACGATGCTTTTACGTGTACCTATATAAGAATACTTGAGTTATAATTGATGATGATCCCAATGATGTAAGTTCCCAAGTCTTAAAAAAATTGGAACTGCTCCTTTTCCAAAGTAAAACCTCTCATTAAGCATCTCATATGGAGAATGTTAGAAGAGGGTGTGATAAAGATAAATACAGATGGTTCTTGTTCCTTGATCGGGGTAGGTAAGGGATTTATTGGCAGGGATGCTTCGCAAAGACTTAAATTTGCAGGTTGGAGTAATGCTTTGGAAGACGACATTATTATGATAGAGCTGAACTACGTCGGAGGCAATGAAGTATGCTAGATTCCGTGACGTTCTCCAAATTATCATTGTAGATACGTGAGAGTTTAAGACTTTAAACCTCATCTACTTAAGTTTAGGAGTCATAATTGTCAAGGTACTTCTGAAAGCTCCTTGCTCCTCTAGTCGTTTGGTGACATTGGTGTGGTACCTGTCAAGAATCATTTGACGCCCAAGTTAGATCAAAATCAAGATTAATCTCCTAAAAAATCCCCTTCTCTGTCCCTTTTTTCCCCATCTTAGTAGGTTTCCCACCAATCCCCCCAAATTAGGGATTCTCCTCTTTATCCCTTCGATCCGGGGATTTGATCATAGAAAATCCCTCTACTGATAAGGAAACTAAATCGATCTTAAAGGGACGTAATTGACTCCATCAATTGCTCCTGGATTCTTAGGATTTATCCCCCAACTTAGTGAAAGACTTTGATCTACACGCACTCAACCCTGGTCTACTTTACAAGTAGGGGTCAATATTGACTTTGACCTGTATCTGAGCAAGGCTAATATTTGGACTTACCCAGGTGGTACTGAGCTGCAGATCCTGCTTAGGCACTCCTTTCTCTGAACAGATTCTCCTCTAACCTTCTTTGACTAGTGTTCAGATCCGGACGTACATCTCTCTTATTGCTTTTACCTTCTACAATTACCCTCTCTAGAGAAGACACAAAGTTCTACCATCATCTCGACAAACATTCCGTCTTCTGAACGAGTGTCATTATTAGCACACCCCCCTTAAAGTATAATCATTGCGTTTCTTCAACTTTTGTTCTCTTTCAATTTAACGGGCCACCATTTCAAATTATGGGTGGTTGAGATGCATCATGTTGCTACACACGTCCCAATTTATGCCTCATCAAGTTCTAGGGTCTCAACAGTTGGGATTTTTGAATGCGTGTCAAAATATTCCCACCACTCTTCCTTCTTCACTGTTGGATATAAATAAGGGGACTTAAAAAATTTCCTTATTCTTCCACCTTCTTCTCATTGCGTTGGAACTTTGAAATCTTTATTTTTAGCTTTTGAGTCTATCAAGCCTTGGTCCATCTTCCTTCTTTCCGAGGCAACTTCCCTCTAGCATTTTTCTTTTAAATCTGCACTCATGGCCTTTAATGTATAGCTAAAATTCGCAACACCTACTCAATCCCCAAATTTGTGTCCATTATAGTTTGCAATGACCCTAATGAGTGTCATCCAGGGGAGATTTTGGTTTATGCAGGCTAGATTCATGATAGTCTTCATTTTCCAATATCCCCCTCCCTAAGGGAGGTTCTCAACAAGATTAATAAGGCTCCAGGCCAAATCACAAAAAACTCTTATCGGTTGATTGAGAGAGTGGAAGAACTAGGGGTGAGCACTTGTGATTTCTCTTTAAGTATAACCTAAAAGTTAACTCATACTGCCCAAGGCCTACCTCTTATGTCCTCCAAATCTGTTGGACAAGCTCTAGTGCAAAGTCTCCACAACTCTTACAAGGACTGGTACAAGAATCCTCGAATTGTGTCTGGGGATTGGGAATTTGGTCCCAATGTCCCCCGAGAGGGATTTTGGGTCCCCCACACTTTTCAAGGTAAATTTTTTTTTAGAAACTCATTATTTGCCTTCACCTTACGGATTTTTCTGCCAATACCTGATGTTGTTCAATCTTTTAGATTCCTCTGCTTAATTTGCTATTGAGACAAGGAAAGAGTAGAGAGAATATTAGAGGACAAAAGAGAAAATACATAAGAAGAACACTGAAAGAGCAACCCAAGCAAAGGGAACTACTCAACCTGTTTTGCCTCCTTGAATCACTTCAACCTACTCATCTTGTTGAGCAGGTTGTTGAAACCCCAACCTTTCTCTCGAACTAGGCTCTAAGAGTCCATCTCATTTTTCTCACCTCCAAGCCTATTCTACTCATTCACATATCCCCGCCTCCAATTCATAGTCCTTCACAGAACCTGCCCTCCCTAACACTGCCGCAAAACCTGACATCCCAAACACAATGAACATTGACCTAACCGAATTTTCCATACTCGTTGAAGTTTTCACCTCTACTAATCCACCCCACCACAAATATGCCCTTTCGGGGTGTGGCAAGCCAGATTAGGAAGAGGCATTCTCATCCTTCTGGCAGCTCAATTCCCATGGACAAGGCGTTAAAAAAGAAAACTGAGGGATGAACTATTGTGGAGGTTGGCACTTCTGCTAACCTTCTTAGGCAAAAAAAAAAAAGCTCCACCTAAGGAAGGTCTTGTTTGGGTTGCTGAGTAGGATGGTGGACAAGCTGTCGAATTGTAAGACTACATGATCCCCTTGGAAGATCTTGGCTTTCCACTGGCTTGGTTGGGGAGGGCTCCTAGAAGGGGGTAATGAAATGGGGATCTTACGCTCCACTTTCGACCTTGGGAGTAGTTTGGTCTGCAATGGCCATAGTGCTCTCAAGGATCCCAAATGGTGACATCTCTACTTTCCCATACCTTACTTCCCGAGGGTATATATACAGTTGATCAATCACGCATTGAGCTACTTATTGGCAAGTTCTATCAGGGCCTATTCCAGGTAATATATGCCTTTTGTTTTTTCTTGGGAACTACTTTAATTGAGTACTATGCTTTTTTCTTCCTTAGTTTTCTTACCTACTCTTCTTTCTGTAGGCCTAGGCTCATGGTATGGAAGTTGTATAGGATAATAACGATATGTTATCCAAACTGTACACGTGTCCAAGTTGATTAAGTGGTACTTTGTGTAAGCCAACGCACTCGACCCTGTCCAGCAACAAGATAGACTAAGGTAGAGACATCTAACCTGACTGGTAGGGCAGGATAGGCCTGATTTGAGTATCTGCGTAATCTTGGTTTATGTGTATCAAATCCTGAGATCATGGAGGAGCTTCCCCAAAATCAGGAACTCAATCCTAGAGATCCCATTTCTATTTAGGATCCTTATAGTTTAGGGATTCATCATGATCACATCCCAATTAAAGGGGAAACCTTGATTCGAGGGAATATCTATAAATAGAGAGATCAATAGAGACAAAAAGATCTTTTTGGTCAATTGAAAAAGAAAGAGTTCTTAGTATTATTCTTCTGCAACTCTAACTTGAGTGTTGAAGAATTATTAGCAGGTGCCACACCGATGTTTATAGGAAGGACGAGGGAGCAACTTCAGATCAGTAGGGCAGAATCTATCAATGCATCACCAGATTTCTCCTCTACAAATTTGGTTTCTTCGTGGGAATGCCACAACAAATTGATTTCATACAAAACAATGGTGAGATTCACAAGATCAACTGAAGTTAATGCTCTTCCACTCATTGCACTAGCAACAGACGCTAATATTTTGAATATGCTAGAAGGTATGAGAAAACTACAGGAAGATATGCAAAAGAAAATGGATGATTTGGTGGAACATAATCGAATGTTGAATCAACTAATAGAAAACCAGTAGAAAGAAGACAGGATCTTCCGTCGCTACATCTTCCACCTCCGGCCGGAGACGATTGTGTTTCAAATGTAGAAGGTAGTTCTTAATCATGGGACCCAGCTGAGACGAAAGATACTAAAACTACTATTGCTATGACCACTCGAGGTGAGCCCATTACTGGTCTGATTTGATAAGAGAAAATATATGATCCAAAAAGAGAATGGGACCTTTAGGAGCACGAACTTAGGCCTAGTGGCCGCATAGGCCGTTAGGGGAATTCAAAAGGCCCTTTTTACGATTGAGATCTTATCTAAAAAGATCCCAAAGAAATTTGTGCTATCACGTTTAACCCCCTACTTAGAGACAAAGGATCCAATCGAAAGCTTGTTCCATTTTCGACAGATGCTCACATTGTGAGAGGGAAACGAAGGCTTGATGTGCAGACTTTTCCCTTTTAGTCTATAGGGAAACACATTGATTTGGTTCCACAAGCTGCCGAGTAGATCAATAACTTTTTTTGAGGAGTTTTATACTGCCTTTGTAGCGCTACATTGGAAACATGAAGGTTGGCGGAGATGTGGATGCTCTGCTCAACATGAGGATGCAATAAGGAGAGAGCCTTAGAGAGCTAACAAAAATATTTAGGAAATAGGCTATGGCCTTAGAGAACTACAATAAGAAAATTGCAATGGTGGCATTTAGAAACTCCTTACCATCTTGCTCTGGGTTATATAGATCTCTTGTGAAGAGAAGGCCAGAAACACTAAGTTGGGCCCCTTTGGGTTTTCATGGTTCTGCTCTGTCTTAAGTGACAGAGTATGGAGCTAGTTGTGACCCTATTCTGTCTTGAGTGGTAGAACACCTAGTTGGGTTCCTTTGGGGGTCAAGGTTTTCGTGATTTTTCTTTGTCATAAGTGATAGAGTATGAAATTGGTTGCGACCCTACTCTGTCTTGAGTGGCAAAACACCAAGTTGGGTTTCTTTGGGGGTTAGGGTCTTCATGGTTCTACTTTGTCTTTAGTGACATGATATGGAGCTGGTCGCAATCCTACTCTGTCTTGAGTAGCAGAGTATTGAGTTGGGCCCCTTTGGGGGTTAGGGTCTTCGTGGTTTTGTTCTGTCATTAGTGACAGAGTATGGAGCTGCTCACGATCTTGTGTAGACACCTCATTTTCACACTTGCTTGATTAATCAACTTCGTCAACCCGATTGCGACGATTCCCAATGATGAATGAATATTTTAATATTTTTTATTTATTACTAGATAAGTTTCAAAAATTCAGATGAGGTATTTCAAGCAAACAAAACTTTAGAAACTACGCTACGCTAGGAAAATATGACCAAAAACGTAAAAATCATCATTGTGAAATAAAAAGAAGCTTTATAAGAAAAATCACTAAAAAATGATCAAAATACCTATACCATCAAAATATCCCTAGAGCCTACATTACGATTAGGAAAACGCTTTCGAATACAAAAAAAAAAAAAAAAAAAAAAAAAAAAATTAAAACCAAATAAACTGTTTCGCCAATTTTTACAAAATTCATCAAAATCACGAAAATGCCTCTCATAGGGTCTACGACCATTTCACACAAAAAACCATAAGAAACACAAACCGATACTCCCATTGAATTTCTTATGAAAAAAATGATTTCAAAACATCCCAAAACATCAAAAAATGACCTCTTAACACAAAAGTCATCTTCGGGTCTAAAATGGTAATTTTCCAATCCTAAAAGTTCAAAATTAATAATTAAAACATTAATTAACGTAAAGTTAAATCTTAATAAATTAAATTAAATTTTTAAATAATTAAAACCAATTAATTAAGCCCACGCCAAATTTTAATTGGTGACCCACTTATCAAGTGGGACCCACCTAATATTTATAAACGACCCTTTTATCTGGGGGCCCAAAGAATTAAAGATATAATAAGGAGGGTTCTCCAAAAATCTTAAAAATATTCTTTGTATGTAAGAATCAAAACTTAATTTAAAATCCTAATTCAAAATCCTAATTAACCTTATCTTAAAGAAACCTATTCAAATTGAAAAACTCCCAAAAAACTCTATAAAAAAGAGCCTCAACAACCTAATACCCAAATCCCATTTTTTACTCAAAAAACACCTAGAAACCTTCACAATACCCAGAACATCTAGAAAGTATTCAAATTTAGGAGGAAAACACCTCATCTTAAAGATTGAAAGTGGATCTAGTGACAGAGACAAAAATAGGAAGACTCATACGAGAAACGTACTCCACCAGTTATGAGGGAATCAACCATTGCAACCATCCAGGTAAACTATTTTTTATTTATTTTATTATTTTTATATTATTTTTCGTAATGTAATATTTTTGGGTATAGTAGAGACCGATGTTCACTGGGAGGGATTGGTGCTTAACACCTTCCTATCCCATAATGTGATCCTCGGACCCTTTATTTTCATAAATTAGTACTTTTGAAAGGTTTTGAGTCATATTTTGGTTCCTTGACTTTAAAATTAGGTGGCGACTCCTAACACCAAAAAAGCGGATCCGCAACCCGTGGATCAAGGGCACTTTTACCTTATTCTGTCCTGAGTGGCAAAGCATCGAGTTGGGTCCCATTGGAGGCAAAGGTCTTCGTGGTTTTGCTCTGTCTTAAGACAGGGTATGGAGCTGGTCGTGAACCTACTTTGTCTTGAGTCGTAAAACATCAAGTTGAGTCCCTTTAGGGATTAAAATCTTTGTGGTTCTCCTCTATCTTAAGTAATAGAGTATGGAGTTGGTCGGTGATCCTACTTTGTCTTTAGTTGTAGAACACCGAGTTGGGCCCCTTTGGGGGTCAAGGTCTTTGTGGTTCTACTCTGTCTTAAGTGATAGAGTATGGAGCTAGTTGCAACCCTGCTCTGTTTTAAGTGGCAGAGTTCCGAGTTGGACCTTTTTGTGGGTCAGGGTCTTCGTGGTTCTACTCTATCTTAAGTGATAGAGTATGGAGCTGGTCGTAGCCCTATTCTATTCCGAGTGGCGAAACATTGAGTTGGGCCCCTTTGGGGGTCAAGTTCTTCGTGGTTCTGTTTTGTCTTAAGTGACAGGAGCTGGTCGCGACCTTACTTTGTCCTGAGCGGCATAACATTGAATTGGACCCCTTTTAGGGGGAAGGTCTTAGAAACATCTCCCCATCCTAAATGGTAGAGCGATATATAGTCTAGACTTATGTTGCTTAAGATTTTAAGTGACCTACACTATACTAAGTAAATAGTTTAACGCACCTACTCTCAAAAAATGTTCTACCTAAGGTTGAAGAAGAAACTTAAGATAGAATCTAGGGGAGGGGGGGGGGGGAAGAAGTAGGGGTGCAGAGATTAGAACAAACTTGTATTAGAAAGTGCAAGGTGGTTAAGTGCAAATCTTTTTAGAACAAATTTTTGTTAGAAAGTGCAAAGTGGCTAAGTGTAAAGCTCTTTAGAATAAACTTGCGTTAGAAAGTTTGTTAGAACAAAGTGCAAGTTAATTTTGTTCAGCGCAAAAGATTTTTCTTGAAGTGCAAGTTTGTTACAAAGAAGATTAAGATTTTTCATATGAATTTTTTTTTGATTAGTTGCACTATAGTGATTTAGCTAAGTCACAGCAAAGAGCAGAATCGTTCATGTGGAAATATTTTCACATAAAAAATTATGTACATAGATAAAGATCACAGTTGTAAATAAATTTTTTTTGTTAATTATGGAAAATAAATACAAGTGAAGTCCCAAAAATGGGAGAGTACATGAAAAAGCAGCAAAGTAGAGTACAACAAGGCCAGATGAAAAGTGTTCATTTGGCAGGAGAAGGTTAGTCAGTAAGAGGTGAGTTCTCAGTTACTACGTGAAAATGCCCAAATATCAACGGCCCAGAACTGTTGAATTATGGATCCATTCGACAGTTTCGACCGTCGAATTGGGCTTTGTCGAAAAAATATGTGGCGGCTGAAAACCATAGAATTTTTATAAATTCAACGGTTTTAGGCCATCGAATCTAGGATTCTTACCATATTTTTGATGGAATAAGACCATCGACTTAATTTAAAGACCAATCAGAACTCTTTTTTATGTGCCTAAATGCTTTTGTCTTCAACCTATACTTGTGAAAAAAAATCACACATTCATATCCATATCCCATCCTCTCTCATCCCTATCCATTCACATCCCATCCATACCAATTTGTATTCAATTCATAGTATCAAAGAATAATAAGATTAAAAAAAAAAATTACTTATGTAAGTCAAAGTTATAAGTCAAAATTTTAATCTCACATGTTGGAAGAATTCTGGAGATCACATTCACATACATCAATGTAATGAAGTCTAAAACAAAATCCCACTTTCAATCGGAAATGGATCAAGTTCCTTGAACGGTTCTCATGACATTTTCTTTGTGTCCATCTGGAATGCATTCATGCTGAACTTGACTTCATCAATGATTGAATTAATAGTTGTACTTTTATCGACACATGTCTTTCCAATAACCATGATGCTACAAGAGAAATCGAGGGTTTCCTGTCTAGCTGTCTCAAGCTGCTCTGCCATGGCACTTGCTCTATCAAAGCTAAAGGTGCTAGCACGATCGGTGTTTCTCCCTCGTAACTGCTTAGCTAGTCTAAGTTTGTAAATGGCCGGAGCTACAACAACGTTATGGGGAGTCATCATCTCTGCTGCATGTCGAGCCACTGTGGACAGACAACATTTGGACCCTTCATTTACAAGAGAGTTCACAGTGGTTAGGGACATCAATTACAACATAGTTCACAATTCCTCTACATATAGTACATTTAGTAAAAGGGTGGGGGGGAAAGCTACAAATAGTTAATCAATATTTGTAATTAACGCAGATCATGCCTTACAAGAAATTCCACAAATCAAGGGACAACATTTATCTTGATGACATCGTTAATTAGAGGATTGTGCTATGCACTAATATATGAACCACATCCAAGGACAGAAGCAAAGAAAAATGCTCGCATAGAGAAAAACAAATGCACCAATGAGAGAATATGCATAAGTACCAATTGACAGGAGTTTCCTGAATTGAGTAGTTGATTCTAATTGCAAAGAAGGATTATCCGATCATACTCCTTATACCATCACAGGAAGACTTTAGTTGATTGAAAGTATTTCAATCCTTGGATTTTAGTGCCTTTAGTCAATTCAATCAGAAATATGTTGTGCTTTAGTTAAATTCATTAGTTTTTACACCTAAAAAAGCCCAAACACAAATTATTAGAAGGATCAAATAGCTACCACAACTTGAAAAGAGTACGAAGCAATACTGAATCCAAAAACAAGATTTTGATATCGGCCAAGACCAAAATGAAACATTAAATGCTTTTGAAATGTTTTAGATTGTCTCAGAATAAAACATCTCAAAATTGAAGTCTCATTTTTTTTTTTCGGATTGAGATATTTTTAAATATTGATCATCCATATTGTTATAAACTTGTAAAAAATAGGACAAAAGGATATTGGTATAACTTTAACCTCAATATTTTTCGAGCTTAGCGACAATAGGCTTTAACCTCTGATCATTCCATTGAAGCATCACCAACATGCATTCTCTCATACATATTATATAACAAGAATGATTTAGACATTTGGGGCTTCCTTTCACATCCTTAACAAAGATAGTGCGTACCACCTTTGGATGAGGCAGAACAATTGGGTTCCTCTCAAATTTTTTATGGCCCCTAATACAAGTAAACAAAGAAATCAACTTTGCAATAAGGTACCCATCACTCATTTAGAATAACTATTTTTCAAAGAAAATTTGGCCAAGCTTCCATAAAAGGCTTCAATAGTGCCTAGTGTCACAACTACTAGATTAAGTTTCAAATTTCTATTCCAACTTACAAATTCAAGAAGGCCTTAAAATTAAAATTCTGAACCACAAACAATTCAAATCAAAGTTACTCGGAACACCAGCAGTAGAAAAAGTTGGTGAAGGTCTATGACTCACATCATTACCTAACTGAGTAGTAGATGCTGCATTTATTCCCCCTTCACATTTCTGTCGGGCTTGCTCAACCATGAGTTGCCACTTTGATAGCATATCATCCCCCTATCATCAACTCAAGTAACAACATTTGCTGCAGTTCACCACATCTTATCATCTTCCTCTATGTTTGCCTGCAAATGTAGGACAAAGTTGAAAAATAAAAGAAAACTTTTCAATTTCTTTGGTTGGCTATGGGGAAACATGCATTTCAATTGATTGATACCTTAAGTGTCTTTAAATTGATTATGTTGGTATTTAAATGGCAATCATAATAAATGAATGTGGTGAATGAAACAGATAACAAATGGGTGAAACAGATTCAATAACATGTGAGATCTATTATGCTTTAATGGCTCACAGAGAAAGTGAGATGGTGGAAGAAGAGGTGAGTTACCATAGATGACACTAATAATTAGTTCATACCATCTTATGCAGTCACCTAAAATAGAAATCCCAATTTTAGTGAAATGGTGGAAGAAGATGTGAGTCACCTTTTGAGGGAAGCACCCTTACTGGGTACTATCCAAGCATGGTCCCAGCCAAACTTAAGGTGGCCTTTGCACCTTCTGAATTGGCACAAACTCGGGAAAGCGAGATTTCATTAGTATTACTCCTTTTTTCTATTAGTTCATTGCACTAACAAAAGTTGATCAACACGCCAAAAAAAAAAAAGATAGAGAACTATTGAGATTGACAAGCTTACCCTCATCGGTAAACTCAACAAAAGAAAAAGTTAATTTGTTCAGAAACGTAACACATCATTCACAAAGAAAACTCATTGTTAAGGATCAAATTTATGAAATGATAACTGACCATCATACTGGCAGATTGGGATAGACACATCAGAAATCTACATAGTAATCAGAATGGTAATTAGTACTGACATAATATTAAATTGAAGGTAACAAAATGACTATTGTCTTTATGCAAGTGTTAGGAAACCTCTTTTTTTTTATTCAAATTCAGATTTTCAAGTACCTTTGAAAGACCATGGATCTCAGTCATGTATTTAGGGCAAACTTGATTAAAGGCTTGCAACTTTCCTGTAACACCAACCACACTACTTGCTATCTGAATCTTCTCGTGCCATTTAACTATGGGCTTGTTTATAAATGGAACTATTTTGCAAGATATGACATGTAGGAGTCTATTTGACTGATTCATGCAGTCAAAACATTAGAAAACTAAGAACAGAAAAAAAAAGTGTGTGAAGAGAAAATATGCATTAAAGTATCTCCAATGTACTCAAGACCTTAATGTTGTATATAAGACCATTGAAAATATATATACTCTTTCAGTGAAATATAACACAAGTAGTATTTACTATTAAGGCAGTAATGGCAATACAGTCTCTTGTTCATGAAGGTATTTTTTAAGGTAGCCCCTGTCCAAGTGTGTGGCATATGCCTTTAGACATTTTCCTACTACCTTCATCCACACCATTTGCACCAGGCATATGTTCTCAATAGTATTGCTATTGAATATTAATCTTTTTAATGCCCAGATGGAAATTCAATGAAGATATTAACATTACATGATAAGCATGCCTAATAACAGTTAAAATTTATGAGTAGAAATGCAAATTACACAATCGTAGGCAGTAAGGTTACCTTTCTCCACGGCCCTGATTTTGATAAATTTTGGACATTACCTATTCGAATTTCTCAAAGTTTTGAGTATCCAAATCTTTATTGACCTCTGGAATAAATGCAGCTTCCATCTGATATAGCCTGTCGCATTCAACATCTTTAAACCATGGATGAACCTGAAATTGGCAGAAGGATCAACCAACCAATTCCCTAATTTGCAGCTTCATATATAAAGCAAATTTAACAATTCGAAGAAGAATAAGCCTTGAAAACATAATTGAAAGAAAATTTATCATACCATCTTTGAGAAGGCTGACCACAATTGGAAACACATTTGTTACCATCGTATAAACCACAGTAATCACAAGCTGCCTCAAGCTGCTTTGCCATGGCACTTGCTCTATCAAAGCTAAAGGCACCCACAACATTATGGGGAGTCATCATCTCTGCTGCATGTCGAGCCACTGTGGACATACAACATTTGGACCCTTCATCTACAAGAGAGTTCACAGTGGTTAGGAACATCAACTACGAAAAAAATCTAAAAATAGAAAGAGCTTCAATATAACCTAATAACAAGAGCTTCAATATAGGGAGTTCAACCTTTAGAAATAATGCCACGCCAATAGTGATCAATGTTCGTAAGGCCCTAGCCAGAAGGTCCTCCCTCTTGAAGCATTCGCACCGTCAATCCTTGACCTATTGGATTCCTTTTGAAAAGAGTTTGCATCTGCTCCATCCCTTGAAAAAACCCAGGATTATCAAGATTGTAATTTAGTTTCAACCTAGGAAAAAATCTAAAACAGAATTGAGGTTTATGAAAATTACCTCATGCCCAATTATTGTAGCTATCTCACTATTAGTCTTGAAATGTTACAATAATCTAGTAAAAACGACTATCTTCTGACTAGGGAGGCAAACAACATTCATAACAGGTTCACCTACCACTAATATTTCCCAATTCAATCATTTCAAATGCTTAGTTTCGGGTTACCAATCTCCTTCCAACTTTCCTTCTACATTGCCACTCAACGTTGGTGCCACTTTCATTTTCTTGGTACATAAGATCACTCCAAGCGTTGTCTTGACTTAGCCCTCAAAATACATGCTTAGGCCATCTAATCACCTTACCACAAAGATCAAGTAAAGGCCCTTGGGGTTCAGCTCTATCCATTAGCTCAGCTGAAGAGTCAATGATTTCATCGGTACAAATTGTATAATACTTCATATCTAGCTTCTCAGGATCTACTATTGCTCCTTTGGCGTGGATCACATTTCTTCTAAAGTTCATTAATAAGCATAACCTACCATTATTCAATGATAGCAATGGTTCTGATACTGGTTCTTTACCTCCTCACCTATTAGGAATTATCGAATCTGATGTCGCCTATAAAATAAAATTATTGTTTATGATTAGATATGTAAGCTGAAATCCATCATTTATATGAATTAAATATTAATGAAGATTAGAAAAAGAATCTCTAAAGTTAAATTGTTTTTACATCTTACCTGAGTAGAAGGACCTCCAACTTCAAATATAGATGATTTTCTTCTTGTGTGTGTTTTTCTTCTTTTTATATTTTATTAGTGCATGAACTAGTTGAGTTAAGTTAACCATGACTCTTTCAAACTTATCTTTATAATTCTGACTTTGAGTTGTATAACATAATGAAGTTTTTAAAACTCCACTTCCCATATCTTTTACTCTACTTTTTCCATCTTTCCCAAACATTTATGTACAACTACGATTAATATAATATATGTAAATAAAAAATCAAAATTAAATAATATAAGTCTACGTACAATAGAAATAGGATCATAATCGATATCTTTATGGGCAAAGCTAGGATCTTCTTTAATAAGATTGTTTAATTAACCTTATAAAATAATGAAAACATTACGATGATAAGTACTTTTTCAAAAATAAAAATAAAAAATTTGACCAAAAAAATGACATCACATATGAGGGATTTGGCCAACTCAAGAGTAATAACATTACCATCACTCCTTATATGACTATCGATGAAGAGCTCTGTTCTTGTGGGCTGCTGACCACCCATTTTATATTTTTTCTACTTAGACCAAAAATGTGCCACATCAAAAATTTGCAAAATACAAATCCATACACTCTTAACTCGTTTCCATTGCTTGTAAGGAAAATAAAAATGTATCAATAAAAGCAACACAAATTAATGAACATTTGAAATAGAGTATATAAATTAATAATTATATTAATACTTATCATTTCTTCTACTTTTTTTGCTATACCCTTTCTACTGGTTATGTGTGGAGTTTTATTTTTCTTACGAAGCTTTTTCATTTTGTCACACTTTTCTTGGTCAGCGGATGTCGATTTTAAATTGACAAACTTCTCCCAATCAACATGCTTGATCCATATACTTTTGGGCTTATTCAACTTTTACTTTACATCAGTACTACCAAGTCTGCAATATTCATTCCCCAATCGATATTTTCAATCTCTCCATGCATGGCCGACTTTTTGTAGGCAGAACTTCTTGTAGTCATCAGAAATGTCATAACGGGATTGTCAAAATATGAACAAATAAATCAGTTATAATATAATAAAAATATTCTTCATTATTACAACTAATCAATATAATATTTAAACTACCTGGAGAAGATGCCAAATAAGTTCAAATAACTCCGTCGACACCTTTCTCTAAGAAGAATAGAATGGTGGCACGTGTGCCATCACATAGCGACATATATTGGACGATAAGTCTGTTGAATTATCCCCAATGCATTGCCCCATAAAATTGAATTCTAGATAGAGACGTGAATCAGATGATGAACGTGAATTCGATGTCGATGAGTTCTAATGACTATCTCGTATAGGAATCAAAGGTGTCGAGCTATTAGAATCCGATGTTGACGAACTGTCAGAATTCTCTATCGACGAGGCATCAGAATCCTTTATCAACGACATAATGCCTATATGGAATAACATTAAAAAAATAGTATAGATATTTGAAAGCAATAAGATTAAAAATGAAAGTAATAAATTAAATAGTGAGTTAAATAGCAATCAGAGCAGGAATATTACACAATATCAATAATGAATTTGTATTTAAAAGAAATAAAATTATATCATTACTATTATAACACACTATTTTTCATAAATATATACATAACATATCAATATAGTTAATTTTCGTCATCGTTTTCAATGATATTTTCTTTAAGAACAGATGGTAAAGTATCTAGGTTACTTGCCGCAAATGCTAGAGGATCTTCAAAAGCGTCTACATCTTTGTTCAATTTCTTCGGAGCTTCTAAAACCACATGCCAAGCTTCTGTAGGTCAACTTTGATCTTTACAATAAAAAATTTGAGTTGCTTGTGAGAAAAGAATAAATAATTTATTGTTCACTTTTGTATTTCTCATCAATCTCTTTAGGTTAACATATTGTAAATTTGTGTCTAGTCTTCATACTCAACAACTCAACTATAACTGACATTTTTGTATCTTCTTTTCGACATGCGTAATATAAAGGTTGTATCGCTTCCTCTATCATTTGGTGATTTTGAGTATCATTTGTTGAATCATTATGAACTAGATCATTGTTTCTATCAAGACAATCGTCCATGCAAGTAACTTCATCTTCTTTGTTAGAAAAACATCCAAGCCCATCATTCAACATGTTTGTCATTCTTAGGACCATATCTTCATCACTCTGATGATCAGACATACTAGACTCGATTATTACATGATCCCCGCCCCTCTAATGTTCTCTATGAAATGTCCATCTCATGTAAGAAGTATCTATACTGTCACAGACTAAATGTTCTGCAATTGTTTTTATATTTTTCCTCCCCGATAAGGTATTACGACATTTGACATAAGGATAAAAATAATGATCATAATTACCTCTATCTATTCATTTTCAAGTACTCAATAAATGATACTACACCATCAATATATTTCGTTGATAACCTAGGTTTCGACATCCACTCTTTGTTTGAAACTTTGAGCCTCTCCATCAAGCATACAACTAATAAGCAAGAGGAAATAATAAAGAATGTCACGATGCTTGCAAAACAATTCATTAACAAGGTAATCTTACTCATGGTTAAAAGATTCGTTCCATTTTAGAATATTTTGTTGGAACATTTTGAGAATTAGGCCAACACCAAAACAAAGCAACATATTGAAACATTGAATTCGGGAATAATTTGGTATATACCATCATTTTTCTCCTAATTGAAACCTTGTCTCAATACAAGATTTTAAATCTTTATCCTATCATTTTTTTACAAGTATGTAATCTTTTAAGACGATGATTTTTGATAATCTTTAAATTTTTGGATTCCATATAATATTGGATCTAATGTTTTCCCCAAAAAATAGATCTAAGTATGAGCTTGGGAACGACCAATTTATATCTAAGCATTTGAGTATAACTTCCCTAATTTCTGAATAGGATATTTTCAAAAGCACTAGATCTGTTAGTTCAAGTACAACCTAATTGGTACATATCGAGCTGAGTTTAGAGAAGATTTGAAATTTAAATCAACCATTCTCAAAACATTCCTTTCCGAGCTATCCAATAATTAGACTGGATGGGAGAGGTCGTAACGAGTAACTTATACAAAACATTATGAGAGTTGACTATAGAAGACATGTCAACTATTTTCCCCAATAGAAACCCTATTGCACATTCATCTCTAGCATAACCTATCAAAATCGCTGGCCAGTCTAACATTATAAAAACATATCTTTGGTTGAACAACAATAATGAAAAACTTTAAAAACAAACTATAAACTACAAACTATAAAAAATTAAAAATTACATCTAAGAAAGAAAAATAAAAACTAAAATCAAGGATTGTTTCTAATAGACATATCATTGCCTCAAGTGAATGTTGAGCACTCATTTGGATACAAAAGCATAAGAATTTAACTAGCATTCAATGGAAAAGTAGAAAAAAGACTGTCAAACTCCATAAGAACACATGAGCTTAAACCTTCAGTAAAAAATACTATTCCTTTCAACATACTCTCCAAATTATATTATTTTTATGAAAGTTCTCAATTGTTGTCATGCAAAACAGATACACTTTAATGCTTTGTTTGGAAAAGCTGTATGTAAAGTTGCTGATGATGAATTAAGTTGCTGAAGCTAAGAGAAAGTTGTTGTTGCTGTTGCTGAATTGAATATATTGTTTGGTAACATGTTGTTTAATTGTACTGTTAAGATGTTGAACTATTTGGTAACCCGCTATCTAGAAATTGCTGGATGAAATTAAAAATAATATTAAAAAAAAATTATTTATCTAATATAAATACTAATACGTTAACAATAAGTATAAATGTTGATAATTCTATTACTGTGTTTGGGCCCACTTGTTGAACATGGAGATTGTGTCTGCTTAATTTTCCACCGGTGCTTATCTCGACGAGCTCGTACGTACTGGATGATTCCTATAAAATATGGTTAATAAAGATATTAAAAGTTGAATTAGATTCATAAATATCAGTGACTTGGATAATAAGCTCTCATTTAAGAAGAGTTACAAGCAATATGGATGGACTAAGTGGTTCATACATGATGCAATAAGCTACTTTCCAACAATAACATCTTCCCAAAACCTAATCCTATAACCTTAACCGCCTAAATTCTCCATGAAGATAATCAAATTTATCACCTAAATTCCGATAACATTGTATATGATAAAATGCTAATTCCTGACTATTGATCTCGCTTGCAAAAAAATTAAAAAGCTTCTATCTCTCCTAGAAAAATGATAATAGTTTGCATATGCTTCTATTTCTCCTAAGTCCTATCCGTCTAAACCTATTTCTCTAATGTAACATGCTAAATATAGAAAGTCTATACTCAAGGTACTACTGCTCCAATTCTCACAAACACTAATGCAACTCTAAATAAGTTGAATAATTTAATATCTTTAAAATGTTGTCATTTCCTAGTTATTATTTATTTCTGTTTTGTTGTTTGTAAATAGATTTTCTTGGCCTCCTTTGTATAATTGGTATATTTTTTTTAAACAAATTTCTCAAATAATTTTTTATTTTTATTTTTGGTTAGTGGGTTCAAATATGTTTTTGGTATTGTATGTAAAATCGATTTGTTTTTAGTATGGTATGAGTGCCAAAAGATCAAGGCCTAGGATGCACGTTGTTAGTTTTAAAAGCATGACGATCTCTCTAATATCGATAGAAATTTGGGGAGTCAAGTCACTTTTTTTTTCTTTTTTGAGTTTCTATTGGCACCCCAACTTTTATTAATTATATCCCAAATATTATTACACTAGTTCAAACAATTTTAGTAGTTGTTTTACAATTATAATTAGGCTCGTATAAAATCTTAAATCCAAAAAGTAGAAATCTAGCAAAAAAGAGAAACAAGAGAGGGCTTCTACTGACACCCCAACTTTTATTTATCCTCAATTATTAACTTTTTTTTTTTAATTTGGGTTTAATAAGTAAAATTTGGAGTGCCAATAGCAATTCATTATTGTAAATAAAATTCAATGGACTCCAAGTGGGATGCAAATTGCCAGTTTGAAAATTGGGTGAGGTGTATCAAATATCAATTAAAACATAGGTGTTAAAATCAACTTTTATGAATTTTACAACAACTTCAATGTAGTGAGGTTATATATTATATTATTATTTTTATTATGTATGTTGTCAGTATGAGAAAAAAAAGGGTAAATCTAATATACCTCAAAGGTTAGGGGATTAAATCAGAGTTTTTTTTTTCCTTTAAAAAGTTCAATGACTTGCCCATGGGTAGCTCCACCCCTAATCCCATCTCAAGCAAGACCCATTGACTTTTAAAAAATCGAGTTTCTAAATTGGTGGTGTTGAAGTTGAGTCTTCCAGGGGTTTCAGCAAGTTGAAGGATGAATGGGTCAGAGAGACTTGCGTGTGGTATCGAAGAAGGTTGAACCATGAACCTGATCAGGGTTTTGGGTTTTGTGGGAGATGGGTTGATATGGTGGAGGCGAAAGGGGAGTGGGAAGGCTGAAGAGGCCATTAAAGAACTCTGAAACAGTGAAGTAATATAGAGGATGGAAGAAGACGAGTTGTATTTCCCAAACTGAGTTACGAATTCGGTGCTTCGATCAAGGGAGGAATCGGGTAGAGTTTTATCAACTGTGTGATTTTGCGGAGGCTCATTGAAGGGTCGATAGTTGAAAGAATTGGCTGATTTTGCCAAATGAATCGGCAACTAGAAAGTGTTCTTATCGATTCCAAACACTGAAGTTACAAAAACGGAATGAGTTCGACGTGATTTTAGCCGTACGAAGGCTTTTCCAAACGGAGAATAAATCTGATGAGACTTGTCCACCATTGAAAGAAATTTTAGATAATTTAAAATAAAAGACTTAAAAAAATAGTTGGTGGTGATCCCATATGGAAATTTTATCAAATGGAAACATAACACAATGGGACATGACCAAGAATTTAGTTAAAGGAAACCTAAAGGGTTCATCAATAAAAAATAAACAAATTTGTAGAAATTTTAGACACCAAGTTCTCTACAAAACACAATTTAACTCAATAAGATTATTCAATTGAAATACCTATCATTTTTCATTGAAAACTAGAAGACAATGTATTAACAGATTAATAACAAAGAAACGAAATCAGAAGAAATTAAGCAATACCTCAGACGAAGAAGAGAGATCTAGAGTGATTTTTTAGGATTTGTTTTGTGGCATTGATGAATAAGCTTCAGTTCTTATTATTTTCAACTTGAACTTTGATTTACTTTTTGATTTGAACTTTGAGAGATCAAAAATCCATTGACGAGCCGTACGAAGGCTTTTCCAAACAGAGTATAAATCTGATGAGACTTGTCCACCATTGAAAGAAATTTCTGATAATTTAAAATGAAAGACTTAAAAAAATAATGGGTGGTGATCCCATATGAAAATTTTATCAAATGGAAACATAACACAATGGGACATGACCAAGAATTTAGTTAAGGGAAACCTCAAGGGTTCATCAATCAAAAATAAACAAAATTGTAGAAATTTTAGACATCAAGTTCTCTACAAAACACAATTTAACTCAATAAGATTATTCAATTGAAATAGCTATTATTTTTCATTGAAAACTAGAAGACAATATATCAATAGATTAACAACAAAGAAACGAAATCAGAAGAAATTAAGTAATACCTCAGACGAAGAAGAGAGATCTAGAGTGATTTTTTAGGATTTTTTTGGTGGCATTGATGAATAAGCTTCAGTTCTTATTATTTTCAACTTGAACTTTGATTTACTCTTCAATTTGAACTTTGAGAGATCAAAAATCCATCGACGAAGTGAAAAGATCTAGGTGTTTTCGATTTGAGGGACGTGAACAATTGAAGAAAAAGGCATAGAGTAAGAGTGAGAGCTATGGATACGTGATTTATTCATTTTTGAATATATCAACCACTTTGGAGGGGGGGTTGGAGTCACCACCATTCATTTTGGAAAAGGGTGTGAATGGTTACTCGGATTGCATTTTTTAAAAAATACGTCATTTTCGATATTTTAGTGACTCTCATACGGATATAACTCATTTAGTCTAACTTTTGATTCAAGGTAAGGGGGTCTATTTTATGGAGTAGGAAAGGTGTTAGGCACCCTATTTTATCCATCGTTGGTGGTAATCTCAGATTCGATCCATTTTTGAAAATAAAAATAAAATAAAAAGGAATTGGAAAAATTCGACGTGTGTCCTCAAGTTTGAGGAACTTTGATGTTTGTTCAAGCCATTAAGGGCACTCTTATTGAAAAAGGGACCCTTCGATGACTCAAACCATTGTGGTGTGTGTGCAAAAGTATAGAGAAGGGGGTATGAGAAGAAGATGGAAAGTTGGAGGGGAGAGAGAAATGTGATCCTTGTTCAAAGCCCACCTTTTTATTCTTAACCTTCTTTGACTTTGTTCAAAAGATGAGTCTTCTTTGAATTTTCTTGATTTGCTTGGGAGAGTTGAGAGTTGAGAGAAAATTAAGAGTTAAATATTGAAGGTTAAAAGTTGAGGTGAGTTGAGAGTTGAGAGTTGAGATTAGAGGGATGAATATGATAGTGAGAGAGAGTGATTTTTCTTATGAGACTTGGGATCTTTTTTTAGGAGATGAGGAGGGTATTTATAGGGGCTTAGAGGATACTTTAGAGATATAATGACGTGAAATGTTGGGAAAGTAGATAATGGCATGAGTTTTGAAGGTGGGGGTATGAAATTTAAGAGTTAGGATGAGGGTAGTTGTGTAATGAAGGTAAATGGGTGATTTTTAACCCAAATGGTTGGATCCTACCTAACCCATTTGGGTGGAGTGTTTGGTGAGGTAAGATGATGGATATTTAAGATGGTAGTTGTGATTGAATAGTGTTTAGTTTAAGAGAATGGATAGTGTAAGAGGGTGGTTGGGTGGGTGAGGGAGATTGTGACATGTAGCAAGATGTGTGGAGATTAGAAGTTTAGATGAATTGATGGGAGAGAATTAGTGTTTGATTTGAGAGGAGGGGTGTAGGTTTAGTGTTGTAGAGATGTGTTTGTAGGTAATGATAGTGGTAGATTAGGAGAAGGTGATGGTTGGTTAATAGGGAATGATGAGGATATGTTAGGAGGAGGTGTGGGTTGATGTGATTTTTTAGAGAAAAAGTAATGGGATAGTTAATTTTTTAGAGAAAGGTGATGAGAGTTGGTGATTTGATGAGGGAAGTGAGATGAGGTGATACCATTTGTCATTTTTGATGAAAAAGTGATGATTGATTTGATGTTGGTGGTGGTTTGTGGGTTAAGGTTATGGGTTGGATATGCATTGAATATGGGTTTGGGCTTAGTAGTGTTAGGCTTGGTTTTTTTAGAAATGATTTTGGGTTTTAGGAATTATTTTGGGTCATTTTGGATTGGATTTTTGATGGTGGGTAGGTTTTAGGGTGTGGCGCCCCGCCAAACGCTAACACAAATCCCAAGGCCAAATCCCAAGGTACTAGGTGGCACCTTGAAATTTCGGCATGGTCTCCTCTGTTTATGTTAGCGTTTCACGGAACTCAAACCTGATAAACCAATTTATAACAAAACCTGTATATAAAATGTAGATACAGGAAAATAACAGCGGAAGACTAATTACATCTAACATGTAAGTAGATCAGAGTGCGGAAGATTTAATCATATACAGGCTTACAAAATACTCTCACTCTAACATAGGCCTAAACTCTCAATCCAAAAACTACATACATCCTGGATGAAACTGGCAATTCTAACGGATGTAGCCTTAGTGCTCACCAGGCAATAAACTCTGATCGTCGATCTGACCGACCAGATACTCCTCAAATACTGACTCTACGCCTGTCTCGGTAGCTGCAAGTGCTGAAACTAAAAAAAATAGGAAGAAAAGGGTGAGTAACGAAAGTTACCCAGTAAGTCCACAGCCAATTCCTACCAATAACCCTTCCTAAGCATGATCGAATAAAGCATATTGAATATTTTTAATACATGCAAGGTTTTACAAGATAAAATACGATCACTGGTACATATAGCCAGGATGAGGCAACTAAACAGTTCTAAAAATTTCACATAACATCAATCATCCATACTCATTATACATTTTCCATTTTATGCAAATACCGTTGGCAACATTAAAATAATAGACATGCTTCTCAGTTTGTAATTCGAAATATAACGACATATACATAATACAAATGGTGGAGTATTGGAATTAAAGAGTTGGGATTCACGACTGGATCGCTCCCAGTCAGGACATGATATTCCCCAATAACATCGTAGTTCCTGATTTTGTGGCTGGTCGTGTCTACCACGCTTGCGGAATCATTATCCGGCTCAGGCTGGCCGTTTGACGTGACCGTAAGCAATGGGTCTCTTTTCGATGTGTCAGAACGTTCGACTACTACTAGATTGTTAGTGATCACTGACTAATCATCTTCGTCTATGCCTATCAGGCGTGCATGTGATTCCCAAATGACACTCCACTCGTATACGACCACCTTTACAATGCACGTTCACTCACTGTAAAGATAAGAAAGGAATGGACCCGGATTCCAGTTGTGACTCCACTCTCATACGCGTCCCATACCACGTATGAGTTTGGTGGTCCCTACCGTACATCCCAGGATAGTGTACCCCTCCGGATGATGTGACACACTATCCCTTCAGGCATTCACAAACCCTTTAACAGCTCACAAAATAGCTACGTACATATATGATTTTTCATTTAAACAAAAAGAGAAATTAACAGAACAGGGTTGAGAACGGATATCCAGTTCCTACCATGCAACCGTGGCCACCCGGCCTAAAATAAATAACAGTACTCAGCGCAAGCGCTAACATAATCGGAAATAAACATGCAACCCTTTCATTAATAACCTGGATATCCTTTCACCAACCTACACACAACATACAATGTAAAATGCCGACATCACCCCTCGGGTGTGATTCTGACATTTTACCGTTCATTCCCTTTTCTCATTCTCTCAACATTCTCATTTTTCATCCTTTCAAATCAACCATTCATTTCCAATCTTTCAAAGTCATTCTTTTGGTCTTTCCATTGAAAACCACCGAAGTTTATTCAAAAACAAGGTCCCGATAATGCCCGGGGCAAAAGTTGTTAAAAATAATGAAAGCTGGTGAAAATTTGGCTAAGTGTCGGAAACTCAATTTTTCAAAGTTTTCGAAATTGAAAACGGGTTTTTCGAAATGAAAGTCTCGTTCATGAGATTCGACACCATATAGTTTTTGTAATCTAATTCAAAGGAACGCGAAAGTTATTTCATTTTGAAAACTTGCCGAAAACGTCGAAAAATACGTTTTGTTCTTAAAACCAAAATTCGGATTTTGATCCTTTGAGATTTGGATCTTAAAACCATTCCCATTGTTCCAAACAACACATTTTTAAAACAAACAACACATTTTTAACAAAATCCCTAAATGCAAGTTTCAGAAATCTAAAGTTACCAATAAGAATTGGAAGTCCCTTACTTGGTTGTGAACGCCAAGGGTACAAGCTAGCACTACAAATCAGGGTTGGATGGCTCGAGAGTCGAGGTTGGGCTGACTTGGATGCCTAATAAGCAAGGGTTTGCAAGGTATCCGACAATGACGTTCTCCTTCTTCGCTTCTACAATGAAGTATAGACCTAGCTCCTAACTCGATGAAGCCCTCGGATGGAATGTGTTGAGGTTTACTCGAGCTACCCGGCTGGTTTTGATGGAGGATGGAGAAAATGAACAAGAATGGGTAAGTAAAGATGGTGAAGTTGTAGCTCTCGACGTGGCCGACAACTTTGTCTTCTTCGTCGAGGTTCAACTCGGCTTCGTTCGGGCTAGAACTTGAAGGGAAGGGTTGAAACCCTTGGGTTGAGAAGTGGCTGCCGTTTGGTTTCCTTGGAGAAGAAGAGAAATGAAATGAAATAAAAGAAATAAGATTTCTTTTATAATAAAGCTGAGGGTATACTTGTAATTTCCCCATCATTTCTAGTTTCGATCGTAACTTAACTATTCGGACTCGGAAAACGACAAACGAATATACTATTTCGAATAATTTTTCACTACGGATCTAATGGTTTCATCAAATCTTTTCGATTCTCGTTCTAACGAAATTCCACTGTTTAGGGTCCCACTTAACACGAAATTCGAGGATTCTATAACTTCTCTATCCGAATTCGAATTCGGACTTGCTTACAGGCTAATGTATATATTTCGATCCTTTTGAATCTAATGGAGAAGTTGATTTTCCTCGAAATTAATCATAACAAGATCCGAGTAGTTTACTCTAAGTCTCTCTTTCGATATTTTCTTCCAAGTCTCACCATTTAATTTCCTCGAGATATGAGTTGAAAATCTGGGGTGTTACATTCTCCCCCCCTTAATAAAAATTTCATCCTCGAAATTTGAATCATATCTTATCGAACTTTTTCGCCACCCTACTAACACAATATGTATAACCAACAACACCTGTATGCGATTATCATTCATTCAAGTTTTCAAGCCCATTCCTTTTATAACTCCTAACCGCATGTCACATAGTTTTCATCAACCCAATACATGCATCCATTAATCACTCCAAATCATTCTCATGCCCCAACTAATTTATTATTTGTATAATCCTCAAATACAATCAACTCACGTCATATCAATTCCCCACCAATTTCTATCGATAATTCCTTCATACCTCCTCTCGTTTATCATTGTTTTCCTTACCAACTACATCGCCTATTATGCGTACTTGTACCTATAATGAAAATCACTCTTCAATACGCTGTTTTACTACAAACACCATTATACTAACACTACTTCGCAAATCACATCAAACCTTTATTCCCAATACACCAATATTTCTACATTCGACTCCATATTCCAACTTTTGCTTATCGTGATGTCTCCTTAAGGCCTTTGTCATAATCTTCGTGATTTAAAAACCTAAATCATGGGGGTAACTCTTACATCAAATAAATTATTTCACAATTAAATCACGCGTGAAGGGTCTGACAAATACTTCCTCGGCATAGCACGTAGAACACGCGGTGAACCTACTTAAGATCTATTCGACTACTTCAAACGGTACCATAAGCCGCAAGTCACATGCCTTATTTCCCTACTCCCAAAATCACAGTATTGCCCAGTTACTGTTTAAATATCAATTAATTCTTATTCGTGTAACTTTATATATTTTTCTAAATCATACATATTTCCACTTATCACCCAATACTGATAGTACCATGATTAGCCTTTACAAATCTCACAGCTATCACTCATGAATTTCAATTCATAAGCATTATCGTTGTCTTACCTCCTTCATCTATTTTCTCATAATTCTCTTAAGTCACCATTAATGCAACCTTATTACAACATTATTCTTCCTCGTATATTATATTGATCCACCTTGTTTTCAAAATTACATTTTCTACCTAAGTCTTCCCTACCGTCATTCCAATTCATTTTAGCAATACTATTTACTTATACTATCGTCAAATTCAACATGCTTCCCCATTCATAAATTCATTCCTTACATCTCCTAATGAAGCGCATCTTTTACACATCAAGTTTTACCTTCAAATACTCGTTCGTTTTTGTCACACACCAAATTTCGGTTGTTAGATTGCACACCTCTATTCGGTAGATTCCTACTTAATCTTTTCAAAAACCTAATTCCTCCTTTACAAGGCATCATTCTAACATCACTTTTTAACAATTACGTTTAGCCTTAATTCACACATACTCAACACCATATTATTATCACGTCTTGAATATACTTATACCACAATACACATCTCTACTCATAATACCCTTCCTACCTTACCTAACTGTGCCTATCTCCTCAACATTCTTTGTCCCATAGTTTTTCACAACTTTTCTGATAGTGTTGTAACTAGTTTTATTACTCGATCCGTCTCAATAAATTACTGGCTCCAATAAGTGTGCAAAATTTTAGCAACAATATATGATCTAAAGGAATCAATATTAAATAGAACTCCAATTTCTAACATCATAATTAAAAATCGTACCTTCTAAGATATTGTCGGAGACAGTTGGTTCCTCTTGGGTCACAATCCCTGCCTGCGACTGTGATAGATGGCACTCTCTCCTAATATGTCCCACTTGACCACACCCATAACATGTTAATGACTTCGTCTTCGTAGATTTCTGTAGAGTGAGCAGTTGACAAACTGGAGTCTGAATTCTCTGGGTCTGTCTCGTTGGTACTCTTGGCCCTATTGGCCTCGTTGGAATTCCAACAGCTCTATGACTTGGTGATGAGGGAACCCTACAACTCGGTGGTTGAGTAGCTCTATTCTGTGGGTAAACTGATCCCGGGGAGATTGGCCTCGAATACATCGGCCTCTTGGCTGGGTCTGATTTAGGAAGATGGGAAGTCGAGGGTTGACTGGTCTGTCCCTGGCACGTCTGTAATTCCATCCCTTCCCGTTTACAACCACTAGTTCGGTCCGCTTGTGATGGTATAAGCATGTCATCGATCTTGTTAAAATCCGATGACCTTATTGTTCCTTGAATTTGCCCATCTAACATCTTTCTGAGCCACGCATCTTTAATTGGTCGACGTGGACCTGAGCATTGCACCCCTGTGTGTCCCAACTTACCACATTCATAACACGCTACCACTTTTTCTTTCGATTGATTTAACATCATATGATGTTGTTTCTTACAAAACTCTTCCATCTCTTGCACGGGTATTTCTATAGTCTCGCTACTTATGTATGGTCGTTTTCCCCGTGACCCTACTAGTTTCGTAATTGTCTGTCTCTTGTTGGATCCTAACTCTCCTTCTTTAAGTTGGCTTGGAGGTGTTGATTGTACTATCCTTATTTCTTCTCGTAATCCTCCCTGTGCTGGGATATCTACTCTATGGTTCTTTTGGGATTCATCCTTAAAATAGTGGTTGAGCTTTTCTTCTATCTTCTCTAATCTCTTTGTCAGTTGTCCCACCATAATCATTTGAGCCTCAAACATCTCTGATTGTATCTTTTCCATGCGTGCTTGACTATAGGATAATTCCGAGACTGCTTCTATTAACTGTTCTATCTTGGTGAGTTTACTCAACCCAGGTAGGTCTTCCCCACCACTTTGATTCTGCGTCATGGGTCCAGTTGTAACTCTACTTCCTTGCATCTTTCCTAACCTGCGAGTTCAGTAATCTACTATTTATCAGAAGCAAGGTACTCCTTAGATCCATGTCAACATCATTCTTACGAAAGCATTAACCATGATTATAATACGTAATCTAGTAATGAACACCATTTTCATTACTGTAGAATGAACCTAGAATCTTATCTTAGACTTACTAAGCTCTACGGACTTCTAGATACGGAAGAGCTTGTAATCCCAATACGGAACCACTGATAAGCTTAGATATTGGATTCCTAGTAACGCTCTATAATTATCTCTAATGCCTGTGGTATCAATCTATTCTCCAAAGCATAACGGATCTGTATCCCATACGGATCTAATATTGTGCTCTGATACCATCTGTAGCGCCCCGTCAAACGCTAACACAAATCCCAAGGCTAAATCCCAAGGTACTAGGTGGCACCTTGAAATTTCGGCATGGTCTCCTCTGTTTATGTTAGCGTTTCACGGAACTCAAACCTGATAAACCAATTTATAACAAAACCTGTATATAAAAGTAGATACAGGAAAATAACAGCGGAAGACTAATTACATCTAACATGTAAGTAGATCAGAGTGCGGAAGATTTAATCATATACAGGCTTACAAAATACTCTCACTCTAACATAGGCCTAAACTCTCAATCCAAAAACTACATACATCCTGGATGAAACTGGCAATTCTAACGGATGTAGCCTTAGTGCTCACCAGGCAATAAACTCTGATCGTCGATCTGACCGACCAGATACTCCTCAAATACTGACTCTACGCCTGTCTCGGTAGCTGCAAGTGCTGAAACTAAAAAAAATAGGAAGGAAAGGGTGAGTAACGAAAGTTACCCAGCAAGTCCACAGCCAATTCCTACCAATAACCCTTCCTAAGCATGATCGAATAAAGCATACTGAATATTTTTATACATGTAAGGTTTTACAAGATAAAATACGATCAACTGGTACATATAGCCAGGGATGAGCAACTAAACAGTTCTAAAAATTACACATAACATCAATCATCCATACTCATTATACATTTTTCATTTTATGCAAATACGTTGCAACATTAAAATAATAGACATGCTTCTCAGTTTGTAATTCGAAATATAACGACATATACATAATACAAATGGTGGAGTATTGGAATTAAAATAGTTGGGATTCACGACTGGATCGCTCCCAGTCAGGACATGATATTCCCCAATAACATCGTAGTTCCTGATTTTGTGGTTGGTCGTGTCTACCACGCTTGCGGAACCATTATCCGGCTCAGGCTGGCCGTTTGACGTGACCGTAAGCAATGGGTCTCTTTTCGATGTGTCAGAACGTTCGACTACTACTAGATTGTTAGTGATCACTGACTAATCATCTTCGTCTATGCCTATCAGGCGTGCATGTGATTCCCAAATGACACTCCACTCGTATACGACCACCTTTACAATGCACGTTCACTGGTAAAGATAAGAAAGGAATGGACCCGGATTCCAGTTGTGACTCCACTCTCATACGCGTCCCATACCACGTATGAGTTTGGTGGTCCCTACCGTACATCCCAGGATAGTGTACCCCTCCGGATGATGTGACACACTATCCCTTCAGGCATTCACAAACCCTTTAACAGCTCACAAAATAGCTACGTACATATATGATTTTTCATTTAAAACAAAAGAGAAATTAACAGAACAGGGTTGAGAACGGATATCCAGTTCCTACCATGCAACCGTGGCCACCCGGCCTAAAATAAATAACAGTACTCAGCGCAAGCGCTAACATAATCGGAAATAAACATGCAACCCTTTCATTAATAACCTGGATATCCTTTCACCCCACCTACACACAACATACAATGTAAAATGCCAGACATCACCCCTCGGGTGTGATTCTGACATTTTACCGTTCATTCCCTTTTCTCATTCTCTCAACATTCTCATTTTTCATCCTTTCAAATCAACCATTCATTTCCAATCTTTCAAAGTCATTCTTTTGGTCTTTCATTGAAAACCACCGAAGTTTATTCAAAAACAAGGTCCCGATAATGTCCGGGGCAAAAGCTGTTAAAAATAATGAAAGCTGGTGAAAATTTGGCTAAGTGTCAAAAACTCAATTTTTCAAAGTTTTCGAAATTGAAAACGGATTTTTCGAAATGAAAGTCTCGATCATGAGATTCGACACCATATAGTTTTTGTAATCTAATTCAAAGGACGCGAAAGTTATTTCATTTTGAAAACTTGCCGAAAACGTCGAAAAATACGTTTTGTTTTTCTTGAAACCAAAATTCGGATTTTGATCCTTTGAGATTTGGATCTTGAAACCATTCCCATTGTTTCAAACAACACATTTTTAAAACAAACAACACATTTTTAAACAAAATCCCTAAATGCAAGTTTCAGAAATCTAAAGTTACCAATAAGAATGGAAGTCCCTTACTTGGTTGTGAACGCCAAGGGTACAAGCTAGCACTACAAATCAGGGTTGGATGGCTCAAGAGTCGAGGTTGGGCTGACTTGGATGCCTAATAAGCAAGGGTTTGCAAGGTATCCGACAATGACGTTCTCCTTCGCTTCTACAATGAAGTATAGACCTAGCTCCTAACTCAATGAAGCCCTCGGATGGAATGTGTTGAGGTTTACTCGAGCTACCCGGCTGGTTTTGATGGAGGATGGAGAAAATGAACAAGAATGGGTAAGTAAAGATGGTGAAGTTGTAGCTCTCGACGTGGCCGACAACTTTGTCTTCTTCGTCGAGGTTCAACTCGGCTTCGTTCGGGCTAGAACTTGAAGGGAATGGGTTGAAACCCTTGGGTGAGAAGTGGCTGCCGTTTGGTTTCCTTGGAGAAGAAGAGAAATGAAATGAAATAAAAGAAATAAGATTTCTTTTATAATAAAGCTGAGGGTATACTTGTAATTCCCCATCATTTCTAGTTTCGATCGTAACTTAACTATTCGGACTCGGAAAACGACAAACGAATATACTATTTTGAATAATTTTTCACTACGGATCTAATGGTTTCATCAAATCTTTTCGATTTTCTCGTTCTAACGAAATTCACTGTTTTGGGTCCCACTTAACACGAAATTCGAGGATTCTATAACTTCTCTATCCGAATTCGAATTCGGACTTGCTTACAGGCTAATGTATATATTTCGATCCTTTTGAATCTAATGGAGAAGTTGATTTTCCTCGAAATTAATCATAACAAGATCCGAGTATTTTACTCTAAGTCTCTCCTTCGATATTTTCTTCCAAGTCTCACCAATTAATTTCCTCGAGATATGATTTGAAAATCTGGGGTGTTGCATAGGGTTTAGGTAAAATGGGGTTAAACCTAATTTAGGAGAAAGGAGGTGAGAGATTGATTTAGGAGGGTTGAAGGTTTATGGGCCTTAGGTAAGCTTAGGGTATTTTTGATTCGGGAGTGGAGCGGTGAAGGTTATGGGAAGTGGTGGGTGTCCCAAGTCTCATTTTTTAATTTTATTCATTTTATTGATGTTTTTTGAAATCATTTGATTGATCAGAATGCCATGTGTTGACAAATCGGGCTTTTTAGGCCCGTTGGTGAATTTTATTGAAAATCGAGTGTTTTTAGTTTCGAAAGCGGAGCGGTGAAGGTGGGAATAGGTCAAGTCCTTTTTTATGGTCCACTGGTCCCTTAGGGGGTCCTTTGGTTCGATTAAAGCGTCGCATTTGGTTGAATTAGGCCTTTTAGACTCGTCGACTAATTTTATTGAAAATCTGGTATTTTTGGGCCCTTTCGAGTGGGTGCCCGTTCAAATTGGGGTGTCTACAAGAATGAGAGATTGTTTCGTGCAATCAAATGTCTGATTTGATCAATTGATGTTCTCGAATGTTTGATTTGATCGATCGAGCTTCAATATTAAGGGATTTATGAGTTTTCAATTGAAACGGGAGATTGAGAAGAAATTCTCATTTTCCTTGAAAAAGAAAATCGAATGAGAGATTGAGGGATTTGTGAGTTTTCAATCAAAATAGGGATCTGTAAGTTTTTGATGAAATAGGAGATCGATACAGGGATTTGGGAGTTTTTGATGAAACAGGAGATCGAATGTGATTTTTCGTTTAGTGTTCTCCAATGGCTCCAATGTGAGTTTCCAATGAAAATTCTCATTTTTTTACTTTGTTAAAAAGAATAAAATCTGGTGGTTCGTTGGGCTTAGCCTGTCGAATTATTTGTTGGGCTTAAATGTGGGTTTTGGGCCGACTAAAATAAACGTGAGACATGGGCCGTCGAATTTAACGTTATATTAATAATGAATTTTAGCTTTTTTGAGGTAGTGAGTAGGGTTGGGTCGATCGATCAAGTCTGCCTGATCAACATTGATGACTTCATTAGGAGGCAAGCCCCCAACATGGCTAGAACAGATCAGTTGTTCTACTCGACATGATCCTGATTAATGACCTGACTGGGAGCCATAACGTTACCAAGAACATGATCTAGTATGGTGATCGAATTACCTTCCTCGTCCAGCTGGAATGGGGGGACTCACCCAAAGTCGCCCGACCATATAAGTACCTTCATGTAAGAAGGAAGGATATGACTATCGACTCTTCCTCCTTTTCATCATCTTCGTACTGGAGTCGGGTAGCCTCGAAGCTTTCATGATAGGCCTTGGTAGATGCTTCCTCTGCTGTCCGAGAGTATTGAGCCTACAATTGACCCAACAACTTCTTGGTCTCTATTTCGTCTTCTTTGGCTTGTGCTACCCTGGCTTTTGTCATTGCTGATTCAAGCTGAGTCGCCAAAGTAGAGCTGAGATTAGCTTCCAAGCACTGTTCAAAATTGGCCTTGAGGGAGCCCAAGGTCCTACTATTTTTCTTTTTTCCTAGAGATCCTCCAGTTTTGCATTTCTCTTCTGTACTCTTTCCTTATAGCTTGCAAGTTTCAATTGAAGTTGGGCTTGGGAACTTGCTAGCTTCTTACTCTTGGCCTCCAAGGTTTTGTTTGCCTTGGTGAACTGGGCCAAGTTCGCCTCCATCTCCTCCTTGGTAGTAGATAGATGACACTAACTCGCCCTGGAACAAAGTTAGCTTCTCCTCATACTCCTTGGTCAGGGTAGCTGGGTGGTTCTCAACTTCATACTACTTTAAGAATGTAAAATATCAGTAGGCTTTGGCTTGCAAAAGAGAAAAACAATTAAAAGAAATGACAAGATATGGAGCGAATGGTGTAGTGCTAGAAGAGTAGTGTGTGACCTGATAGAGGCCATGAACGAACCTCCCAAAGACCAGATTAGGGTTGGCCTGATCAACAAGATCTCAGTCCTTGATAGGAATAGAGTAGGAAAGTTGAGAGGCAGCAATGATAGGATCTTTCACCCTGCTACTCTTGTTGAAAACCTGGCTAACGTCAGTAGTGTAGTCGGGCCAAAGGTTGTTGTTCTCATTCTCATATTGGAGAAGTACCTCAGGGCTCCTCCATTAGAAGGCTACATCCTCCAAGGGGGTTTTGAGGTCATTGGGGCCCTCTTATTCTGACCCATTTAGGGGTAAATGGCTATTTTTCTTGAGCTTACGCCTTTGGTTTTTGGTTGCATATGCTTCGTTATTAAACCACATGTTGACTGCTCTAAGTTATCTGCTCGTTCTACTATATGTGTCTTTATTGGCTATGGTGAGGGCCAAAAGGGTTATCGTTGTTTTTATCCCAGTGCACAAAAGTCGTATGTTTCCCGTCAAGTTGTTTTCTACAACACATTCCTTTCTTTTTTATTCCTACGAACTCTCACAGTTTTACTAAGTCAGATCTCATATGCATTGATCATTTTTCTGATGATGTTGATGTATTGCCTATTGATTGTTTCACCCATACATTACTACCCCCTCTTCTGTTTATTTTACAGGTTTTGACGATCATCCTCCTCCCTCTTTAGACTATCAAGTTGTTTCTGAGGCTAAGGCTCATATACCTGATCTTACTACTTTTGCTCGTTTTTCTAACGTTTATGTTCACAAGACCACGAATGTTTCCTTTGTCAGTACTAATCCTCTCTCGACAGACTCCCCAACAAACTTTGTAGATGTTGATCCTGTTCTTTTTCACTATCCTCAACGCATTCGTAATCCTCTTCCAAAACTTGATGACTATTCATGTTATTCTATAGGCTTTTCTTCCTTTTTAGCATCTACTTGTAGTCTATTTGAGCCCACTTCCTACAAGGAAGCTATTCTTGACCCCTTCTGGCGATAGGCTATGGATGAGGAATTTTCTGTATTACAGCAAATAGGGACTTGGGATTTAGTAGCAGTTTCGCTTAGCAAGCACGCTGTTGGTTCTCATTGGGTCTACAAAATCAAGACCAAGTCTGATGGTTCTGTTGAAAGGTATAAGGCTAGATTGGTTGCAAAGGGGTTCACCCAACAACATGATTTTGATTATGAAGAGACTTTTGCTTCCGTACCAAGAATGACTATTGTTCGTACTTTGATTGTTGTTGCATCAACTTCTCAATGGCTTCTTTCTCATATGGATGTCAAAATGCCTTTCTGAATGGGGATCTGACAGAAGAAGTTTACATGAACCCTCCTCCTGGTGTGTTCCATAATCCTGGTGAAGTATGCAGACTTAGGAAGGCATTATATGGTCTCAAACAGGCACTTAGGGCTTGGTTTACAAAGTTTTCTATAGTGGTAGGTTCACTTGGTTTCCACTAATGCTATTGACTCTCCCTTGTTCATTCGTTCCACTTTTGCTGGCCGCATCCTTTTTCTTGTTTATGTTGATGACATGATTTTGACTAGAGATGACTTTGATGGGATTTCTCAATTGAAACTTCAATTAGGCTACCAATTTGAGATGAAGGATTTGGGACCCTTACAATATTTTCTTGGCATTGAGGTAGCCTCATCTTCTAAAGGCTATCTCCTCTCTCAGTCGAAGTATACTTCTAACATCATTTAGTTAGCTCGCTTTGCTTTGTGATGGTTCTCTTCTACCTGACCTGACCTTATATCGCACTATAGTTGGCAGCTTAGTCTGTCTCACCATCACTAGGCTCGATATTGCTTATGTAGTTCATATCTTTAGCTAGTTTATCTCATCTCGTACTACTTTCATTGGGCTGTTGTTATATTTAGCTAATTTATCTCATCTCCTACTACTGTTCATTGGGCTGTTGTTATTTGTATTCTTAGATATCTTCGGGGGACCTTACATCAAAACTTATTATTTCTTTCCACTTTTGTTCTGGAGCATAGAGCCTTCTCTGATGTTGATTGGGTTGGTGATCCCTTAAATTGCAAGTCCGCTACTGGTTTTTGCATTTTTCTGGGCGACTCTCTCATTTCTTGGAGAAGTAAGAAGCAAACTGTTGTTTCTTGTTTTTCCACGGAGGCTGAGTATCTCACCATGGCCTCGACTATCGTTGAGATCGTTTGGTTGCGCTAGTTGCTTGCAGATATTGGTGTTTTTCTCTCTACTCTCACTCCTATGTATTGTGATAATAAGAGTGCCATTTAAATTGCTCACAACTCTATGTTTAATGAGCGCACCAAACATCTTGAGATTGACTGTCATCTCACTTGCCACCATATTCAACTCCATACCATGACTTTACCTCTTTCATTTCTTATTCTTTATAATTAGTTGATTTCTTCACAAAATCTCACACCATTCAACGTTTTCATTTTCTTATTAACAAACTCTTGATGCTTCTTGTAACCACATCGTGAGTTAGAGGGAGGGGATGTTAAAGTACAAGTGTTTTGTTACAGTATAACTATTTGGGTATTTTGGTCTTTTCCTATCTGGGCATATTTATTAGCCCTTCTCTAATGTATTCAGAAAATGCTAAGTTTCTAATGAAGAGACAACAACTCTGTTTAGGGTTTTACATTTGTTAATAATCAACACTATACAAGAGGAATAATCCTCTCAAAATCATCCTTTAATAATATTTAAACCACAATGACAGTTACTTCCTCTCTAGAATGGCCAGATTCTCTCTAATGCCTTTTCTCTTTTCTCGATCTTTTACATTTTAACTTTCTTGTTTGTGGATCTTTGATTTCTTCCGTATTCGCAAATTTATTTATTTATTTTGTTTTTTTTTTCTCATTGATATTCCATCCCAAGATTCATGATTAGACTTTTTATCCCTACTAATTATGATTTTTATTTTTATTTATTTTTTGTAATGGGATTATACAACTTGTATGATTTTGAACATTCATTATAGCCATATAATCACTACCAAGATACCAAACTTCATCACAAACAACTTCTTGTACATTAATTATAAACAAGAGAAAGAGTGAATTCTTCTTTGCTTTAATCTTTTTAATGCATAAAAGCTGAATCGTTCTTATTTTTCTTGCTACAATACTTTATGGTATGGTCATTGAACTTTTGACAATTGTTACATTGAACATTGAATTATTTAATGAAGGGTTGAGGCTTTGATCTTCCAGTTTATCGATAAGAAAAAAACCATTGAACATGCATGTTTTAGCGAAGATCCTCCCCAGCCTCTTCCTTTAAAATAAGAAGTAGATTCAATTTGTCATTTTTTTGATTTATTCCTCCATTATTTCTTTCTCTTTCACAACTAGAATTTATTCGTCATTTTCCTCTAAATCCTCTTAAGAAAGAGAAAATTGATCCTGAAATGCTTGTTTTAGAGGAGAAGAATCCAATTGATTCATACGAAGTTCATATAATTGAAGCTATCCCTACAAACTTTCAATCAACAACAAAGACAAATCCTTGGATTATTCTATCGCCACAATAACATGTTCATGCATTCGAGTCAATCTTATTAGAATCTTTTCAACAATCTTTTGGTATTTTAATTTTTTTCACCATTCACTCTTAATTGATTTCCAAGAGCTTACACGGTTAAAATAATCTTCAATTGTTACTAAACCTTTCATCCTCCATGTATCAAATTCACTTATAAAAGTTTGTAATCTTAATATTTCCCCTTTGTTCTCTCTTTTAAATGATGCATAGAGAGTGTCCCCTATATACTTCGTCAATGTCACAAATGAGATGTTTTCAAATATGGCTTTATTTGTTGTTGAAAAATAATGTTTTCTTGTCTTTCTTGTGATTTTCCTTCAACTTTTCGAGTTATTCATACATTGTTGAGAGAGATTTGAAAATTTGATTCTCCAAATGAATTTGTTTGAATGCCCCATTAGTTATCATTTTTCCATTGAATTGAACTAGGAAGTTGAGGTTGCCACATATTGTTGGAAGTCAAGACCTTAACCTTGTTTTGACACCACTAAATGTTGGAATTAAACCAACTTGATGGAGGGAGAGGCAAAACAAAATAAGTAAATTGTTATATTGTGTAAAAAAACATACAAAAAAAAAAAAAAAAAATGAAGGTCAAATGGTTATACTACTCAAAGACCATCAAATCTCATTCATAAACTACTTAAAGAAAAATATACATAGATGATCTAACTATATAAGCCTCACCACAAATTAATCTTATTTTCTTTGTAGACACCCCAATCTACCCAAACCAAGTCCAAGATCTCATTCATAATCTAGTGGAGAAGGGTGGAACCCGAAGAATTTCAATCAATCAACTGGGACCCACTTCAAGTGGCTAAAATATGAGATTTAAGCTTTGCCCTTGCTAACCAATGGCCAGGCTTACATGCCTTGGCCATTGGTCACCTAATGTCAAGGCAAAATGCATTTTGGCCTACACTTACCTAATGTCTAGGCTAAAATTGTTTTGGCCTTCATTCACCTAAGGCCAAATTCGATTAAAAAGTTGTGCTTAGAGTGAGTACACTTGCTCTGGATTGCTTAAGGGAATTACTTCTTAAACCTTTGTCATAATTGCTTATTCCTTAAGAAAATCTAGTAATTTCACACAATACCCTTGCATTAAGCTTCACATAATTTTCCCACCTAGGCTTTTTAGTATTTATCTATTTCTTTTAATATTCACTATTGGTCCCAATAAAGAGCCAATTACCCTTTTAACCCCAATTTGTTGAGATTCAATTAGGATAATTAACCTTTAAACCCATCATTTCTATTAGTAACTCAAGGTGGTGTCTACTAAATTCCTTGAAAAATGATTAGAATCAAGAGACATTGACCTTTTTGCCCACCCATAAGAAGTCTCTAGAAACTTTAGGACTTTTACCTTTCTACCCTCAAGTTGTTAGGAGCCTAGTTAGTGTAATTGTTCTAAGTCATATTTTTTCACTACAAATTACATCTCATTGCTCCTAGGTTCTTTAGAGTTTGACCATATTCAAGGGATTTAGACACTTTTATCTCTCAAATAGAATTTTATAGAACTTTGAGTGTTTTGACACCTCTACTGTTTGATGAAAATGATTGGTAAGACTCATGAAGGTGTAAAGACATCAAGGACAACTTGATTAAGGGTATTCAAGTCATTTGTTGAGATTTTCTTGGGAATATTTTGAAGTTAAGGTTTTCAAATACTTATATCCCCAAATGTCTCCTTTGAGCCTATAAATAGAGGACACATCCAAGGAAAAAAGGGAAAGGCGAGATAGAGTCACAAATTTTGTCAAAATTATTTCTTGAAGCCTTCTTCAGTAACAAAATTCTGCCCAATTAAATTCTTACTCATCTTAGAAGCCTAGAGGAAGAAAATAAAAAAAGAAAAAAGAAGAGAAGAAGTCCAAGGTGGGGATAACCATTTATATTTCTATTTTTTTTTATGTAATAACGCCGCTAAATCCCACTTCTATCTTATCCCATTCTTTAATTTCAAGCATATTTAAATCCTTACAATGTAGTGTAGTTTATTTGTTTATAAAGACATAAAGTGAAAGAGAGTAAATTTGCACCATGTGAAGTGAACTATGGCTTGAGTTGTGTACCCAACTTGATATATAACAAGTATATATATGTGAGATGAGTGTTTGAAAGCCAAAAAGGTGAAATCTATGAAGAGATTTGCACCAAAAGCTCAAGTCCACAAAAAATTTCAACAAACGTGTATTTTCATGATATGAATTGCTCATTGAACTCTTTTGTAAGTTTAGAGACCAAACTATACTTCGTATGATTCTTAACTACTTAGTAGCTTTTCTAACTTCAAGATGTTAGCTATTTTTGGGCGTTCATGTGGATCCAACTCTTATTATTCATGTATTAGGACTCCTTTTGGAGTTAGAGTCCTAATAAGGTTGACTTCTTATTTTTTCTATAAATAGATAAGATGTGGGACGTGAATAATAAGAATAATATATAACAGAAAATAAGACTCTTAGGCCCTGTTTGTTAAACTGAAAAAAATAAGTGCCGAAAAAAATAAACGCTGAATTTAAGTGCTGAAAAGATTGTTTGTTTAGATGTCAAAATAATGCTAAATTCATTAAAATTAAGCACTAAATTTGCAGAATCATGTTTGTCACATATTGCTGAAAACTGATAAATTGTCTATTTTACCCTTACAATCATATTATACATTGTTTACATATTTCAAATGCTCATTTCTTATCAAACACAATAAAATATATTATTTTTTATAAAATTAAAATACAATTCATTTTTAAATAAAAAAATAATATTAAAAATTTTAATTTTTAAATAATAATTTGTATTTTTAAAATCCCGTAAATTTCAAATTAAAAATAAGAAAGTCATACAAATCACCAAAATTTGAAATCAATATATCTATCAAAATTTTGAGATCAACATTGTCATACCCAACAAAATAACATCATTTCATATATTTACACTACTAAGATGATTTGCAATCTGATATCGTAAGATAATCATGAATGCTTATTCAGATTGTCCAAACAACTTTTCCACGTCGAGATGAGTATCTCCACCATTAGTTACTTCGAGAAGATTATCTTCATCATCATATTGATGAAAAAGCTCATCAACTATCAAAATTTTACAAAGAAAATTATGAATTGTTATATATGCAATCACTATATTTCTTTGAGTATGAAAAGAGTATAGTGCCATCCTTTTTTAAATTGGGAACCGTGCCATCAAAACTCCAAAAGCTCTTTCAATTACATTTCTCAATCTAGTATGTGCATAGTTGAATATTTCCTCCTTGCATCTAGGATGTTCACGACGAAAATCAGATAACCAATAACGCATATTGTGATATGGTGCCATAAAACTTCGTGTGTGCGTGTGGTAGCATCAACCGAATAATATTTATCTACATCAAAATGAATACATTATTAAATTAAAAATATATATAGATATTATATTTATTACTAATAAAATTATATGAAATACTAATAATACCAGATGAAGGTATTAGAAATCTATTTGCAGGATCACGAATAGTCTTTATTAAGACCCTTGAATCACGTGTCACTCCTTCCCATCCAGCTTGCACGTATGTAAATATTATATCAAAATTACAAATAATCATTACATTTTGATATTATTCAGACCTTTCCCTTTTCTTGTAAGGAATTTGTCTATCCGATGGAATGCAAACATGGATGAGTGTTCCATCAAAAACACCAAGAGCACCCTTGTTAATTAATTAAATAAATACATTACTATTGGTAAAAAATATAAACATAAATATAAATTATCATTGGTAGAAAGTTAGATACCTTAAATATTTATCTAAGATGTTGATGGGTTCGAATTTTTTCCATTGGTTGATCGAAAGATGGTGATATAATCATATTTTTGGAAAAATACAACATAGTTAGTAGAATCTTATGAAAATACTTGTTGATTGTTTGCAATGAATGTTGGAATCAATTTTTTATTAGTCGATACCGACAATTATGACCCACTATCATAAGAAATATTGCAATCATCTCCGAAATTTTCACATGTTTACTATCCACAAGCCATCCTCGCTCTTGAAATAAACAACAAAGGTTAACGAATGACTCATTTTCCATTCTTAACAACTCATAACAATTTAATGAAAGACCTCTTAAGAGTTCATTCACAAATTGTGCACCTGTAAGTGTTGATACATTGATTACATTTTGAGTGATAGATTATCGTCTAATACGTTTCAATATGAACTTCAATATTAATATTATTAGAAGTCTTCGTTGTTATGGTGTCATATTTACTGTTGCATAAATAATTTGTATACATATAAAAAGTAATATGATAATCAAATATACATTCAAAATAATAATATTCCAATATTCAAATTTAAATAAACTCATTTAAAATGAGAGCGTTCCAACATTAAAGTTTAAAGAAACTCATTCAAAATAAGTGTTCCAACATATCATAAACAACGAAACAAACAAAATGTTCTATCAAAGATAAAAACAAATTCACAAAACTACCATTAAGATATCATATATGAAAGCCTATGATAAGTGAATAGCAGTAAGCCAAGATAACTATAGTGTTGGATCTACCAATTCCATCCAAATTGTCCTATACTCCTTTCCCTTAACAAATGCATTAAGCGCAATATTATAGAGGTGTCCTCTTTTTTCCACCATCATTATTTCATTCAAAGATTTCATGTAGTTTTGTATCGAGGGTCCATTGTCTGTATCTTTCACAAGAACATTGATAAGTGTTTGAATATTATTTTGAAGATCTCTTGATCATTCTTTTTAGGACGTTTTTTTTACGATAAAGTATACACATTTTCTGAAGGAATTGATACATTGGGAACACTCTGTACTAAAGATTCATCATCCAAATTTTATGATTCAAACTCATCAAAATTTTATAGATCTTCTCCAACTTGAGATGATACATCCACGGGCAACCCTTCTCTATGTGGACCTCATACATTATCTCCCGTGGTCATTGTAGATTAAAATAATGTATATAATTCACGTGCAAATATCAATGACTTATGACGAATTTTTTTTGCTTTTGGGTATTTTTGAGACACGTTAGGATCATATTAAAAGTTAGTCCACTTATAATATTTTCAAGATTTATAAATATATAGTAAAAGTATAGGTTTAGACATGCCTTCAAGTAGTCATCCCTTCTTTCACCAGTCCAATGAATGGTATTTATTTTTACATTGTATTCATGACTTGTGCAAGTTGTAAGTCGCATCCAAATTTCATATTGTTTCTTTTGATAATCCCATTAATTTTTTAGTTATTTTTGCTTAAAAGTAGTTAAAAATTTCTTGTTCATTTTAACTATAATTCTATTCCATGACTGGGATTTTAGAGTCTCCTCCAATCTTCCTTCACGATTAATTTTTTCAATACATAGATCGATACAAATTTTTCTAACCCTTTCATCAAGCCAACATGCTCGGTTGCTTTCATTAGAATCCATATCTAAATGTAATAGAAAAATAAAAATAAACGACTATATAATTTAAACAACTATAAAAATAGTCCATATCAATGTCAGTTATGTTCAAACATGGAAAATAGTGCAGACTACCATTCATGGAACAATTGGTAAAATATAGGCACACCAAGAGTAATTAGTAATAACTAATAAGTAATTTGTAAGACTAGAATAAAAGAAGGGGATTTTAGACCTGTTTCGTCATAATTAAAAAGAAGAGTAATGTTTTTTTGACACCTCCGATAAAGAAAACCAAATGATCTACGATTATGTGATGGGAGTGTAAGGGCGTCATATTATCACGACTCTAAAAATGACCATTGTTTTTTTACTCTCCTCCATACTCTCCTAACGTGGCATGTGTTAGAACCATGGATTTTTCTTTTCAAGATACACAATTGTATATATTTATGGGGATGTGTAGTAAGATTTCGAATCTTACTAAGGGTTGTTGAGCTCAAATGGATTGCCACATTGGAAATCGAACACCATAGCCTTCTACATTACAGGGAAAAACTCAAACAAAAAAACATGTTTTTTTTTTCTTTTTTGGGGACTTAATTCAAGGTTTTTAAAATGGACAACTACCGAATTTAAAATTAAAATCTAACGATGAAAAATAATATTTTTAAGTATATTTTTTTTATTTCACAGAATTTTGTCCTCTACATTAGTGTGGCATCATCAGATCCATAGTGCCAAAAATCATGATAATGAAATATTATTAGAATATAATTTTTATTTTTTGATACTTATTTTAGGGTTACAATTTAAATTCGAAATATTTACAAAATCAAATTAAACTCGCACCAGTATTAGACAAACAATATGCATACTAAACCCATATTAGAATCAATGTCAAATAAACAACATGAAAACTATCTTAACTAAGGGTTTCTATCATATGATCAAGGAAAATTCTATTTAGGATATGTAAAATAATTTTTTTTACAGACAAACAGACCCTAAAGGCTCTCTGCCATCTTTTCTGCAAAGAGGAAACTTTCCAAGCTTGGACTAGGGAAATTCTCTTTTATTTTATTTCTGTTAATTTAATATTTGTTTAAAACTAATTTTGTGTCTGATTAGCATCATTATTAGAAATTGAAATTCTTACAAGAATATCTCTATGTTGTTTATCTTATTTGGGTATGAAGTATTTCCCTAGAAAATCATATTTGTGAGAGAACCCATGATTTATTGCTGTTTAGGTTCTTGAATTCTGCTTCCAATACATAATTATGTATATAAAAACTTTCTTTTAATATCACAATGTGCTTTTTGGAAAACCCATTTCTCCTTTGAATTCATGCCTTCCTTTGCTGTTGCTTCTAGGAGTTCTTTCAAAGTCAACCTATTAAGATTGTTTTAAATTCTAGTCTTCTCTATCTCTAAACATGAGGTGTGTTCAAAGGGGGTGTTGTGGTCATTACCCCACATTGTTTGATGCCAATACCCAGACCTTCATGAGATTGGTGGTCCAAATCACAGCAACAACATCCATCCCCAAAAGAATTTTCTACACCTACTTACACGGTATACGGTTGAATCCATCCCTGTCCCTTCCCACAATTACCACTTATTCGGCCCTCAAAACCAGAGAGAGAGAGAGAGATTGATACTTGGCAAGAGAACATTGTGAGAGAGAGATTGATACCTGGCGAGAGTGATGATAGAGATCTAACAAGATAGAGACGAGAGAACCTATAGAGACGTATGAGATCAAAGTGTTTGGGATGAAATAAAAGACGTGCAAATTAAATTTGTTTTGAAGGGCATATTTGTCCACAAAAAAAAATCGGTGCTAAGTGCAAATAGCGAAAAGCATTCAACATCTTTTTTACGTTAAAAATTTTAGCCAAATTTTCAGCACTTTGTGCTGAATTTTTCCGATAAACAAACGCGCTAAGTTTTAAAAAGTGCTGAAAATAAATTTTTTCAGCAAATAACTCTGAAAAATAGCGCAAACAAATAGGGCCTTACTAAAAAGAAACTTCTTCTCTCTAAGTTGCAAGTTTCTGGGTTTCTATCAAGAGGATCGTAGGGTTTAAGGTGTGGAAATAGAGACAACTCTAGTAGCGTCGACGTGACGATTTTTTGGACTTCCAATCTTCGGGGATCAACTCAATGTGACACGACTCAAGGTTCAGATCTATAATATTTCTAACATTGGTATCAGAGTCGAATATGTTTCGTACTTCGTTGTGTTATTCGAATAAAATCCTAAATCATTTTTTTAATCGAACAAAACCTATGATTTCTTCTAGTAGAAATTTGGGTATTTTTCTTTAATCGATTTTTGGGACATAAATTTATTTAATCCCTAAATCGATTTTGGAAAGAAATTTTTTTAATCGATTTTGAACTAGAAATTTGGGGATCTTTCATCTAATCCTCGTCGGACACTTAGACCCTATTTGTTTTTTGATTTCTATTACTTCTTGTTGAAGTTCAATAAAAAATCAAGAAGGGGAAAAAGGAGGTAGAATCTAAAAAATAAAATAAAATAAATAAATAAATTAGAAGAAGAGATCTGAAGTGACTCACTCGATCTATGTCTCCGATCAAAGCTTAGGCGCGGCCATAGCTGCTGGTTCGCCGTCAAAGCTCTCCTCCGTTAGGGATTTGGATGGTTATGACTTCATCTAGGGAGAGAGGAAGTAGCAGTGAGGTTAAAGATCTCTTAACCCATTTTTTCTCGTTGAACCTTGCTATGGACTCACGGCTTGGGTGCCATGGACAATCCCTTGATTGCTTCGATAGCATGGGGAGATTGAAGATGATCTTCATCTTTGTTTTAAGCTCTTTCAAACTATTCTTCTTTTGTTCTACATATACCTTCACAGACAAGATAATAACTTAAGAGAACCTTTATATTCTCAAGAATAGCTAATAAGATTAATTTTGATGTATGTTTAGTACATCATAGTTTGATATTTTTTTTATATATAAAGCTGATGTTTATTGTTAGAAAACTGATGTATGTTTAAAATTGATTTTTTTATTTTATATACATTCAGATACATCAAGTTTTTTATGTTTACCCCTTTAACTTATTAACACATATAATATGTCATTGTTGTGTGGCTGAAATATTAGAGAATATTTTGTTTTATACGGCTGGAATTTTTTGTCACTTTGTGCAATAATGACTAAAGTTCTTTAATGCAGTTTGGTTAGATATAAAACAATGAATAATATTTTTTTTTTATATACATCATAAGCTATATAATGAAATGACATTGATTTTAATTTGTTTTGTTAGTATACAACATTGGTCGTATAGCTAATCTACACTGAGTTCAACAAAACTCTATGATAGTTGAATTAATGAATTGAAATGGATTTTTAATATACAACAGTAGGTTGTATAGTTAAATAACATCAGTTATAAAAATTGCTCACCAACTAAAATTGGACTATTTATTTGGTGTAGCCTTGAAGCAAATTTTAAATTCTAAGATTATTTTATGAACATCACTCTTCAAAGATTGTATGGATGCACTTTAAAATAACAAAAATTACTTGTTAATAAAATAGCACATACCATGCAAATCTATATCTGTGATACATCTATGTTTAATTGCTTGATTATAGTTGCCTGAAGAACTTGATATCAACAATTACTTTTGTGATCAAATTTAAATATTTATTAAATTATTACAATTTAGAATGGTAACCTTTGGGGTTCCTTTCTAAAATTTGCGCGTCATGGATTAAACAATTAAGATCAAAATTATGATCAAAAGAGATGATTGCTAACTTTGACAATCGTCAATGTTTAGTTTTTTTATCTGATGTCATAACATTGATCTTGATTGGTTGATCTAAGGGATTAAGAAAATTTTTGTGTGTGGCATAATTGATAGATATAACAAAAATTATATATATTTTTTAATTTAATTTGTGCATATTTTTTTATTTTATTGTATTTTTTTATACAGTATTTTTCAATGGCATCTAAAAACGTAGTAGCAGATTTAAATAAGAGAAATTGGATGGTAATAATTATGACATTTGGCACTGTAAGATCCAGTATTTCTTAGATGAACAAGGGGACCTAAATATTTTAACCATAGTTACGGACAGACCAAAAAAAGGGACTTCTGCACAACACCGTTGTAGCATAGACACATACTTGAATTGGTATAAACAAGATCGATACGCTCGCTTTACTATGCTGAGTAGCATGCACATTATTCTTATTGGCGAATTCGAGGGCTATCAAACAGTCAAAGATATGTAGGATGCTTTGAAACTATCATTTGCGGGTACTTCAATAATCAGATTGTGTGCATTGACACTAAAATTTGACTCATATAATGTGGCGCCCCGCCGAACGCTAACACAAATCCCTATGTCAGATCTCGAGGTACTAGGTGGCACCTCGAAATTTCAGCATAGTCTACTCTGTTTATGTTAGCATTCCAAGGCGTTCAACCTGCACCTGATAAACGACATACAATCCTGCATATATATACAAAATATAATACTAGCGGAAGCCTATATAAGTCTAATAACGTACGAATTTTCAGAGTGCGGAAGAAGAAAATTTATATACAGGATTTTACAGAGATTCCTCACTCTAACAAAATTCCTAACACTCAAAACAAAAATTTATATAACTCTTTGACGAATCGATACCACTAGGGGTATAATCCCAATACTCACCAAGTGACAGACTCTGGCTGTCTATCTGACCCACCAGATGATTCTCACTCATGTTCTACTCCTGCCTCGCTAAGCTTCGGATCTGAAACTAAAAATGGAGAATGAAAGGGTGAGTAACAATGGTTACCCAGTAAGGAAGCAACAATTTCTGCCAATAACCTCTCCTAACATGAACGAATAAATATACTGAATCATTTTAAAATAAACAAAATTTTACAGAAGAAAACTACGATTAACTGGTACATATAGCTAGGGATGAACAACTAAACATTTTAAAACTCACATTACATCGATCAGCAGTACTCACTATAACATTATCTTTTTATACAAATCTAATTGATCAAATGGAAACAATAAACATGCATTTCATTTTATATATCAAAATAAGCAACAGATACATAATACACAATGGTGGAGTATTGGAATTAGAGAGTTGGGATTCACGACTGGATCGCTCCCAGTCGGGACATGATGTTACAATTCCTTTCTGGCTTTTAGTTCCTGATTTTGTGGCTGGTCGCTGTTTACCACGCTTGGTTGACCATTTATCCGGCTCAGGCTGGCCGTTTGACGTGACCGTAAGCAATGAGTCTCTTTTCGATGTGTCAGAACGTTCAACTACTATAGATTGTTAGTGATCACTGACTAATCATCTTCGTCTATGCCTATCAGGCGTGCATGTGATTCCCAAATATACAAACCATTCGTATACGACCACCTTTACATTACAAGTTCACTAGTAAAGATAGAGAGGAATAAACCCGGATTCCAGTTGTGACTCCATTCTCATACGCGTCCCATACCACGTATGAGCTTGGTGGTCCCTACCGTACATCCCAGGTTAGTACACCACTCCGGATGATATGATGCACTATCCCTTCAGGCATTCACAAACTCTTTAACAGTTCACAAAATAGTTACTTATATATATTATTTTCATTTGAAAACAAAAGAGAAATTAACAATACAAGGATGAGAATAGATATCCAGTTTCCTACCATGCAAGTGTGGCCACCCGGCCTAAAATAAATAACATAACGGAAACATAAACAGCGCTTCGCGCTAACAGAAATTTAAATAAACATGCAACCAACAATATTATCCCTGGATATCTGTTCACCAACCTGCACACAACACAACAACGTAAAATGCAGACATCACCCTTCGGGTGTGACTCTGACATTTTACCGTTTCATACCCTTTTTCCCTCTTTCTGATTTTTACAATTTTCAACATCTTCAATAAAACATCCATTTTCTGATATTCATCAACTCAATATAAGTTCATTGAATATTAAATCACATTTTTCAACTAAAGAATTTATTTTTATCAATAATATTGAAAAAGAAAATAAATTTTATATCAAAACGGGGTCCGAGCAGTGCACAAGACCCAATTTATGGAAATAACCCGTTAAAATACCTTACCCACGTATAATTTGTTAAAAATACAATTAAACATATCAATCATGCAATTTTTGGCGTGAATTTTTGAAATGACAAAAGAATTCTACATTTCAGAAATACATCCAAATTTTTTTTTCAATAAAATCCTAAATGCAATTTTCACAATCTACGATTACTAATAGAAATTGAGAGTTCCTTACAATCACTAGGCGACGGAATTGAAGCACGTGCGCGGAAATCGAGGCGAACGGCACGGAAATCGAGACGGACCAAACTTCAAAATGGCTGATTTTCGAAATCGGCCCGGTGGTTTTGAAGATCTCGATGTGCTCGTCTCTTCTCCCTTCTACGATGAAAGACGGTTTGACCCCGAAATTGATGAAAATCGAGGTTGAAGTTACGAAATCTCCGTATAAAAATACGGCTGATTTTTTACTAGACGAGGTGAAAAAGGCGAGAAAACGAAAGGAATTTGGGTTGGTTATGTAGAGAATGAGGCTGCGGACATTTCTCCCTTCTACGTCGATCGTCGACGGCGAGCCGTTTGTGAGAGATCTGAGATTGAAGATCGAAGAAAAAAAATCGTTTTTTTATATGTCTCGGCCGTATGGACGCGTTGGGGAAGATGACATATAAAAAAAAAATTTTAATTATTATTTAAATAAAATGTGGGACGAATTCGATATTTTGTCAATTGTTTCGATCGATGATAACTTGATCATCTGGACTCTAAAACTGACGAATGAATACTCTATTTCGCCTAATTTTTCGTTCCGGATCTAATGGTATAGTCAATTTCTACAAATTTTATCTCTAACAAAAATTTACATTTTTAGCCTGAGGTGACCCCTAAACTTGATGTCGTTTTCGTTTTTGGCGATAATTCGACTTTCTGATCTCCAAAAATGACAAATAAATAGTCTATGTTGAATAATTTTTCGTTATGAACCCAATGGTATGATTGAATTTTAAAAATTATTCCTCTAACAAAAAGTCACTGTTTTAGCCTGGCCCGACTCGGTAATCGAGGATTTTGCAACTTTTATATTCGGACTTACATTTGAGCGTGCTTACAGGCTAAACTATTTTTTTCGATCATTTTGAATCTAATGGTGAGGTCAGATTCCATTAAAAATAATCAAAAACATCCTAAAGTTTTACCCCTAAATCCCACTTTCAAGATTTTCTTAAAATTCCACTATTTATTTTTTTCCTCGAGATACAAATTAAAAATTCTGGGTGTTACATATAAGAAGGCTCCCAATGACACCATGGTTGAATATCTTAGGAAAATGTCTCAAATGATACGTGATTTGAAAGTTACTGGAAATGTTCTGACAGATGAGCAGCAAATTCTTGCTGTCTTGAGATCTTTACCTGATTCATGGGAGCAGATGAAACTCAATGTGATATACAACAAGAGTATTATTAACTTTTCTCAATTGTTGCGACATCTTGAATTAGAAGCTGAATGTTAGTCTACAAGGACTAATAATGTCGCTTTCACTGTTGAATCCGGTAAGCGTGGGAACTTCAGATCCAAACACAAGCCAATGAAAAGAACTCGGACTAATGAAATTGCATCTAAGAAGAATCCAAATTTCAAATGTCATAGAGAAAAACATGGTGGAAATAAAGACAAATTTAAAATGGCATGCCATAACTGTAAGAAATTGGGACACTTTACTCGTGAATGCACTAAGCCGAAGAAGGTAAAAACTAACTTTAAACTCCTTTTTCATTGTTTTATTTTCACAGAGGTGCTTGTTGCTGATTCTTGTGATCCTGATAGGATTGTAGATTCCAAAGCAACCAAACATATAACAAGAGATAAAGTAGGGTTCGTAAAGTTTCGTTGAGTTCTATATGGTAGTATGAATATTTTCATGGAAAATAGTTCTAGTGAATACGTAGTGAGAGTGGGAACATACTAACTACGGATGCGCACAGGACGCACATTGTTACTCCATGATGTTCTTTATGCGCCAGGAGTTCGACTTAGTTTGCTTTTTGTTTCATCGTTATTAGATTTAGATTTTGATTTTCATTTCCATTTTTCGTTAAAAACAATTAGCATTTCTTTGGATTCAATTATTTATGGATACGCTTTTAATTCAAATGATTTGTTTAAATTAGATATTATTTTCAGTAATTTAAACCTTAATGCTTACTTGATTTCTAATGATGTTATTTCTGACTCTGTGAAATGGTATGCTAGATTAGGCCATATTGGGCAAGATAGGATGAAAAAACTAACAAAGGATGGATTATTAGATTCACTTTCAAAAGTCGATCTTTCGATCTGTGAACATTGTCTAGCCAAAGAGTCGAGTAGAAAATCATTTGAAAATGTGGTACGTGCGTCAATTCCCTTAAAGTTAGTCCATTCTGACATCTGCGGATCACTTAATGTGAGGGCACGCCATGGAACAACCTATTTCATCATATTTATTGATGATTATTCGCAATTTGGATATGTTTTTTTGATTTTACATAAATCTGAAGCATTAGATTGCTTTAAGAAATTTATGTTGAAAGTTGAAAATCAGTTAGAGAGGAAAATTAAGACTCTCAAAACAGATCGAGGATGCAAATATTTATCAGAGACTATGAAGAGGCTCTGTAAAGAAAATGGTATCCATAGGCAATTAACATTCCTTCTACTCCGCTACAAAATGACGTAGCAGAAAGAAGGAATAAAATCCTTTTAGACATGGTGAGATCGATGATAGCCAAACAAACATTCCTATTTGTTTATGGGGAGATGATCTTTTGACTGCAGCCTACATCCTTAATAGGGTACCCTCTAAATCAATTACATCCATCCCTTATGAGTTATGAACAAGTAGAAAATCCGATCGGGGTCATCTACATCCATGGGGATCATCTGGTTTTGTTCATATTCCTTCCCATCATATTGAAAAGTTAGACATGAGAGCTAAAAAATTCACGTTTATAAGATATTCTAAGCATTTTAAGGGCTTTGTGTTTGTATATGAACGAGACAATGGTGGAATAGTAGAGATTGAGTCGCAAGATGTGGATTTTATTGAGAATGATTTCCCAAGCAGAAAGAAAACTCAGACATCACATGAGTTCTATGAGTTGATAGAACCAAATCCTAAATCAGAAGAGAAACTTCCACCTATTCTCAACGAGGTTGGGGTAACTAAACCTTCTAATGATCCATAGATCGTGGAGGATAGTGGGATTGTACCAATCAATAGGAGTATACCACTAAATGTTACTGATGATGATATTGAGTTACGTAGGAGTAAACGTGGAACAATACCCCGCCGTTGATTTGAGATTGAAGGGGAATCATTCATGATTATTTTACTTGATGATGAATATAAGAATTACTAGGAGGCATTATCATCATCTGTTTCTAAAGAATGGATGAATACTATGCAAGATGAGATAAGTTCTATAATGAAGAACCAAGTTTGGGAACTTGTTGATCTTCCGCCTAGACGTAAGACTGTTGAAAATAAATGGATTATAAAAGTCAAGCGAAAGGCCGATGGAACGATTAATAAGTATAAAGACTGTCTGGTTGTGAAAAGATATATTCAAATAGAGGGTATTGACTATGATGAGACTTTCTCATCAGTAGTAAGACTCACATCCGTTCACCTTATTTTAGTCATTGTTGCACATTTAGACTTATAACTTTTTCAGATGGACATTATGACAGTATTTCTCAATGGAGATTTGGATGAGGAGATCTATATGGATCAACATATAGGCTTCAAAATAGAAGGACAAGAATGCAAAGTTTGCAAACTTAAGAAATCTATCTATGGTTTGAAGCAATCATCTAGGAAATGATATTTTCGTTTTCATCGAGCCATTATTACAAATGGGTTTACTATGATGGAAGAGGACCATTGTGTGTATGTTAAACGGAGTGAAAATAGTTTCTTAATATTGTCTTTGTATGTAGAAATGATATGGAGTAGATCGTTGTCACTCAGAAATGGTTATCCTCAAATTTTGAAATGAAGGATATAGGTGAAGCGAATTTTGTACTTGGAATTAAAATCACTTGTGATTGCTCTAAGAGACTTCTTTATTTGTCTTAGGAGACTTACATTAATAGAGTGCTTGAGCATTTCCGCATGCAAAATTGTAAATCTATAGGCACTTCAGTCTAGAATGGACATTTCTTAGATCTTGGTCTTTGCCCTATGACGGATGCAGAGAAGGAACAGATGGCACAAGTACCCTACGCAAATGTAATTGGGAATCTGATGTATGCTATGATGTGTACTCAACCAGATATTTACTTTGTAGTAGGATTAGTCAGTCGTTATCAAAGTAATCTAGGAACTATTTATTGGAAGGCAGTAAAGAGAATTTTTCGATATTTGCGTGGGATGACAGATTATTCACTTTGTTACTAGGGAGTAGATTTGCAATTTCAGGACTATAGTAATGCGGGTTGGGCTAGTGATCTAGATGAACGTAGATCTACATCAAGTTATGTATTCTTGTTTGGAGGTGGTGTTGTTTCTTAGTCTAGCAAGAAACAATCTTGTGTTGCATTATCCACGATAGAATCAAAATATATTGCATATAGTACTGTACTTCAATAAGCTGTGTGGTTGAGAAGGTTCTTTATTCGACTCAGTATAGTGCATAGTGCCTCACATCCTGTATTATTGTATTGTGATAACATGGTAGCACTAACATATGCCAAGTGTGGTGCCCCGCTGAACGCTAACACAAATCCCCATGTCAGATCTCGAGGTATTATGTACCACCTCGAAATTTTGGCATGGTTTCCTCTGTTTATGTTAGCATTCCAAGGCATTCAACCTGCATTTGATAAACGACATACAATCCTGCATACATATACAAAATATAATACTAGCGGAAGCTTATATACGTCTAATAAAGTACGAAAGATCAGAGTGCGGAAGAATAACCAGAATATAGGATTATACAAAATTTCTCACTCTAACAGAAATCCTAACACTAAAGACAGAATCCATAAAACTACCAGGGAAATTGACACCACTAGGAGGTATAGCCCTAGTACTTACCAGGTGACGAACTCTGGTTGTCTATCTGACCAACCAGATGATCCTCATTCGTACTCTATACTTGCCTTGCCAAACTCTGAATCTGAAACTAAAAAAATAGAGAAGGAAAGGGTGAGTAACAATGGTTACCGAGTAGGGAAACAAACAATTTCTGCCAATAACCCCTCTTAGCATGAACGAGTAAGCATACTGAATCATTTTAAAATATACAAAATTTTACAGAAGAAATTACGATTAACTGGTACATATAGCCAGGGATGAGCAACTAAACATTTTAAAACTGACATTACATCAATCAACAGTACTCACTATACCATTTTCTTTATTTACAAATCTAATTGATCAAATGGAAACATTAAACATGCATTTCATTTTATATATCAAAGTAAAGTAATAGATACATAATACACAATGGTGGAGTATTGGAATTAGAGTGTTGAGATTCACGACTGGATCGCTCCCAGTCGGGACATGATGTTACAATTTCTCTCTGACTTTTAGTTCCTGATTTTGTGGCCGGTCGCTGCACTTATCACGTTTGATTGACCATTTATCTGACTCAGGCTGGTCGTTTGATGTGATCGTAAGTAATGGGTCTCTTTTCGATGTGTCAGAACGTTCGACTACTATAGATTGTTAGTGATCACTGACTAATCATCTTCGTCTATGCCTATCAGGCGTGCATGTGATTCCCAATATACAAACCATTCGTATACGATTACCTTTACATTACAAGTTCACTGGTAAAGATAGAGAGGAATAAACCCGGATTCCAGTTGTGACTCCACTTTTATACGCGTCCCATACCACGTATGAGTTTGGTGGTCCCTATCGTACATCCCAGGATAGTACATCACTCCGAATGATATGACGCACTATCCTTTCAGACATTCACAAACTCCTTAACAGCTCACAAAATAGTTACAGATGTATATTATTTTCATTTGAAAACAAAAGAGTAATTTATAATACAAGGTTGAGAATAGATATCCAGTTTCCTACCATGCAAGTGTGGCCACCCGGCTTAAAATAAATAACAAAACGGAAACGTAAGCAGCGTCTCGCGCTAACAGAAATTTAAATGAACATGCAACCAACAATATTATCCTTGGATATCTATTCACCAACCTGCACACAACACAACAATGTAAAATGCAGACATCACCCATCGGGTATGACTCTGACATTTTACCGTTTCATACCATTTTTCCTTTTTTCTAATTTTTACAGTTTTCAATCTCTTCAATAAAATATCCATTTTCCGATATTCATCAATTTAATATGAGTTCATTGAATATTAAATCACATTTTTCAACTATAGAATTTATTTCTATCAATAATATTGGAAAAAAATACAAATTTCATATCAAAACGGGGTCCGAGCAGTGCACAAGACCCAATTTATGGAAATAACCCGTTAAAATACCCTACCCACGTATAATTTATTAAAAATACAATTAAACATATCAAACATACAATTTCTGGCGTGAATTTTTTAAATAATAAAAGAATTCCACATTTTGGAAATACATCCAAATTTTTTTTTTTAATAAAATCCTAAATGCAATTTTCACAATCTACGATTACTAATAGAAATTGAGAGTTCCTTACAACCTTCAGGTGAAAGCATCGAAGCACAGGCACGGAAATCGAGGTGATCAACATAGAAATGGAGACGGACCAAACTTCGGAACGGCTGATTTTTGAAATCTGCCCAGTGATTTCAAAGATCTCGATGTGCTCGTCTCTTCTCCCTTTTACGACGAAAGACGATTTGACCTAGAAACATACGAAATCTGAGGTCAAAGTTTTGAAATTTTAGTATCCAAATACGGCTGATTTTTGACGAAATTGGATGATAAAGAAAGTGAAATGGAAAGAGGTTGGGTGGGTTTTGTAGATGTCGAAGTTGCGGACATTTCTCCCTTCTGCGTCGGTCGTCAACGGCGAACCGTTTGCGAGAGATCTGAGGTTGAAGTTTTAAGAAAAAAGTAAATTTTTTTTTAAACGTCGGTTGTTGGATGGTTGGAGGAGACGAAGTAATAAGAAAAAAAAATTTTAATTTTATTTATATAAAATTTGGGAGGAATCCGGTATTTTGTCAATTGTTTTGATCGATGATAACTTGATCATCCGGACTCCAAAACTAACAAATGAATACTCTATTTAGCCTAAATTTTTGTTCCGGATCTAATGGTGTAGTCAATTTCTACAAATATTGTCTCTAACAGAAATTTACATTTTTGGCCTGAGGTGACCCTTAAACTCGATGTCGTTTTCGTTTTTGACGATAATTCGACTTCCTGATCTCCAAAAATGATAAATAAATAGTCCACGTTCAATAATTTTTCGTTACGAATCCAATGGTGTAATCGAATCTTAAAAATTCTTGATCTAACAAAAAGTCACTATTTTAACCTAGTCCGACCTGGTAATCGAGGATTTTGCAACTTTTATATTCGGACTCGATTTGAGCGTGCTTACAGGCTAAACAATGTTTTTCGATCATTTTTAATCTAATGGTGAGGTCAGATTCCATTAAAAATGATCAGAAACATCCTAAAGTTTTACCCCTAAATCCCACTTTCAAGATTTTCTTAAAATTCCCCTATTTATTTTTTCCTCGAGATATGAATTAAAAATTTGGGGTGTTACATTCTCCCTCCCTTAATAAAAATTTCGTCCTCGAAATTGAAATCATACTTATCAAACTTTGTCGCGATTCCACTAACACGACATGTATAATAAACACTACCTATTTTCAATTACTATCTATTCTTAGTCCCAAGCCAATCTCATTTATAGCTCGTTGTAAAACCCCAAATTTTCAATTCGTATCTCGAGAAAAAATAAATAGTATAATTTAAGAAAATCCTGAAAAGTGGGACTTAGGGTAAAACTGTAGGACCTTGTTTTAATCATTTTTAATAGAATTTGACCTCACCATTAGATTCAAAATGATCGAAAAACATAGTTTAGCCTGTAAGCACACTCAAATGCGAGTCCGAATATAAAAGTTTCAAAATCCTCGATTACCGGATCGGACCAGGTTAAAACAACGACTTTTTGTTAGAGAAATAATTTTTAAAATTTGATCATACCATTGGGTTTATAACGAAATATTATTCAACATGGACTATTTATTTGTCATTTTTGGAGATCAGGAAGTCGAATTATCGCCAAAAATGAAAACGACATCAAGTTTAGGGGTCACCTCAGGCCAAAAATGTAAATTTTTGTTAGAGGTAAAATTTGTAGAAATTGACTACACCATTAGATCCGGAACGAAAATAAGGCGAAATAGAGTATTCATTTGTCAGTTTTGGAGTCCGGATGATCAAGTTATCATCGATCGAAACAATTGACAAAATACCGAATTCGTCCCACATTTTGTTTAAATAATATTTTTAATTTTTTTTTTATATGTCATCTTCCCCAATGCGTCCATACGGCCGAGACATATAAAAAACAAATTTTTTTTTTCTCTTCGATCTTCCATATCAGATCTCTCACAAACGGCTCGCCGTCGACGATCGACGCAGAAGGGAGAAATGTCTGCAGCTTCGACATCTACAAAACCCACCCAACCTTTCTTCGTTTCACTTTCTATTTCACCCGATATCATCAAAAATCAGCCGTATTTGGATACGGAAATTTTGAAACTTTGACCTCGGATTTCGTCCGTTTCGGGGTCAAACTGTCTTCTGACGCAAAAGGGAGAAACGTCCGCAACCTCATTCTCTACACAACCCAATCAAATTCCTTCCGTTTTCTCGTCTTTTTCACCCCGTATAGTCAAAAATCAGCCGTATTTTTATACGGAGATTTTCGTAACTTCGACCTCGATTTTCATCGATTTCGGGGTCAAACCGTCTTTCGTCGTAGAAGGGAGAAGAGACGAGCACATCGAGATCTTCAAAACCACCGGGCCGGTTTCGAAAATCAGCCGCTTCGAAGTTCGGTCCGTCTCGATTTCAGCGCCGTTTGCCTCGATTTCCGAGCACGTGCTTCAATTCCGTCGCCTAGTAATTGTAAGGAACTCTCAATTTTCTATTAGTAATCGTAGATTGTGAAAATTGCATTTAGGATTTTATCTGAAAATTTTTGATGTATTTTCAAAATATAGAATTCTTTTGTTATTTAAAAATTCACGCCAGAAATTGCATGTTTGATATGTTTTGATATGAAATTTGTATTTTTTTCAATATTATTGATAAAAATAAATTCTTTAGTTAGAAAATGTGATTTAATATTCAATGAACTCATATTGAGTTGATGAATATCAGAAAATAGATGTTTTATTGAAGAGATTGAAAATTGTAAAAAAAAAATCGGAAAGAGGGAAAAAAAGGTATGAAACGGTAAAATGTCAGAGTCACACCCGAGGGGTGATATCTGCATTTTACGTTGTTGTGTTGTGTGTAGGTTGGTGAACAGATATCCAGGGATAATATTATTGGTTGCATGTTTATTTCCTTTCTGTTAGCGCGAGGTGCTGTTTACGTTTTCGTTATGTTATTTATTTTAGGCAGGGTGGCCACACTTGCATGGTAGGAAACTGGATATCTATTCTCAACCTTGTATTGTTAATTTCTCTTTTGTTTTCAAATGAAAATAATATATATATGTAGCTATTTTGTGAGCTGTTAAAGAGTTTGTGAATGCCTGAAGGGATAGTGCGTCATATCATCCGGAGTGGTGTACCATCCTGGGATGTACGGTAGGGACCACCAAGCTCATACGTGGTATGGGACGCGTATGAGAGTGGAGTCACAACTAGAATCCAGGATCATTCCTCTCTATCTTTACCAGTGAACTTGTAATGTAAAGGTGGTCGTATACGAATGGTTTGTATATTTGGGAATCACATGTACGCCTGATAGGCATAGACGAAGATCATTGGTCAGTGATCACTAACAATCTATAGTAGTCGAACGTTCTGACACATCGAAAAGAGACCCATTGCTTACGGTCACGTCAAACGGCCAGTCTGAGCCGGATAAATGGTCAACCAAACGTGGTAAGTGCAGCGACCGGCCACAAAATCAGGAACTAAAAGCTAGAGAAAAATTGTAACATCATGTCCCGACTAGGAGCGATCTAGTCGTGAATCCCAACACTCTAATTCCAATAGTCCACCATTGTGTATTATGTATCTGTTGCTTATTTTGATATATAAAATGAAATGCATGTTTATTGTTTCCATTTGATCAATTAGATTTGTATAAAAAGATAATGTTATAGTGAATACTGCTGATCAATGTAATGTGAGTTTTAAAATGTTTAGTTGCTCATCCCTGGCTATATGTACCAGTTAATCGTAGTTTTCTTCTGTAAAACTTTGTTTATTTTAAAATGATTCAGTATGCTTATTTGTTCATGTTAGGAGGGGGTATTGGCAGAAATTGTTTGTTTCCCTACTGGGTAACCATTGTTACTCACCCTTTCCTTCTCTATTTTTTTTAGTTTCAGATTCAGAGCTTAGCGAGACAAGTATAGAGTACGAATGAGGATCATCTGGTTGGTCAGATAGACAACCAGAATTCGTCACCTGGTAAGTACTAGGGCTATACCCCCTAGTGGTGTCAATTCCTCCAAATAGTTTTATAGATTCTGTCTTGAGTGTTAGGATTTCTGTTAGAGTAAGAAATTTTGTATAATCCTGTATTCTAGTTATTCTTCCGCACTATGATCTTTCGTATGTTATTAGACGTATATAAGCTTCCGCTAGTATTATATTTTATATATGTATGTAGGATTGTATGTCGTTTATCAGGTGCAGGTTGAATCGTCTTGGAATGATAACATAAACAGAGGAGACCATGCCGAAATTTCGAGGTGCCACCTCGTACCTTGAAATCTAATATGGGGATTTGTGTTAGCGTCCGGCGGGGCGCCACACTCGTAGACTTATGTCTCCCATATTTTGTCAACCCAATACATTCATTAATTAATCACTCTATTTTAAACCCATATTTCAACTAATCCATTATTTGTATAATCCTAAGATAACAATCAATTTAACTTATATCACTTCCCTACCAATGTCTATCAACCACAATCCTTTCACATCTTCTTTATTCTTTATCTTTACTTCTCTCATCAATTATATCGTCTATTATGTTTTACTCATAATTGTTATGAATATTACTCCTCAATGCATAGTCTTACCGCAAACACACCACTATCTTTATATTCAATTCGATATTACATTTTTACTTATTGCGATATTTCCTCAAAACCTCTGTCATAGTCTTTATAATTTAAAATCTTACTCGAGGGGATAAATCCTATATTTATTTTCTCACAATTTCATTAAGTCACCATTAATGCAACATTGTCATAAGATTATTCTTTCTCACATTTTACATCGACTCACCTCTTAACTTATACTCTACTAAATCTCTTTAGGATGGATGTGGGCATAGGTAGGTGGTAGCCGCTGCTTCTACGGAGTCATAATTTTTACTTATAACGCCTTCATTTCGAGGAGTGAAAATGAGTCACAATCGAAGTCTCGAAGTAAGCGCTTGTCTATAGAAAGCATTGATCACGTAACGAGAACGATAATAATGAATTCCTCTACTAGAAGGTGATCGTGAAAGGAAAAGGCAAAAGAAGAGTTAGAACTGACACCGATGATAGAAAGATAAAAGGGAAAAGATTATCTATCTTTTCAAAGGAGGAGAATCGATTCAAGACGTCGTAAAACAAGAGCTATTTTATCTAATAGTTCAGTCGTTAGGCCTCCCAAAGTTAAGCCATCTTCCATCGAAAGAAAAAATACGCAACTCGCTATGTCGATATTCGAGGAAGTAGCTCTCGACATGAAGGATATACAAGAAACACTTGCTTATCTACTAACATAATATACAAGTAATTGACTAGACTATTGATATAAAGACTAGCGTACCAATTGAACATCACTTGTCTTTTCACACTTTACAATTATTCTAATACCTATTTTGCAAGTTTTTAAATGATTTTCCAAAAAGTTTATCCTTTCTTCGCAAGGCCTCCCAATGGTATAAATAATTTCATTACTTAACTTGTGTCAGTGGTTTCTAGCTCTAGCAAGTGTACAAACTCTTCACAGAATTGTATAATCTAGAGGAATCAATATTGAGTAAAACTCCACGTTCTAACATTATAATTAACAATTGTACCTTCTAAAACTTCGTTGGAGACAGGTACTTTCTCCTGGGTCACAATCTTTGCTCGCGACTGTGATATAGGGCATTATTTTCTAATATGTTCCACCTGACCACACGCGTAATAATGTCAATGATTTTGTCTTCGTAGATCTTTTTGGAGTAGGCAGTTGGTAAACTGGGGTTTGTAGGCTCTGAACCTACCTTGTTGATTCTTTTGGCCTTGTTGGTATCATTGGAGCTCCAACTGCTTTATAATTCGGTGATTGGGAAACTCTACAACTTGATAGTGGAGGAGTTCTATACTGTGGATACACTGATCCGGGGAAGATTAGACTCGAATACATCGATCTCTTGACCAAATCTGATCTGGGAAGAAAAGAAATCTAAGGTCAACTCATTTGCCCCCCTTGGAGGTCTGAAACTCTATCTCCTCTCGTTTTATCCTTTAAGCTCGATTTACCGTATCTCTATAATTGGTAGTCTCAATCATCGATCTCTTGGCCCTTAGGTAGGGTTATAGTCTTCTAAAGAATCTACGGGCCTTCTGCAAATTTGTCAAGATAAGCTCGGGCGCATATCGTGACAACCTAGTAAACATCATATCATGGTTTGTAATCGATAAATTGTCCTGCACTAATCTCAAAAACTCCTAATGCTTGATTTCTCGAGGAATCTCAGATATAAATCTATCGAGAAATATCTTCTTGAAGTCTATCCACTCAAACGATCCATCTCCCAATACATTCATTTCAAAATGTTACTAATGACTACCATCTCCATCTAACTAAAAAGTAGTCACCGTCACCCACTGATCTCTCGGGTACTACATGATACTCAAAATCTCAATCGGATTGAAAAAAACTCTCAAATCTCGGTGGAAGTAATCATTGGAAATTCTACTACCACATCTCTAGATTTACTTGTCCTTTGGGCTGGGGAATTCTTTCATTCTTCAAAGGCACGACCTGTAGTAGTGGTCCCTAAGGTTGAATAATATTTACTTCTTGCGAAGAAGTCCAACGCTCTCTCTTTTATTAGATTTAGTGGTGCACCTTGCAATTGTGGTAAGTCTTGTACCATTTCTAGTCTCTGGCCACTAGTTTTATTTATTCAGGGTGGCACGAGTACATTATCCACTTTATTGAAATCTGGTGGCTTTATTGTTCCTTCAATTGGTTTGTCTATCATATTTTTGAGGCACGCATCCTTAATCAATTGATATTGACCCAAACATTGTTCTCCTTTATGTCCCGATTTGCCACATTCATAACATACCACAACTTTTTCTTTCGACTGATTTAATAGTATATGTTATTTCTTATGATATTCTTCCATCCATTGAGTTGGTATGTCTATAATATCACTCCCCACTTATTGTTATTTTCCTATAAATTTGCTAGTTTCGTAATTATTTGTCTCTAATTAAATGCTAATTGCCTTCCTTCCATTTGGCTTCGGGGTATGATGGTTGGTATATTATATCATATTTCCTCTCAAGACTTGACATGAGACTCATCCACCTATCTCATGAATGACATTAGTTATGATATCGGGTTAGATGTCTGATCTAGAACCTATCTTGTCTCTATTGTGTTTTGACATCTACCTTGTCCACTCCTCTCGTTTGTGTTTATCTGTAACAAGGCACTTATTAGAATAAGGCCAAAATCACTTTTACGTAACTATGAATTCCTATAATAACTTGGAACTTAGTAATGGACTCCATTTTCATTACTAACAGAACAAATCAAGAATCCTAACCTAAGCTTACTAAGCTCTATAGACTTCTAGACACGGAAGAACTCGTAATTCCAATACGGAACTACTGATGAGCTCGGATACCGAATTCCTAGTGACACTCTATGATTGTCGATCTAATATCTATGGTATCAACAAATTCTCTAAAACATAGCAGATCTGTATCCTATATGGATCTAATGCTATGTTCTGATACCATCTGTGGCGCCCCACTGAACGCTAACACAAATCCCCATGTCAGATCTCGAGGTATTATGTAGCACTTCGAAATTTTGGCATGGTTTCCTCTGTTTATGTTAGCATTCTAAGGCGTTCAACCTGCACCTAATAAACGACATACAATCCTGCATACATATACAAAATATAATACTAGCGGAAGCTTATATACGTCTAATAACGTACGAAAGATCAGAGTGCGGAAAAATAACCAGAATACAGGATTATACAAAATTTCTCACACTAACAGAAATCCTAACACTCAAGACAGAATCCATAAAACTACCTGGGGAATTGACACCACTAGTACTTACCAGGTGATGAACTCTGGTTGTCTATCTTATCAATCAGATGATCCTCATTCGTATTCTATACTTGCCTCGCCAAACTCTGAATTTGAAACTAAAAAAATAGAGAAGGAAAGGGTGAGTAACAATGGTTACCGAGTAGGGAAACAAACAATTTCTGCCAATAACTCCTCTTAGCATGAACGAATAAGCATACTGAATCATTTTAAAATATACAAAATTTTACAGAAGAAACTACGATTAACTGGTACATATAGCCAGGGATTAGCAACTAAACATTTTAAAACTGACATTACATCAATCAATAGTACTCACTATACCATTTTCTTTATTTACAAATCTAATTGATCAAATGGAAACATTAAACATGCATTTCATTTTATATATCAAAGTAAAGCAACAGATACATAATACACAATGGTGGAGTATTGGAATTAGAGTGTTGAGATTCACGACTGGATCGCTCCCAGTCGGGACATGATGTTACAATTTCTCTCTGGCTTTTAGTTCCTGATTTTGTGGCCTATCGCCGTACTTACCACGTTTGGTTGACCATTTATCCGGCTCAGGCTGGCCGTTTGACGTGATCGTAAGCAATATGTCTCTTTTCGATGTGTCAGAACGTTCGACTACTATAGATTGTTAGTGATCACTGACTAATCATCTTTGTCTATGCCTATCAGGCGTGCATGTGATTCCCAATATACAAACCATTCGTATACGATTACCTTTACATTACAAGTTCACTGGTAAAGATAGAGAGGAATAAACCCGGATTCCAGTTGTGACTCCACTCTCATACGCGTCCCATACCACGTATGAGTTTGGTGGTCCCTACCGTACATCCTAGGATAGTACACCACTCCGAATGATATAACGCACTATCCCTTCAGGCATTCACAAACTCTTTAACAACTCACAAAATAGCTACATATGTATATTATTTTCATTTGAAAATAAAAGAGTAATTAACAATACAAGGTTGAAAATAGATATCCAATTTCCTACCATGCAAGTGTGGCCACCCGGCCTAAAATAAATAACAAAACGGAAACGTAAACAGCACCTCTCGCTAACAGAAATTTAAATGAACATGCAACCAACAATATTATCTCTGGATATCTGTTCACCAACCTGCACACAACACAACAACGTAAAATGCAGACATCACCCCTCGGGTATGACTCTCACATTTTACCGTTTCATACCCTTTTTCCCTTTTTCTAATTTTTACAGTTTTCAATCTCTTCAATAAAATATCCATTTTCCGATATTCATTAACTTAATATGAGTTCATTGAATATTAAATCACATTTTCCAACGATAGAATTTATTTCTATCAATAATATTAGAAAAAAAAATACAAATTTCATATCAAAACGGGGTCCAAACAGTGCACAAGACCCAATTTATGGAAATAACCCGTTAAAATACCCTACCCACGTATAATTTATTAAAAATAAAATTAAACATATCAAACATACAATTTCTGGCGTGAATTTTTGAAATAATAAAAGAATTCTACATTTTGGAAATACATCCAAATTTTTTTTTTCAATAAAATCCTAAATGCAATTTTCACAATCTACGATTACTAATAGAAATTGAGAGTTCCTTACAATCTTCAGGCAAAAGCATCGAAGCACGGACATGGAAATCGAGGCGATCAACACAAAAATCGAGACGGACCGAACTTCGAAATGGCTGATTTTTGAAACCGGCACAGTGGTTTCAAAGATCTCGATGTGCTCGTCTCTTCTCCCTTCTACGGTGAAAGACGGTTTGACCCCGAAACTGATGAAAATCGAGGTTAAAGTTACGAAATCTCCATATAAAAATACGGCTGATTTTTGACTATACGAGGTGAAAAAGACGAGAAAACTGAAGGAATTTGGGTGGGTTATGTAGAGAATGAGGCTGCAGACATTTCTCCTTTCTGCGTTGGAAGACGGTTTGACCTAGAAACAGACGAAATCTGATGTTAAAGTTTCAAAATGTTCGTATCCAAATATGACTAATTTTTGACGATATTGGATGAAAAAGAAAGTGAAATGGAAAGAGGTTAGGTGGGTTTTGTAGATGTCGAAGCTGCGGACATTTCTCCCTTCTGCGTCGGTCGTCAACGGCGAACCATTTGCGAGAGATCTGAGGTTGAAGTTTTAAGAAAAAAACAAAATTTTTTTTTAAACGTCGGTTGTTGGATGGTTGGAGGAGACGAAGTAATAAGAAATTTTTTTTTTTATTTTATTTATATAAAATTTGGGAGGAATCCGGTATTTTGTCAATTGTTTTGATCGATGATAACTTGATCATCCGGACTCCAAAACTAACAAATGAATACTCTATTTAGCCTAAATTTTTGTTCCGGGTCTAATGGTGTAGTCAATTTCTACAAATATTATCTCTAACAGAAATTTACATTTTTTGCCTGAGGTGACCCTTAAACTTGATGTCGTTTTCGTTTTTGACGATAATTCGACTTCCTGATCTCCAAAAATGATAAATAAATAGTCCACGTTCAATAATTTTTCGTTACGAATCCAATGGTGTAATCGAATCTTAAAAATTCTTGATCTAACAAAAAGTCACTATTTTAACCTAGTCCGACCCGGTAATCGAGGATTTTGCAACTTTTATATTCGGACTCGCATTTGAGCGTGCTTACAGGCTGAATTATGTTTTTCGATCATTTTGAATCTAATGGTGAGGTCAGATTCCATTAAAAATGATCAGAAACATCCTAAAGTTTTACCCCTAAATCCCACTTTCAAGATTTTCTTAAAATTCCACTATTTATTTTTTCCTCGAGATATGAATTAAAAATTTGGGGTGTTATATTCTCTCTCCCTTAATAAAAATTTCGTCTTCGAAATTGAAATCATACTTATCAAACTTTTTCGCGATTCCACTAACACGATATGTATAATAAACACTACCTATTTTCAATTACTATCTATTCTTAGTCCCAAGCCAATCTCATTTATAGCTCAGGAATTATGTCTCCCATATTTTGTCAGCCCAATACATTCATTAATTAATCACTCTATTTTAAACCCATATTTCAACTAATCCATTATTTATATAATCCTAAGATAACAATCAATTTAACTTGTATCACTTCCCTACCAATGTCTATCAACCACAATCCTTTCACATCTTCTTTATTCTTCATCTTTACTTCTCTCATCAATTATATCGTCTATTATGTTTTACTCATAATTGTTATGAATATTATTCCTCAATGCATAGTCTTACCGCAAACACACCACTATCTTTATATTCAATTCGATATTACATTTTTACTTATTGCGATATTTCCTCAAAACCTCTGTCATAGTCTTTATAATTTAAAATCTTACTCGAGGGGATAAATCCTATATTTATTTTCTCACAATTTCATTAAGTCACCATTAATGCAACATTGTCATAAGATTATTCTTTATCACATTTTACATCGACTCACCTCTTAACTTATATTCTACTAAATCTCTTTAAGATGGATGTGGACATAGGTAGGTGGTAGCCGCTGCTTCTACGGAGTCATAATTTTTACTTATAACGCTTTCATTTCGAGGAGTGAAAATGAGTCACAATCGAAGTCTCGAAGTGAGCGCTTGTCTATAGAAAGCATTGATCACGTAACGAGAACGATAATAATGAATTCCTCTACTGGAAGGTGATCGTGAAAGGAAAAGGCAAAAGAAGAGTTAGAACTGACACCGATGATAGAAAGATAAAAGGGAAAATATTATCTATCTTTTCAAAGGAGGAGAATCGATTCAAGACGTCGTAAAGCAAGAGCTGCTTTATCTAATAGTTCAGTCGTTAGGCCTCCCCAAGTTAAGCCATCTTCCATCGAAAGGAAAAATACGCAACTCGCTGTGTCGATATTCGAGGAAGTAGCTCTCGACATGAAGGATATACAAGAAACACTTGCTTATCTACTAACATAATATACGAGTAATTGACTAGACTATTGATATAAAGACTAGCGTACCAATTGAACATCACTTGTCTTTTCACACTTTACAATTATTCTAATACCTATTTTGCAAGTTTTTAAATGATTTTCCAAAAATTTTATTATTTCTTCGCAAGGCCTCCCAATGGTATAAATAATTTCATTACTTAACTTGTGTCAGTGGTTTCTAGCTCTAGCAAGTGTACAAACTCTTCACAGAATTGTATAATCTAGAGGAATCAATATTGAGTAAAACTCCACGTTCTAACATTATAATTAACAATTGTACCTTCCAAAACTTCGTTGGAGACATGTACTTTCTCCTGGGTCACAATCCTTGCTCGTGACTGTTATATAGGGCATTATTTTCTAATATGTTCCACCTGACACGCGTAACAATGTCAATGATTTTGTCTTCGTAGATCTTTGTGGAGTAGGCAGTTGGTAGACTGGGGTTTGTAGGCTCTGAACCTACCTTGTTGATTCTTTTAGCCTTGTTGGTATCATTGGAGCTCCAACTGCTTTATAATTCGGCGATTGGGGAACTCTACAACTTGATAGTGGAGGAGTTCTATATTGTGGATACACTGATCCGGGGAAGATTAGACTCGAATACATCGATCTCTTGACCGAATCTGATCTGGGAAGAAAAGAAATCTAAGGTCAACTCATTTGCCCCCCTTGGAGGTCTGAAACTCTATCTCCTCTCATTTTATCCTTTAAGCTCGATTTACCGTATCTCTATAATTGGTAGTCTCAATCTTCGATCTCTTGGCCCTTAGGTAGGGTTATAGTCTTCTAAAGAATCTACGGGCCTTCTGCAAATCTGTCAAGATAAGCTCGGGCGCATATCGTGACAACCTAGTAAACATCATATCATGGTTTGTAATTGATAGATTGTCCTGCACTAATCTCAAAAACTCTTAATGCTTGATTTCTCGAGGAATCTCGGATATAAATCTATCGAGAAATATCTTCTCGAAGTCTATCCACTCAAACGATCCATCTCCCAATACATTCATTTCAAAATGTTACTAATGACTAGCATCTCCATCTAACTAAAAAGTAGTCACCGTCACCCACTGATCTCTCGGGTACTACATGATACTCAAAATCTCAATCGGATTGAAAAAAACTCTCAAATCTCGGTGGAAGTAATCGTTGGAAATTCTACTACCACATCTCTAGATTTACTTGTCCTTGGCTGGGGAATTCTTTCATTCTTCAAAGGCACGACCTGTAGTAGTGGTCCCTAAGGTTGAATAATATTTACTTCTTGCGAAGAAGTCCAACGCTCTCTCTTTTATTAGATTTAGTGGTGCACCTTGCAATTGTGGTAAGTCTTGTACCATTTCTAGTCTCTGGCCACTAGTCTTATTTATTCAGGGTAGCACGAGTACATTATCCACTTTATTGTTCCTTCAATTGGTTTGTTTATCATATTTTTGAGGCACGCATCCTTAATCAATTGATATTGACCCAAACATTGTTCTCCTTTATGTCCCGATTTGCCACATTCATAACATACCACAACTTTTTCTTTCGACTGATTTAATAGTATATGTTATTTCTTATGACATTCTTCCATCCATTGAGTTGGTATGTCTATAATATCACTCCCCACTTATTGTTATTTTCCTATAAATTTGCTAGTTTCGTAATTATTTGTCTCTAATTAAATGCTAATTGCCTTCATTCCATTTGGCTTCGGGGTAGTGATGGTTGTATTATTCATATTTCCTCTCAAGACTTAACATGAGACTCATCCACCTATCTCATGAATGACATTAGTTATGATATCGGGTTAGATGTCTGATCTAGAACCTATCTTGTCTCTATTGTGTTTTGACCTCTACCTTATCCACTCCTCTCGTTTGTGTTTATCTGTAACAAGGCACTTATTAGAATAAGACCAAAATCATTTTTACGTAACTATGAATTCTTATAATAACTTAGAACTTAGTAATGGACTCCATTTCCATTACTAACAGAACAAATCAAGAATCCTAACCTAAGCTTACTAAACTCTATAGACTTCTAGACACGGAAGAACTCGTAATTCCAATACGGAACTACTGATGAGCTCGGATACCGAATTCCTAGTGACACTCTATGATTGTCGATCTAATATCTATGGTATCAACAAATTCTCTAAAACATAACAGATCTGTAGCCTATATGGATCTAATGCTATGCTCTGATACCATCTGTGGCGCCCCACTGAACGCTAACACAAATCCCCATGTCAGATCTCGAGGTATTATGTAGCACTTCAAAATTTTGGCATGGTTTCCTCTGTTTATGTTAGCATTCTAAGGCGTTCAACCTGCACCTGATAAACAACATACAATCCTGCATACATATACAAAATATAATACTAGCAGAAGCTTATATACGTCTAATAACGTACGAAAGATCAGAGTGCGGAAGAATAACCAGAATACAGGATTATACAAAATTTTTCACACTAACAGAAATCCTAACAATCAAGACAGAATCCATAAAACTACCTGGGGAATTGACACCACTAGTACTTACCAGGTGACGAACTCTGGTTGTTTATCTGATCAATCAGATGATCCTCATTCGTATTCTATACTTGCCTCGCCAAACTCTGAATTTGAAACTAAAAAAATAGAGAAGGAAAGGGTGAGTAACAATGGTTATCGAGTAGGGAAACAAATAATTTCTGCCAATAACCCCTCCTAGCATGAACGAATAAGCATACTGAATCATTTTAAAATATACAAAATTTTACAGAAGAAACTACGATTAACTGGTACATATAGCCAGGGATTAGCAACTAAACATTTTAAAACTTACATTACATCAATCAATAGTACTCACTATACCATTTTCTTTATTTACAAATCTAATTGATCAAATGGAAACATTAAACATGCATTTCATTTTATATATCAAAGTAAAGTAACAGATACATAATACACAATGGTGGAGTATTGGAATTAGAGTGTTGAGATTCACGACTGGATCGCTCCCAGTCGGGACATGATGTTACAATTTCTCTCTGGCTTTTAGTTCCTGATTTTGTGGCCTATCGCTGCACTTACCACGCTTGGTTGACCATTTATCCGGCTCAGGCTGGCCGTTTGACGTGATCGTAAGCAATGGATCTCTTTTCGATGTGTCAGAACGTTCGACTACTATACATTGTTAGTGATCACTGACTAATCATCTTCGTCTATGCCTATCAGGCGTGCATGTGATTCCCAATATACAAACCATTCGTATATGATTACCTTTACATTACAAGTTCACTGGTAAAGATAGAGAGGAATAAACCCGGATTTCAGTTGTGACTCCACTCTCATACGCGTCTCATACCACGTATGAGTTTGGTGGTCCCTACCGTACATCCCAGGATAGTACACCACTTCGAATGATATAACGCATTATCCCTTCAGGCATTCACAAACTCTTTAACAGCTCACAAAATAGCTACATATGTATATTATTTTCATTTGAAAATAAAAGAGAAATTAACAATACAAGGTTGAAAATAGATATCCAATTTCCTACCATGCAAGTGTGGCCACCCGGCCTAAAATAAATAACAAAACGGAAACGTAAACAGCACCTCGCGCTAACAGAAATTTAAATGAACATGCAACCAACAATATTATCTCTAGATATCTGTTCACCAACCTGCACACAACACAACAACGTAAAATGTAGACATCACCCCTCGGGTATGACTCTGACATTTTACCGTTTCATACCCTTTTTACCTTTTTCTAATTTTTACAGTTTTCAATCTCTTCAATAAAATATCCATTTTCCGATATTCATCAACTTAATATGAGTTCATTGAATATTAAATCACATTTTTCAACGATAGAATTTATTTCTATCAATAATATTAGTAAAAAAATACAAATTTCATATCAAAACGGGGTCCGAGCAGTGCACAAGACCCAATTTATGGAAATAACCCGTTAAAATACCCTACCCACGTATAATTTATTAATAATACAATTAAACATATCAAACATACAATTTCTGGCGTGAATTTTTTAAATAATAAAAGAATTCTACATTTTGGAAATACATCCAAATTTTTTTTTCAATAAAATCCTAAATGCAATTTTCACAATTTACGATTACTAATAGAAATTGAGAGTTCCTTACAATCTTCAGGCGAAAGCATCGAAGCACGGATACGAAAATCGAGGCGATCAGCACAGAAATCGAGACGGACCGAACTTCGGAACGACTGATTTTTGAAATCGGCCCAGTGGTTTCAAAGATCTCGATGTGCTAGTCTCTTCTCCCTTCTACGGCGAAAGACGGTTTGACCCCGAAACTGATGAAAATCGAGGTTAAAGTTACGAAATCTCCGTATAAAAATACGACTGATTTTTGACTATACGAGGTGAAAAAGACGAGAAAACTGAAGGAATTTGAGTGGGTTATGTAGAGAATGAGGCTGCGGACATTTCTCCATTCTGCGTTGGAAGATGGTTTGACTTAGAAATAGATGAAATCTGAGGTCAAAGTTTTGAAATTTTCGTATCCAAATACGGCTGATTTTTGACGATATTGGATGAAAAAGAAAGTGAAATGGAAAGAGGTTGGGTGGGTTTTGTAGATGTCGAAGCTGCGGATATTTCTCCCTTCTGCGTCGGTCATCAACGGCGAACCGTTTGCGAGAGATCTGATGTTGAAGTTTTAAGAAAAAAACAAAATTTTTTTTAAACGTCAGTTGTTGGACGGTTGGAGGAGACGAAGTAATAAGAAAAAAAAATTTAATTTAATTTATATAAAATTTGGGAAGAATCTGGTATTTTGTCAATTGTTTTGATCGATGATAACTTGATCATCCGGACTCCAAAACTAACAAATGAATACTCTATTTAGCCTAAATTTTTGTTCCGGATCTAATGGTGTAGTCAATTTCTACAAATATTATCTTTAACAGAAATTTACATTTTTGGCCTGAGGTGACCCTTAAACTTGATGTCATTTTCATTTTTGACGATAATTCAACTTCCTGATCTCCAAAAATGACAAATAAATAGTCCACGTTCAACAATTTTTCGTTACGAATCTAATGGTATAATCGAATCTTAAAAATTCTTGATCTAGCAAAAGGTCACTATTTTAACCTAGTCCGACCCGATAATCGAGGATTTTGCAACTTTTATATTCGGACTCGCATTTGAGCGTGCTTACAGGCTAAACTATGTTTTTCAATCATTTTGAATCTAATGGTGAGGTCAGATTCCATTAAAAAAGATCAGAAACATCCTAAAGTTTTACCCCTAAATCCCACTTTCAAGATTTTCTTAAAATTCCACTATTTATTTTTTCCTCGAGATACGAATTAAAAATTTGGGGTGTTACACCAAGGATCCTAAATACCATAGAAAATCGAAGCACATCGACATTCGCTATCACTTCATTCGAGATATGGTTGCGCAGAAAGAGGTAGTCTTATCACATATTTCTTCGGGTCAAATGGTAGTAAATCCTCTGACTAAACCTATTTCACAAGAAATTTATCATACTCATGTTAGGAGTTTGGGACTTCGTAGGTTTTGCTTTGTGATTTTAATAGACTTCTTGTTTCATTGGATATTTCTTTTTATATGTAATCATTTATTCCTTCCATTTGATTAAATTATCATAAAATTACAATTTCTTTTTATTATTTTATGCCCAAACATTTTTTACTATGTTTTTTAATATGGAATTGCTTTTCATCATCAAGCAAAGGTCATTCACTCACATAATGACTTCCTTGGCGTATAGACTACGAGTAGAAAGATATTATTTAGACAATTAAATCTTAAGGGTTGAACCAATTTTACAAGGCACAATAATTGCGAGTTTGATAATTATATTATTGTCACCTTGAATATTGTCGAGATGAGATTCATAGGAATCGATTATGATTCATAGACTTATAGAATCATAAAGCCTGAAAAAGTCGGATGTGAACTTTAATCAGGTGCTTTGGTAAGCAATTGGGTTGGGAAGTTCAGGTTAGGCGCTCACAGTGCGACTAGACTTGGATCCGTATGGTGTTGAGGTTGACGAACTCTTGAGGAGCTTCACCATAGCATGTAAGTCATACTACATGCGCTATTTATTTTTGACCTTTATTATTACCTATACAAGTAAGTGAATGATTCCTTGTTTCCTTACTGTGTGAGCATTTTAAATAATTAGACAATTATTGTGCCCTTAGTGACTTATGACTATGTTGTAAAGCAGAGGTTAATGTTTATTGACTCTAGTATGTTACCTATGATTAGGATTGATAAGGTCTAATGAAACATGATTGAGAGAGTAACTTATCCAAAACTAAGCAACATGAGGGCTTGAGGAAGATTATTTAACATCATATTCTAATGATAGATTGTACACAATGACTGGAGCTTATGTCGGCACTGATGTTTCTACTTTCAATTTTTTTTTTAAAAGTATACTATTGTATATTCAACAAAATGTATAATTTTATTTTTTGAAAGAAAGCATGTGCATTGTGTATAGGTTTGAACATTGTTCTGAGCTTAGGATCATAAGGGTTTGGAAAATGCTCAATCCGATGTGGTCAAATAAGTCTGGGGCATGTGTGAGTTATAGGAGATGAGATGTGTTTTGTTAGTTAGATAGAAACTTAGCATAATGCTCTCTTCGGAAGTCAAACTCCCCTTGGTCGCACACCTTATTCCCTTATATGAAGAAAATACATGCATAACTTAATACGTGGAGATGATTGTTGAGTTTTACCATGGACAAGTAAGAGATGTTAGTTATTTTTGAGCGTCCATGTGGATCCAACTCTTATTATTCTCGTATTAAGACTCTTTTTTGGAGTTAGAGTCTTAATAAGGTTGACTTCTTATTTTCTCTATAAATAGATAAGACGTGGGACGTGAATAATAAGAATAATAGATAACAGAAAATAAGACTCTTACAAAAAAGAAACTTTTTCTTTCTAAGTTGCAAGTTTCTGGATTTCTATCAAGAGGACTCTAGGGTTTAAGGCATAGAAACAACGATAGTTCTAGTAGCGTCGACGTGACGAATTTTTGGACTTCCGATATCCGACGATCGACCCAACGTGAATGACTCAATGTTCGGATCTCTGCTACGACAAGAAGGTACGCTCCTTATAATATTCCTAACACAAGAAGATGAAAAAAATCAGTTTATACTTCACTTATGGCTAATGCATGGTAACCACCAATTTGGTGGGTGAGATGAGGTGCCTAACATCTTCATTGTCTCACAATTGGGCTTTCTTACCCTTAACCTTTTAGGATAAACCAAAATTGAGTAACTATTTACTTAAAATCATATTTCAAAAACTTCTTTGATTGTGTCTTTTCATACCTTAAACTTTTGAATAGTGGCAACTTCTAAACCCAAGTAGATTAAGTTTTAAGTCTTAAACTCTCACCTATCTATATTCTTGATTAATCTTCTTTTCATTCCCTAGGTAACAAACAATCTAACTAATTTTGCATTTAATAAGAAAGATAAAGAGCCTTTCACATTCTCCACAAAAGATACTATTTACCACCACCTTCCAACAAGTCTTTGTTCATTCCCAACACAATTAGAATACATCTTCATACATAAAATTGAGAGAGAGAGAGAGAGAGAGAGAGAGAGAGAGAGAGAGACCAATCTGTGATCCAAAGGAAATTTGGCAGAACGGAAGCCATCAAACATACAAACAAAGAGAGATCACTAGTGAAAGCTTTTAAAACTCTTTAATGCAAGCCCCCTTTTTTTTTCTTCTCTCTTCAAAAGCTTCTCCATGTCTCATTATCCAAAATCTCTCTATTTCTTCTGATTTTCGACCTGGTATCCGACCCGCTATTAGATGCCACCTGAAAAAGAATTCAAGTTTATAAAGATAAAACAAACATGAATATAACACGAGATCTTTGCACATCCCTTAGAGAATTGCCCTCCTAATTGTGTTTGGATTTATTTTGGCTGGATTGAAGGAACATCATCCATTACTTTCGATCCCTTGAGCTTTCTTACAATATGGTATTTTAATTTGATTGGACAGAAGATAGAAGATCCCTCGAACATGATAATCTGTAGTCTTATATATAGGTGTAAGAAGAATTCCAAGAAGACCTATTTAGAAACCTATGGTGAGATTTGGGGAGCCTTAAATATTTTTAATGGTGATGATATTTGGGCAGGATTATTGAAGTTGATCACACTTGCTCTAGTCACTAAATTTTTAAGAATTTGTCAGGGTGTGTATAGTTCACCCGGGGTTTGAGGTTGTTCACAAGATTATTAAATGCTAGAAGATCCATTTCTCTTTCAATGCGTTAATGATTGATACTCAACATACTCTCTTCAATTTCTTTACGCAATTTGGATATGATTTCAATTTGGTTGAAGGAACCCGTCATGGTTGGTGATTTTGATATGCGATTGTTCGAGTGTTCCTCTATATTTTCCGTCCTTGGGACATGGACCCATCAATGGTTCCAAGATGGATCTCTTTTCCGAACCTCTCGTTATTTTGCTTTGAAGAAACAAATTATAGCGATTTAGCTAGCATCGGTTGTCGGAGAGTCCCTGACTATGGACCAACTCATGGAGAAAGGTTCGAGGCTCAACAAGGCTAATGTTTGTGCGCATATAGATCTCATAAAAGATTACCCCCAGAAACTTCACATTCATTATAGCTCAATATTGCCTCATTATTGTAAGTATTGGATCTAGTTATAGACCACTTGGGAGGAGTCATTCCACCTGAAGAAAGAGAAGCCAAAGGTTGTTCCTACAAGTGATGTGCATGCCAGCACAAAAAGTCCCTTGAATATTTAATGTTTCCTTTAATTCTAGACCGAAACATTTCGAAACTGTACAATTTAAACATTAAACAAACTTACCGCACTATGTGAAAACTGGAAAATTCTACAGGAAAATTTGACGGGCCTTGCCCACAAATTTTAGAAACCGGATTTCGAGGATTAAGGGCTGTCAAAATTTTTAAGTTCCCCAGATTTGATGGCTTAGAGCTGTCGAATTTCTCCCATCCACCATTAATTTGATGATTTTGACCTCTCGAAAAAAAATATATATATATATTTGATGATGAATTTTTTTACATCTTAGTCCTTTGAAGTCTGTCAAATTTTATGAGATTTGACGGCCTTGGACCGTCAAATATGGGCTTTTTTCACGTTGTGCCGTTGCTAAGGGCCGAAACCATGACCTCAAGGTTGCACTGGTTAAGTGGTGGTGAGGAATGAGGGAACCTAGAGGGAGTTTATAGTATATCGAAGACACGAGTTAAAAGTTGCACTCATGGTGTCCTACACCTATGATCATATATAAGGCTCAATGGTATTCAACTGTAGCAAACCCATAATCTTAAGTTCAGTTTAATTCCATTTAGGAATGTTGTGTATTTTCTAAATAAAACCTATTAGGATTCATTCTATTGAATAAAAGATATCAATCGAATATTTTTGCTCTTTATATTCCAACCCATAACCTTTAAACCAAGTCAAATCATAACCTAAGGTACACTAGTTTGAACATCAAAATCGGATAAAAAATTGTCCGAAGTAATATTTTTTTGAATTAGTTTATACCTGTCTCCCACGAGTTTGTGCATTCTACAGATAATATCTTCTTCTTCTTCAGTCATGTTTATGAATTCCCACTCAATACTACTTACTTCTGCGAAACCAACCAAGAAAAGCAAAAAAAGAAAAATAGACATTAGAAGTTTAGTGAGAGAAATAACAACCCATGAAGGAAAACTGATATAGAGAGCCTGAGAAGAAGAAAAAATGGTGAAAAATAACCTTCAGAGTTATGATTGGTGGTCTTGGGTTTCTTCAGGCGATGTTTATCCATAGTTTCTTGGAAGATGAGAGATTGAGAGAGCAATAGAACTTAATTTAGAGGTGAAGATGAAGACAAAGGAAGAGTCGAGATTTAACCATTTTCGAATTGGAAAGTAAGGAATGGTTGGAAAGTATGGAACTACAACTCTACGAGTGCTACCCAACAAGCGTATAAAATGGGTTGACGGGTAGTTGCCACCCATTTATTTTCCATTGTCTTAGCTCCCTTGTTAATTAAATAATTAGACAAGCCTCCATGGTATTCATGAAATTTAGTTATACCCCTTGACCATTGAATTTGTCCTAGTCTAACTTGAAAATATCGTAGCATTTGTCAATGTTTTCGTGGGTCTATGCTTACACCATTGGCCCCAAAATGCATTTTAGAGTTTGAGAAAGAAGAAACTGAATAATGGATTCTAGCGTTAATTTGTAAGAGAAAAAAAATAAATTATTTAATAATTTTATCATTTATAATAATTATTATTTTAAAAAATAATGGCGAGTGCATCACTATATTATGAAGTCACATTGGGTGGAGGTTTCGGTTCTCTTGCCAGAAATTCAGAAGGTAACTTCGTTTTTGGTGGATGGAATAAAAGCGAAGATCAGGATATTATTGCAATTGAATTGGCGGCAATTAAAGAAGCTCCAAATGTTCCTTCGATGAATTAGGACTTTCTTATTAGCTTTGATAATGCATAAAAGGAGAATAGGAAGTTGCCTGGAGACATGAGCGTCTCATCAATGGATCATTCATTTAAATAATTATTTTAAAATTTTAATTAAATAGATCATTCAATTTTATATCATAGTTAATATATTTGCAAGAGTAGAAGATCTTAATTACAATTTCTTCCCAAGGAAGTGCAATTATTATAACAATGAGTGGTATAACTTTCGAGTGAATCTGGCCAGCTGTTACAATAGACATATATTCTACGCCACTAAATGCAAAGAAGATGCAGACAGAAACAAAAACAAAAACAAAAAAGTCACATTGGTGATCAGTGGGCTTCGTTTACTTCGCAAGTGATATCTTTCACGGTCAAGACGTCAAGTAGCTGTCACTGTAGGACCTTAGAGGCCTGTTTGGAGGATCTAAAATAATGGACAAAATTACTTTTTATGGCACAATTTTTTACTCTCTCAAAATGAAGAGATTGGGCACCATTTGTTTTAGAATAGTGATAATCTGACTACCCCACGAGGCAAATTCAATCAACTACCCTGACGGGACAAGTTAGGGAACTGTAGATCTGCATTCCTCAAAATACACGACTGTAGTTCCCCATAAAGAAGTACATCTTGAGAGAACCGTGTATCCTGAGGAGGGCAGATCTATAGTTCCCTAACTTGTCACATCAGATAGTCGATTGAGTTTGTCATGTGGGGTAGTCAGATTATCATGACTCTTTGTTTCATGAGCAGGGATCCAGCCAGGTGTCCCGTTCCTAACCAAGATAAGGTAGCACTCCATTTTATGCCACATGGCAACTTTAGAGGCCCACTGACAGTATGGATATGTGGTCCATCTCTTGGTGAACCTACATACCGAAATCATAGTGTTTGATAACTTGTATCCACTAGATCTAATCTCTTGAAAAAGAATTTAAATCTAATGATTATAAATCATTCTTAGGACAATGTTATAATTAATGGATGCACATCACCAATTAAACTAATTTTTTGTGTGTAGATTCACCAAGGGATGGACCACATATCCATGCGGTTAGTGGGTCACCAAATGTGTCACGTGACATAAAATGGGGTGCCACCTAACCTTGGTCTCTACTCTTGTTTTATAACTCACCCGAATCAAATTGTTCTGACCACGTGACTTGCACGTGGATGATGTGAAAGCATTTTTTAACCTCTATAATATACAATAATATAGAGTATTTTAGAAACACCCCTTGTTAAATAGATGAAATTAGGTTTACTCCCCTGTAAAATGCAAGATGTTTCCACTTGACCGTAAGTGGTCAACATTGATTTTTCTTGATGATTTAAGAGCAAAATTTTGATTTGCTAATTTAAGTATTTGAAAAGCATTTTAAAAAGAAATAAAAAAAAAAATCACCCTTAAATCATCAAGAAAACACAAAGTTGAATTTATGGTCAAGGGCTTATTATTGCATTTTGCAAAAGGGTAAACTAATATCACCAATGTAATTGGGGATATTTCTAAAATACCCTAATATATATGAGGAAAATGTTGAAATGACTTCTTTCGACATTGCGCTCAACACTGTGGTGATGTGGCAGTGAGAAGAAAGCATTGATTTTCTTCCATACGAGAAAGAAAATCTATGGTTCTCTATATACTACCATGTCAATGGAATATTGCGTGTGGTATCAAAGGAAGTTAGTTTAGAACGATTTGATGTTATATATTTCTACATTCAATATATAATTCCATGAACACATAAAATCCATATATCTAACATATATCATAAGATTGATTCAATATAGTTATGCTCATAATATTCAAGAATTTAGAAAGCATATCTTGCAAGATTCAACTTGATAATCGAAATCTATGAGTTGTTACGCAAGCAAACGATTCACCTTTGATTATTCAATACTAAACTCACCTTCTTGGTTTTCTGTTCTTGATAGATTCAATCTCAAAAATCCTAAAGAGCGTCTCCACATTTTTGACTATTTAATGATTATATTTATAAACCTAATAAGAGAGTCGATTCATTTTTATATAGAGAAGAGTAAAGAGCCTAGAGTTCCTTTTTAGTAGGATTCCTTACCATTAAGGTTTCCTATTAAAACCTAAAGAGGCTTCTATCCAAAATCTAACGGTTAGTGGGTTTCTTAAATATTGACAACTCTTTTATTAGAATCCAACTTTGCTTAAATCACTAAAAACGTGTAGGCCAATTTGGGTCACCCAAAAGTGAGTCTAACATTCTCCCACTTGACCGATCATGCCAATTGTAATCATAGTATAATTTTTAAAACTATGTTTTTAGAAATGACCCATTTTGTTGGATTCTCATAAAATAATTTTATACATGTGCACAATTTTTCTCTGAAAATCAATAACCCAACTGGTTGGATACTTTAATACTAAGTTTTAGTCAAACTATTAATGTGAGTCATGATCTTTGTATGTCAACATTGTCATATTTCCTTCCATGCAGCATACCATTAATAATCCTTTTTGTGTAGTCCTTATTGTCCATTTAATTTGTCTTATCAAGACATCTCATGTTATCATAAATCCAAAATCCATAACATATAAATAAAATAAAATTGGAAACAAGAAATAAACAGAAATATTTTATTTAGAATTTTCTCAAAAGTCTCACTTGATGATATGTTCCTTATAATTTTTTAGTGATAACCTTTTTATTAATGGATCTGCAATAATAAGTGTGATTATAATATTTTCAATTGACATTAATTATTACTAAACTCTTACTTTCACAACCAAGTACTTGACCTCCATGTATTTCGCACTATTTGAGTACTTGTTATTCTTTGATAAAAATAATAGTTGCGGTGTTGTCACAATATATCTTTAATGGCCTAGCTATAGAATCGACAATCCTAAGTCTTAAGATAAAATTCTGCAATTATAAAACTTAAATTTTGACATCAAAACATGCCAAAAACTTAGCTTCCGTAGTACATGAAGTAGTGATGCTCTGCTTCATACTCTCCCACGATACAATTCCACCGACTAATAAGATCAAAAAATATGATATAGATTATTTGCTATCCGCACATCCTACAAAACCTAAGTCTGAATAATTGATCAATTTTAGATGATCTATCATTTTGTAAGTAAGCATATAATCTTTTGTTCCTTGAAGATGCCTCATCAATTTCTTTGTACCTTTTCAATGCTCCATTCCTAGATTACTTTTGAAATCTCCCTAATATTTTAACTACAGAATTGATGTCCGATTTGGTACATGTTTGAGCATAAATCAAACTGCTAATAACTGACGTATACGGAATATCCTTTATTTGTTCCCTTTGTAAGTCATTCCCTGGACATTGTAATAAATTGAGTTTATCTCCTTTTTCGATGGGTGTATCTCCTGTTGAATATGATTGCATATGAAATCTCTATAAAATTTAATTGGTATAATCCTTCCAAGACAATCGCAACATTCCTTGAGATTGATATCTCAATATCCGTATGCCAATCACATACGTTGTCTTACCCATATCAACCATCTTAAAGTTCTTAAAGAGATGCTCTTTTGTGTCTTGTAACAAACCAAGATTGTTGCTGACTAACAGAATATCATCCACATATAGAACCAACATTATAAATTTTCTCCCATTAATCTTTAGATATATACACCAATCAACAGTATTTTCCTTGAATCTGAAGGAGGTAATGGTATCATTAAAATTTACATACCACCGTCTTAAGCTTGTTTAAGTTTATATATGGATTTCTGGAGTTTGCAAGCTAAGTATTCATTTTTCTTTTCTCAGAAACTCTTAAGTCGCTTCAAGTAGATCTCTTCATTTAAACTTTGATTTAGAAAAGTTGTTTTCATATTCATTTAGTGTAACTCTAAGTCATAATGAGTCATCAATGCCATGATGATCCTAAGTTAGTCTTTTGAAATTATAGACACCCCAATTTGCACGAGCCCACTCGGAAGTTAATAACTTTCAAAAAATTTAAATTAAATTTCAAATAAAAACCTAAGGACCTTTTACGGGTCCATGGTTTACAATAATTTCCATTTGGCACTTTTCGTTGATACACTCATGCCTATATATACATCATAGACATGCGTTATTTTGTAGTATTTAATGTACCCAAACCTTATCCCTTACTCGCCTCCTAACCTAAACTCATTTTCTATAAACCAATTCATTATACATGCCTTATTTTAATTCAAGTCCACTTCCACATCTTAAGTCCAATACCTAGTACATTCTAATCCAACATCCTAAATCCAAGACATAACCTATTCTAAAACCAATACCTAAACCCATTCTTAGCCTATTATCTATATCCAAACCCTAGAAGTCTATGATCTTATACCTTTTCTCAAAAGTAGATACATATCACCCTTCAATTGGCCCAATTTCAAAATTATAACATTGTTATAGTACCCCATTTTTGCCTAGATTAAGTTTAAGAGAACCAAAAATCTTTCGAGAAAGGATTTGATTCAAGACGATTTTCAAGTGGTTGCAAGGACCCCATGCTGACTTAATAGATAAATTGTATTTTATGTTTTGGCCTAGTTTGAAGGTAACCAATGGTCAAAATAATAAATTGGACAATATGGGGGTAACCAACGACTAGGCTTAATTTTTTAACTTGACCAAAGGTTACCAACGACCAAAAAAATATTTTCATAGTATAAAGGTGACTGGCGACCAAAAACAAAATTTGCAATTTATAGTGGCTATTGGTCACCAAAGACCAATTTTGTTGGGTTGTTTTGAGTCTAATGTGCATTTGAATTTGTTAAGGGTTAATTATCTTTTAAGCTTCATTTTAATTAATTTTTCCCTCAAGAAATACCCTCATATGATATTTCTACCTATAGCTTAATTTTTTAACAAACCCACCATCAAGGGTTTTTTGTAAATTCCTTTTTTTTTTTTCTAACAAAGACCCTTGGTCAATTTGCTCCCCACATGAGTGTAATTACTACTTTAACTTCAAGTTGTTTAAGCCTAATTTAGGTAGTTTACACTTATGTCCCTTAGTCTATCCTCAATCCTAGAAGAATCAATGTAATTAGACCAAATTCTAGAGATTTTAATAATTTTGTCCAACTCATTGAATTCTCTAGAACTTGTGAGAAAATACTAGATTAATCCTAGGTTGTTAGAGAATTAGTTGAGCAAGATAACATTAATACTAAAATCCGCATCCATATTTATATGTCATCTAACCTAATTTTCTATGATTTGATCCAAAGTCACGGACTTAAGACTCTTCTACCCTCCTCAAAGGATTCTCTAGAAACTATGACCTTTTACAATCATACCTACTTGATCATCATAATTGGTGAGACCTTAGGTGAATGAAAGACCTTTAAGTCCAAGGAGAATAGTGATCATTTGGGTTTCCTATAAAGGTTTTATTGTAAATATTGAGAATTTCATAGTTTAGGATAAATTTATCCCCAAGGGTCTCCCAAACTTCTATAAATATGACCCATATTCAAGGCAAAAGATGAGGAGCTCAAGAAGAAGCTAAAACCTCCTAGAGGTAATCTCCTCCTATAAGCCTTCAATAAGTTCCTTAAGAGTATTAAAATAGGTTTTACTTTCTTTCTTTATTTCCATGCAATTTAAATTCGTAGTATAGATGTTCTAATTTTTATACAATACTTACACTTTAAGTCCTTTTTATTTTACTTATTTTGATGGCAATAGAGTTAGAGAGTAAACCCTCTCTAGAGGTAGTCTTCTCTTGATAAGTCTATGACATGCATACATTGTACATACATTCCCTTATAAAATGGTTACAAAAATAATGTAAGTCCCTATAGACTTATATTTAACCTTTAGAGTCAACAAAAACAATCTCAAAGAGGACACATTGCGTGCATAAGGCTTTTAATCTTTCTATGGTGGTGTCTAACTCGTGAATAACTCCTTAAGGCTAATCCAACAACAAAATGTTCCTAAGTAAGCACATACTTTCTAAAAGAGGCTTTAGATTCAAAAAGGTGAAATCCTCATGAATTCTCACCAAAATCCATGGCTCACAAAAAATTTCAACAAATCACATTTCTATTTTAGCTTGCTCATTTTCTTATTTTGTTCATCATTTTAAATTAGATTATAGATCTTCTAAAAGAGCCTTGGGGGTTCAAGATGGTGAAATCTACATAGATTCTCACCAAAATCCTAGGCTCATAAAAAATTTCAACAAGCAACATTTATGTTTTAACTTGCTCATTGTCTTATTTTGTTCATTTTTTAGAACTAGAGTATAGTTATTTGATTTCTTATTTTTCTTCATAATTTTATTTATTTATTTTTCAAAATTAAGTTAGAATTTTTAATCTTCATCTATGATCATACATTGGTGACCATCTTAGGATGGGTGGGGCAAGATGCCTAACACCTTCAGTCCTTCAACCAAATTTCCTTACCATAGATCTCTAGATATACCATTCCTTTCATCTTTTGGATATATGGATCACTACAATTAAAAAAAAAATTTAAAAACTTCTTTTATAATGTCCATTCACACTTTAATTGAATGGTGGTGACTCCTAAACCTGTGTAGATGAACTCAAAATTTCTCAAAAAGTTTCAAGCCCATGTATCTACAATTGTCATTACTTTTTTATTTATTTACAAGAGAACCAAAGTCTATATTTTTACCTACACATCACCTTTACACATGTCAGTCTCCTATTCATCATCTCAAAAGTATTTTTCTCCATTTTCTTATCTACTTTTGTTTTATGTGTTATTTATAAATGAATCGAGGTCTATTTTATACTTACCACGTCACATTTACACATGTCACTCTACTATTCACTCTCTCAAAAACATATTTTGTCTCTCACCTCTATTTACCAAAAAATCAAAGATCAAAAATACTTTTAGGATTTCATCTCGGAAATTCCACATTTATCCTCATGATAATGAAAAATTTAAAAATAAACAACCAAAATCCCATGTCATCTCTTTTTGTTTTTAGGGTTAACCACTTAATCCTCAAAAGTTCTTAAATTTTTTTTATAAATAGTCTCATTTTCTTTAAGGAACTCATGCTCTCAAGTCTTATTCTCTCAACCTTATACCCTACAAAAATTTGTATTCAATACATCTAACGTTTTGTCAACTCAAAAGCTATCAACTGTCATCTAATCCATAGTATTCTTCAAAGAACCTTTAACCATTCTCTAACCTTAAACTCTACATCAATACCTTCAACTGACATTCCAATCTACTTAAAGACTCAAGCTCAACCAAGAATTCAAAAACATTCCAAGGGATAAGGTGGGTTTAGGATGTAGTTTAGTTTACATACTTGCATTCTCTTTATTTCTAACCCAATCTTTTATTTTTCTTTCAGAAAACTTAGGATGATATGAATCACCTTCTTAAATCCTTAGTAAGTTAGACTTTAACATTGGACATATAATGTTTGAGACGGTTTGACCAAAAGGATGAAGGTTGAAGTATTATTAACTTATTTATCTCATATGCATCATAATGTATATAATGCACATACCACAAATGATCAACGATGATGAAGAAATATTTCACACTCTTGTTAGGGTCAAAACACTAAGTTTTTAGCCAAGTATGCATGCATTAAGGTTATGGGTCTAAGGAATTTCATACATGGAATCTCTTTAAAATCTTAAACCAACATTCCAACTTATGTAAAAAGTGTAGACTCCATAGGATAATCCCTTAATGTCTCACACAAACATCAAGCCCATTTTTCTAAAGGTAGATTTCTATTATATGCACACAATCACATCTCTTTATGCATCACATGCATTTTTTGTTCTTTTTTCTAACTATCTTTTTAATAATGTCCAAGTCCAAAAGGTAACCACCCTAAGTAGAGAGAATGAGGTACTTAACACTTTCCTCATTCTCAAATCGAATAACCTTACCTAGATCTTTGGTACACCATGTATTTTTTTATGAGCGAGAGTCACCACAATCCCATATAAAAATATTTTTCAAAAAAAAATTTGGATGCCCATTTATATTCATTTCTGAAAAGAACAACGAACATCCGATATAATAGGTTCTCCTCCACAGTAATAGATCACACCCGAGATAAGGGATATGAAAAAATAAATAACAGAATTTTAGAAATAAGATTTGTTAAAGAGAAATCTATTAAGAAATTTAAAAAATATGCTAGAACTTTAAAATTATAAACTAAAATTAATTAACATTTTTACTTCATCAATCTCCTTAGATTGGGAGTTAGCCAAGACTAATTCTAAAAAAATCAACAAATAAACAAATGAAAAATAACTTATCTTTTATTGATCTTTGAAATAAATCTTGAACAAATATTTGTCTTCAAATTTGTATAAAATAATAACGAAAACTTAAAATAAAAATAGAAGAAGAAAAGATTAGGAGAGGAGATGAGAGAGAGAACAGAACCACAAAACTTAGAGAGTTAATATTTTTTAAAGATAAAAACTAAGATTATTTTGACAACACATTTTTGTATTATTTTTCCTTCTAAATTTGATTTTCTACAGGAAGAAAAGTTATTTCCCCCTCTCAATTAGAATTATAACCCCCATTAACATTGCCCCATTTTGATAATTTAATCAAAAGTTATATAAAAAATAGTGAAACATGACAGAGTTAGAGTCTTTAACTTGTTACATATTTTTGGTCAATTTGAAGTTCAAATTAACTTTGTTTCATGAAATACAAACTTGTTCTCCTTTTAATCAATTTGTTAATTCTAAAATCTCATATTATTTTGATAAATGAGTCAAAAATTATGGCTAAATGGTATAACATTGTAGATTTAGAATTTGATTCTGTCAATCTGGAATTATCAAATCTCTTGAACTGTGCTTTGACTTTGATAATTGACTTTTGACTTTTAAATTTGGTATTTTTTCACTCTTTGATTCTTCAATTTTCATTTATTTTACCTGCAAGAAATAAGCATATAATTAAACACTCAAAATGCATGAAAATATATGCAATTTAGTCAATAAAATGTAATTTATGATGAATTAATTATTATGCACGATTTTAGGAAAAAATCATAGCTCTACATTAGAAAATATGATTAAGTACTCTATAAAACTATTGGAAAATGTATACTTTTAAGTACTTCACAAAAATTACCGATGTTAGAAAGGATTTTGGATTCGTATTCGAGATACTACTAATTCACAACAGGGTTCAAATGAGGTGACTAAAATGACATTTATTTGTTCACATAAGATAATTCACACTGAAGATGATAGAAGAGGAGATACCAGTAAAGTACGAAATCGTGAAGAACATAATTAAGAGTTAGTTAACTATTAAATGTTGATATAAATCATCAATGTGAATTATACACAATATATATACTATCCGATGAAAAATGTCGATCTTCAAGGACAATCATAATCAAAAATTAATTAAACCAATAGGGAGAATGAATATAACGTAAAATTGAAACATGGCAAAAGTAGTTAAGAATTTAGTTGAAGTATTCCAAAGAGAAAACCTGTTAGTTAGTAAAGTTTCAACAATTTTTAATAGTGATATGATCGATTTTGATAATAGGGATTATTACAATCATTTGAGAATTGTTATACATAAGCGGTTATAAGGGGTAGATGCACAATCAGTGCTCGTATACTTTAAGTGAAAACATTTTAAAAACCTACATTTTTATGTAGTATAATATGATGACAATAGAAGGGCAACTAATTTTTTTGAGTTTATATTAGGTCACGATTGACATATAAATATTTTGGGGATGTGGTGATATTCGATACAATTTATCGTACAAACAAGCATGATATGTCATTCATCATTTAATTGGAGTAAACTACCACTGATAGTCTATACAATTTGGGATGCCCTTCTACAATATGAGATCGAGGAGACAATTGTATGGTTGTTTGACACCTAGCTAAAATTAATGGGGGGATAACATCCAAAATTAATAATCATCAATCATGATTTAGCAATAAAGAATGTGATTGCCAATTTTTTTTTAAATACTCGCCGTCGTCTTTGTATATGGTACATTAAAAAGAAGTTCATCAAGAATTTATCACATATATACTTTAAGAATTTTAAATTTAAGAATAAAATACAAATATACTGTAACACCCCGGATTTTCGACTCATATCTCGAGGAAATTAAATGGTGAGATTTGAAAGAAAATATCGAAGGAGAGACTTAGAGTAAAATACTCGGATCTTGTTATGATTAATTTCGAGAAAAATCAACTTCGCCATTAGATTCAAAAGGATCGAAATATATACATTAGCCTGTAAGCAAGTCCGAATTCGAATTCGGATAGATAAGTTATAGAATCCTCGAATTTCGTGTTAAGTGGGACCCAAAACAGTGGAATTTCGTTAGAGCGAGAATCGAAAAGATTTGATTACACCATTAGATCCGAATCGAAAAATTATTCGAAATGGTATATTCGTTTGTCGTTTTTCGAGTCCGAATAGTTAAGTTACGATCGAAACTAGAAATAAGGGGAAAATTACAAGTATGCCCCTCAGCTTTATTATAAAAAGGAATCTGATTTTCTTTTATTTCATTTTCCTCTTCTTCTCTAAGAAAACCCCAAACTACAGCCACTTCTCCACCCTAGGGTTTCGACCCATTTCCGTCAAGTTTGTGAGCGAACGAAGCCGAGTTGAACCTCGACGAAGAACGCAAAGTTGTCGGCCACGACGAAGGCTACAACTTTACCACCTTTGGTTGTTCATTCTTGTTCGTTTTCTCCATCCTCCATCAAAACCAGCCGGGTAGCTCGAGTAAACCTCAACACCTTCCATCCGAGGGCTTCATCGAGTTAGGAGCTAGGTCTATGCTTCATTATAAAGGAGAAGGAGAACGTCATTGTCGGATACCTTGCGAACCCTTGCTCATTTGGCATCCAAGTCAGCCCAACCTCGACTCTTGAGCCATCCAACCTTGAGTTGTAGTGCTAGCTTGTACCCTTGGCGTTCACAACCAAGTAAGGGACTTCCAATTCTTATTGGTAGCTTTAGATTTCTGAAATGTGCATTTAGGGTTTTGAAACAAAACTTATTGTTTGCATTTAAATCGTAGAAATTGGTGTTTGATTTCAAATTCATGGTAGAAGTAGGTGTTTTGTTTATGCTTTATCGAATTTTGATAACAAAATCGTGGGTGGGTCGAATGGTTCAAAGAATGGAAGAAGAAATCGAAAAAGGGATCGAAAAACCCAAAAATCGCGAGTGAGGTTCAGGCTGTAGGTGGGAAGGGTCGGTGCCACCGGCACCTACCGAAGGCATTCTGTTGGTCCCACCGACAGAATGTTGCTTCTGCCACCGACGAAATCAAGAAGTCGCCGAAAACTTTGTTCTGTCGGCAGGACCGTCGGTCCCACCGACACCTGCCGATGTGTATTCTGTCGGTTCCACCGACAGCATATTGATTCTGCCACCGACAGACACAGTTTTGACCAGAACAGTGTTCTGACTCTTGGCTTGACCTCCTCACACCTTATACACTATTTCTCACCCTTTATTTTCATTAAAAACACTTAAGTAAATGTCCTCTTTAATTTTTACTTTCCATTTACTTTAAGTTCTTTAATGAAATTAAGGTTTTACCCCTCATTTCGGAACAATGGGAATGATTTTAAGATCCAAATCTCAAAGGATCAAAATCCAAATTTTGATTTTAAGAACAAAACGTAAATTTCGATGTTTTCGACAAGTTTTCAAAATATAATAATTTTCACATTACTTTGAATTAGATTACAAAAACTATATGGTGTCGAATCTCGTAAGCGAGACTTTCATTTCGAAAAACCCATTTTCAATTTCGAGAACTTTGAAAAATTGAGTTTCCGACACTTAGCCAAATTTTCACAAACTTTCATTATTTTTAACAGCTTTTGCTCCGTGCGTCATCGGGACCTTGTTTGTGAATAAACTTTGATGGTTTTCAATGGAAAGGCCAAAAGAATGACTTTGAAAGATTGGAAATGGATGGTTGATTTGAAAAGATGAAAAGTGAGAATGTCGAGAGAATGGGAAAAGGGAATGAACGGTAAAATGTCAGAATCACGCCCGAGGGGTGATGTCTGTATTTTACATTGTATGTTGTATGTAGGTTGGTGAAAGGATATCCAGGTTATTAATGAAAGGGTTGCATGTTTATTTTCGATTATGTTAGCGCGTGCGCTGAGTACTGTTATTTACTTTTAGGCCGGGTGGCCACAGTTGCATGGTAGGAACTGGATATCCATTCTCAACCCTGTTCTGTTAATTTCTCTTTTGTTTTAAATGAAAAACTATATATATACGTAACTATTTTGTGAGCTGTTAAAGGATTTGTGAATGCCTGAAGGGATAGTGTGTCACATCATCCGGAGGGGTGCACTATCCTGGGATGTACGGTTAGGGACCACCAAACTCATACGTGGTATGGGACGTGTATGAGAGTGGAGTCACAACTGAAATCCGGGTCCATTCCTTTCTTATCTTTACCAGTGAACGTGTATTGTAAAGGTGGTCGTATACGAGTGGAGTGTCATTTGGGAATCACATGCACGCCTGATAGGCATAGACGAAGATGATTAGTCAGTGATCACTAACAATCTAATAGTAGTCGAACGTTCTAACACATCGAAAATAGACTCATTGCTTACGGTCACGTCAAACGGCCAGCCTGAGCCGGATAAATGGTTCCGCAAGCGTGGTAGACACGACCAGCCACAAAATCAGGAACTACGATGTTATTGAGGAATATCATGTCCTGACTGGGAGCGATCCAGTCGTGAATCTCAACTCTTTAATTCCAATACTCCACCATTTGTATTATGTATCTGTTGTTATATTTCGAATTACAAACTGAGAAGCATGTCTATTATTTTAATGTTGTCAACATTATTTGCATAAAATGGAAAATGTATAATGAGTATGGATGATTGATGTTATGTGTAATTTTTAAACTGTTTAGTTGCTCATCCCTGGCTATATGTACCAGTTGATCGTATTTTATCTTGTAAAATCTTGCATGTATTAAAATGTTCAGTATGTTTTATTCGATCATGCTTAGGAAGGGTTATTGGTAGGAATTGGCTGTGGACTTGCTGGGTAACTTTCGTTACTCACCCTTTCCTTCCTATTTTTTTTAGTTTCAGCACTTGCAGCTACCGAGGCAGGCGTAGAGTCAGTAATTTAAGAGTATCTGGTCGATTAGATCGACGATCAGAGTTTATTGCCTGGTGAGCACTAGGGCCACATCCCTTAGCGTTGTCAGTTTCATCCAGGATGTGTGTAGTTTTTGGATTGAGAGTTTAGGCCTATGTTAGAGTGAGAATGTTTTGGTAAGCCTGTATATTGATAAATCTTCCGCACTCTGATCTACTTACATGTTAGATGTAATTAGTCTTCCGCTGTTATTTTCTTGTATCTACATTTTTATATACAGGTTTTGTTATAAATTGGTTACTCAGGTTTGAGTTCCGTGAAACGCTAACATAAATAGAGGAGACCATGCCGAAATTTCGAGATGCCACCTAGTACCTTGGGATTTGGCCTTGGGAGTTGTGTTAGCGTTTGGCGGGGCGTCACATATACTAAGGAGGACTTCAAAAAAGGGTGGGAAGGTTGTGATCAAGGAAAATGATTTGGAATAAAATGAATGGCTGCAACAATTATTTGAAATACAGGACTCGTGGATGTTTGTTTATAATCGTAACATTTTTTTACTTGTATGAATACCACCAAGTATAATGAAAGCATTGATTCTTTTTTTGATTGGTTCGTTACTTTGAAATAAAATCTTATGGAATTTGTTATTAAGCATAAGCAAACTTTGAAGAAGAATATAGATAATGAGAGTAAAGAAGATTTTCATTCATAGCACTGGTTTTGATGTGTCAAAGATAATTAATACTTCTAAAGCATGAGGTAAATATGTACACTAGATATTTTTTTGAGAAATTTAAGGATGAATGAGTGAATGTGACGAATTATAAAATTAAAAAAGAATGAGCAAATAAATGGTGGGTATTGAATGTATGTTGTGAAATCTAAGGTTGAATTTAATTTGAAAACATACAAGGTTACATGCGAATGCAAGAAATTTTAATTTATTAGAATACTTTGTCGACATTTTCTTAAGTTTTTCTACATCATGACTGTGATTTTATACTATCTCACTTTATTTTGAGAAGATGGAGAAAAAAAACTAATCATACTTTCAAAGTTATGGATTCACATACAATAGGTGATGAAAAAGAATGGTCTGAATCAATAAGACTTAATTATCTGCATCAATATGGTATCAAATTAGCTTATATTGTTGTATCTTCAATCGAGGGATTCAAATTGTTACGAGATAACTATGATGAAATGTGTAAAAAACTTAGTGAATTTGCATATCATGTAATGTCAAATTCTTTAGTTGATACAACAACAAATACATATAAAAAATCCAGTAATAACCAATCTCAATTGTCTCAAGTGTTACACTAGGACCAGAATATCTCCCAAATGAAGGGTAGGAATAAAAAAGAGAAGGGAGAAGAAAAAGTTTTCAATCCTGGTAAATTGAAGAATAGTATTGAGTTGGCCCAATAGAAGAAAAAAGAATGAAATGTGTATTATGTCAAAAGCTCGGTCATGACAAAAGAATTTGTCATGAAAATCCTAATAGAAAGAAAATTGGATCTACTATCCAAGGTAAATAATTTATGTTCGTAAGATAAATTTATTCACTAAGGCATTGATATCATATAAATTATAACATATTATTATTATTTTTTTCTTTTTTCCTTCTTAATAAAGTTTTAGATAATGAGGAAGTACAAAGATTAGACTAAGACACGGAAAGCGATCACGAGGTATTACATTTTCCATAATACATTCAAGTTTGTTTTTCACTTACAATGTTGTTTTTTGCTTACATAATGTTGTTAGTTCTATGTAATATAAATGTTAGTTTGAGCTTCAGATTTTATCACTTGATACATGGATGTTCATGCAATATATATAATCTTTACTTATTTCCAGTTATGTTCTAAGTGTAAATATATATAATATTCACTTATTTCTAATTCTGCGTTAGTTGGTGTTGATATCCCTTGTTGATATTCTTCACTTATTTATCACTTTCATAGGTTATTGGAGTGGTGGGTGCTTAAGTCGGTTTTGCTATGGTTCTTGGTCATTTTAGTGCTTTTTGTTGGATGGTTTGGTTTTGAAGAATTTATGGGAGGTTTGGCTTTTGAAGTAGTAGTGATGGTTTCTTTGGATCCTTGAGCACGTGCATGATTTGGGCTTTGCATATTTTTTGAACTTATTTTGTGATATATGAAATAGTAAGATGGATAATTATAGTCAACATAAAATCTGTTTTGTGTTTGGATTGGGAGTAAATTTACTAAAATGGACTGCACATTTTGTTATTTGAATTGGGATTGGGTCTTTGCATTAGATTTTCCTTAACATGTGATCAGACATATTTGGCACTCTATAATATCTTTTTTTAGTATCATAGTCCTTATTGGATTTTCCTTAAAGCATTGCTCTCTCATTGGGAATTTGGTATCATTTTTTGTCTTTCAAAGCGTCATGGGTTTTATCTGTCCTTCCAAGCTTCATGCAATATCTTTTCTTTTGGATTTCTAAGAGCTAGAAATTTTCTTTGAGGATTTTGATTGTAAGTGGGATGGTTATTTGCAAGATAAATATTGCATCCAAGTTTTCAATCATGGAAACTATCCATCAATGGGTTAAGATATGATCAAGTTTCCAATCCTGTATAATGCCCATTTTTTTCCGTTTGAAACATTCTTGATATTGGTTCATATCTATCACACCACACATCAACTTGCACCTAAATTAAGGAGAATTGGCAAAGAACCTGATACATTTTTACTTCCAGACGTATATGATGCACAAACCAGGTTCCAAAGAAAGGGGTATAGGTAACAATGGTTATGAGATGATCATATGCTTTCACTATAGAATAGAGTAACTAACTAGTAGCAATTAATGATGTTAATTTGTAACAATGGTTATGAGATTAGATGCCTACAAGATATCTTATCATTAATCATATTTGGGGCTTTTTAAAACTACAAACCAAACTAAAGAGCTCAACAAGTGGTGAGTTTTATCAGTTTCAACTATGATTTTATCATTAATCACCCAGTTGTTCCTAGAAATCTTTCACCATCTAGCTTTCATTTCCAAATTTTATGGGTTTCTCATCTTCTGCTCAATAATTGGAGCATGGGTAGAGCATGTTACATATGCCAATGCATCCTTAAGGAAATTTAAACAAAGGGCGGAAGTAGGGAAAATGTGAGACCATGCAAAGGCAAGTGGAGAGACAATCAGTTACATATCCTCTTAAAAGCCTTACTTTAGTTTGTCAACAACTAAGTACCATATTTAACAACTAAGATGGCTTCCAAGCAAGCCAAGTACATTAGAGCATTACAAGCACATACAAAAAAACTTAAGAAAATACATAAGTTTTTGTCCAAAGATCAATGATCTAGCAAGTTTAAAGAAAGTACATAATCCAAAATATAGAGAAGATAAAAATAACTAAAGAAACAAGAAAGTAAAATTGGAGCCTCTTACAACCATTCGACTATTTCACTTCAGGGAAATTGCAATCATTCAAATGTTTCACTTCGGGGAATTGAGTTTCAAGTCCATAATGATTACGGCTATCTTCAATAAATTGACGTTCAATATCTTTGTATGATCCAAATGACTTATGACAGGCTCCACGGTAGCCATCTAAATATCTATGACATTCTTCCCACGTAGTAAAAATATCAATCCTTCATCTTACGAAAATGACATAAAATTTGACCATTCTGAAGGTAAAATATACAATATACAAATCAAATTATATTATTTATCAAAATTACCAAAAATAAAAAATAAACAAATTAGTGGTTAGTAATTAGTTTATATCAGTTAGTGGGACTGACAGTTAAAACTCACAAAAATCCCACATAATTAATTATAATTCGTAAAAACTCACAAATTCATATATTCAATTATCCTTTAAGTAAAACAATGGCTCTTCATTGAAATTGAGCACAAAGACCGACATGAAGTAAAAAAAATTTGAAACCAATGAAAAATTTGGAATCCATCTAGCCAGAGACTAGTGGAAAGATATTCAAACAAGAAACAAGTTATATTGCAATAATTTCTCATAAACTTTGGAGTTGAAACAATGCATAGACACATAAAAGATCTTAATTCTACCCAACTCCTGTTTGGATTCAAAGTGATAACGGTCCAATTCGCCTTAACTTTTAACAATCCATTTGAAAAAATAGTGCGAAGGCTAAAAACGTGTTAAACACATTCCTTTTTTGGAACTTAAGTGTTTGGGATCATCAAAGACTCATTTTGGTTATCCATTCTTTTAGAAAAATCAGCTGAATCTCTTGACTACCGACACTTCAGCGAACCTCCACAAAAGACATGCGGCATATTCAACTTGTAAGATCTTTTTGGTATTCTCTCTTTTATCGAATCCCTCCTAGATTTTTTTTTGATCTTGCTCTCCTTAGGTGAGTTCTTCTTCTTTTTCTTCAAGTTAATAACAATTGTATAATTAGATTTTTCCTGTATTTTTTTAAATTTTAAATTGATTTTTCAATTGATTTGTTTTTCTCCTAAAATCAATGTGTAAAATCAATCTCAGATTTATGTGTTTAATTGTAAATTTTCTCTTAACCTCCATGTTTGTTTTTTAAAATTTTAGATTGATTTTTCAACTGATTTGATTTTCCCTAAAATCAATGGGTAAAATCAATCTCAGATTTATGTGTTAATTACAAATTTTCTCTTAACCTCCATGTTTTAGCTTCATCATCAAAACCCTAAATTTTAAGAGTTGTTATTGGCACCCTAACTTTTACTTATTACACCCAATTAAAAATAAAGAAAATAAGTGAATGAGTTGTAATAAATAAAAGTTGGGGTGCCAACAGAGTCTTAATCATTTGTTTTTTATTTTTTTGGCTAGATTTATATTTTTATTGATTTAAACTTTTACATGAGTTTAAATATAATTGTAAAGAAATTCTATAATAAGTAAAAGTTGAAGTGCCAATAGAAGCTTACTTTTTTTTACTAGATTTATAATTTTTTAAGTTTAAAATTTTATGAGCCTAAACATAATGGTATAGAAGTTCTGTCAACTAGTGTTATAATGTATCGTAATGTTGAGATTACCATTTGTAATGCTGGAAGAGTGCATTTTAATATTTAATTGAGTGTGATAAATAATTTAAGAAACTAAGGTGTAATAAGTAAAAGTTGGGGTGCTTATCAGATTATAATAAGTAAAGTTGGAAATAACTTTTGAGTATACATTGGGGTGGATTACAGATCCTAAATTGCAAATCATATGATAATTCTCTGATTCAATGAAGTATCATATTACATAGTCTAAAGAATCAAATTGATGCATAGACACATTTGTGGGAGGATTAATTTATTACTTTATTTTTCTTAATTTTTTTTTAAAATTTAAATTTCATTTTTATAGTTTTTATCAAGATAATGTCTAGTCAACCATCACTAAAGGCATATTGGGATTTAGCGATATATAAAATTTCGGTGAAATGTTATGTTGAAGTAGTACAAAAAAATAATAAAAGATGAAGGGATCTAACTTCAAAAAGAACATGATTATTTATAACTATATTTGATTAAAAGTCAAAAAAATCTTACACCAAAAGTAAATAAAAGCATCACTAGGATTACGTGAAGGATGGATAAAAAATATTAAAAAATTTTTAGGATGAAATCTAGATTAGGATGGGATGCAGATACGAGTTCCTTTGAAACAATTGATGAACAATGGAAGTTATATGTTTTGGTAAATTTTTTTTTTTGTTTTCATCTGATAATTGAAATTAAATGAGTTAGTTAATTTTTTTCTGATGTCTTTTATATCTTTTATCAATTAAATAAACATTTCAACCAATTTTGATATAAGATACTAGTGTACGAAGATGAACTAGACTAAACATTTGGTCGAATCTTTACAACTGAAAAATATTTTATGACCCCAAACGAGACTTATTCTTCAATCATGAAAGATAGTTGTATTTCTTTCGATGATTTGAATTTAGATATTGTTGATGTGAATAAATAGTCAACATCAAATATTTCAATTGATCAAATTGAAAAATTGATTGGAAAGATACCTAGAATATGTCATAAGAGATCAAGTGAATTTAACCCCTCTTTTACCACAAGGGCGAATGAGAAAAAGAGTGTAAAAATGGGTGATGTTGAAGTTCAAAGAGTCTTTTAGCATGGAGATTTTTGTTTGATTGATGGATATTGACTGTATGTCTGCATCAGATTGGATTAAAAATAAATTTGAAGAGACCCATAATTTATTAAATTTCTACATGTTCTTTTTACTTAATAGTTTTACGTCATGGTTGGTAGAAATATTTGTATTTAATTTTTTTATTTTTTATTTAAACTCTATATGATTGAATGATTATGAATTATTATATGTTTATAATCATGTGATTTTTATATATGTAATAATAGATAGATGTTAGTACAAAAAAGAAAATTTTCTTTTTTATTTTACTATGGCATTACAACCATATAAGGAATCAATACATGAAATAATTATGTCAGACTTCACTATTTTTTGGTAATTCATATATCAGAAAAATACTTGATTCAGACAAATCAATGTCTTATTACGAAATTTTTTGTATAGATAAATATGTTTTCAATAGATTATGTTATTTTATGAGAGAGAAATGATTGCTTCAAGATAGTAGAATAGTGGGAATTGAAGAACAGATTATAATTTTTTATATATAGTTAGACATAATGTTAGAAATAGAAATGATCAGGACAACATTCTAGTGAAATGATAAATAGGTATTGTCATCACGTGTTACAAGTATTATATAATTTTTCCCATGACTTAATAAAAGCACCTGACTTGAGCATCACACCATTAAAAATATTAGCAAACCGACGATATTTCTCATAGTTTAAGATAATTAATTAATTAATTAATTAATATTTAAATTAATATAATCAATAATATAAGAATTGTTTAATATTTAGTTTTAAATGAAATAGGATTGTGTAAATGCAATCGACAAGACTCATATACTTGTAGTTATACCATTTTGATCAAGAAGAAAGATTGAATGTACACTGAATGTCTTGGATATTTATTCATTTGACATGAAGTTCACTTTTATTTTAGTTGAGTGGGAAAGTTTGACAAACAATTGACGAGTTTTCAATCTGCGTTTAGTGATTCGAGTTTGAATTTCTCGCATCCTCCTGTTAATAATGAAACATTAATTTATTTTCTTGTTTTTGATATTTTTATACCCATTAAGGTAATTTAAATTTACTGAAAAAAATATTTTAATTGTCTTAGAAAAATATTACATGGTTGATACGAGTTATGAAAATATACGAGGATATCTTGCATCATATCGTAATACTCGGTATCACATACTTGATTTTCGTAGAGGAAATATACCAAAAATGAAGGAGTGGTTCAATTATTATCACTTTTTGTGTAAAAAATATTATTGAACATTGCTTTGGTGTACTGAAGAAACAATTCTCAATTTTGAAACAGATGACTTCATACTCTTTTGTGATTTAGACATGCATTGTATGTGTGTGCATGACCTTACATAATTTCATCCAACAACAATCAGTTAATGATAGTTTGTTTATATAATGAGGATGAAAGTGTTGACATTGATAGAGGAGACACATCCAATATGACATCAAATGAAGTTGATGATAAATTGATTGCTGTTATGAATATTATATGAGATGACATTGCTCAGCAAATTTATAAGGCCATATATACATGATGATGTAAAATTTTATTTAATTATTTAGTATTTATTTGATAGATATTAAGTATGTTAGTACATAAAAAATGAAATTGAATTTTATTTTTTATTTTTTATTTTTTAATATTAAATCCTATGTTTATACTTATTATTAACATATTATTACTTATATCAGATAAATAATCTCTTTTTTAAATATTATTTTTAATTTCATCTAACAAATTATAAATAACAGGTTATCAAACAATTCAACATCTTGACAGCACAATTAAACAGCATTTTACAAAATAGTATACTCAATTCAATAATAACTTTCTCTCAACTTCAACAAGTTAATTCATCATAAGCAACTTTACATACATTTTGTCCAAATAGAGCATAAGTCACTATCATCCAAACTCTTGACTCATAAAATTCTTTTTATATATTTTTCTTCAATAGGGATTCAGTTAAATATAAGATTTACAAAATGCAAAAAAAATGGAATACCTATCCCATGATTAGTAGCACGTCTATGAGATTTTTGGGTTATGGTTTAGAAAGAGGACAAATGAGATATATTAGATAGGGCTAAGAGAAAGAGAAAGAAAAATCCTTGTAAAAATCGAGAGTACGAGAGAGAAATACATGATTGTGATTTATGTATGAGATTTTCTATTCTACGATTTCCCGATGAAAAAAAAGAAAGATCTTAAATGGTGAGAACCCTTTTGCGATTTCATGGCGAGAGTGAAGAGAGAGATCTTCAATGGTGTGATCACTATGATTTTACGATGAGAGAGAAATAATTTTCCAATGTTAAAGTCGAGAAAGAATATTGAAAAAGAGGTGTTTTTAAAAAAGAACAAATGTTTTGAAGGATGTATTTGCAAATACCTCAAACATTTTAAGTCAAATTATGTGATCCAACTTTAAGTCACGTTTTCACTTTTTAATGAGATCTGACAATCCATAGAGATAGATCAACAACTATAATCTATCGATTTTTGGTCTGGTTTCTAATATGTGCTTGTAGATCAGAAGATAAATCGATTAGAAACTGATTGTAACTAAAGAATATCCATGTGAATCCTGAACTTATAAGAAATTATCCGACTTATATCTCCAATTCATCACAGAGCATGATTAAGCTTGAACTTATCTAAGCAATAATCATCAAAGTTTGAATTAGAGGTACAAATTGGATGATCTTATTTTAAGAGGCTTCATAATAACACAATTTAAAGCATAGATAATATAATTAGAACAACAATATTAAGATAAGCTTGCTTCGGCATCCTTGATCTCACTAAAGAGAGTTTAGCCGATCATCGTAAGGAGCAAGTTGCAGCAATAGTAAAATAAGTAAAATGTGATGGAGAAGAAGATGAAGATAACTATGTTGCATTTTGATTCCTCTTTGATGATCTTACAATAGAATTACAACTAGGACTAAAAAAGACAGATGAAACACTTTTAATGTTCTTACTACAATCAAGAACTCTCTCTCTAACAGAAAAACTAGAAGAATTATAGAGAATTAGCATGAAGAAAAAGAAACAGATGGACCCCTTCCTTTGAGACAACCCCTCAATTTATAATTTTCTTAATCAGATTATTGGGTTGGATTTTTGCTTGATTCGTTTCAAGAAGAACCTTCAGTTACAATGGTCGAAGAGTTCAGAATTTGCAGCTCTAATCTCAAGGCATGATTCCTTAAGATTATCGCGGCACACTGGGGTGATACCATGGTATGATGATGTGGCAGCCTTTGCTACTCAGCTTTGGTTTATTACTCCATTTTGCTCGCATGTTGTAACAAAAATTGTTAGCTTCCAAATGTGCCCTTTTCACCTGCAAATAGTAAGGAATTCCTATTAGCTTCGTTAATTCTGTAGTTTAATATAATTTACTATTATTTAAAGGGAACTAACAGTTATACGTTGATAATCTTTGTGGAATTGCGATCTCAAAATTGGCTTATTAGGACCTTATCAATATGTCCGTCAAACTGCTCTCATATATATATATATATATATATATATATTAATGCTAAGAAAAACCATAATTGGTGACGTGGGATTGACTAGCCTCTGATCTTAGAGATCTTGGAATGGTGACTAGGAAAAATATAATCTCTTAGCAAAATTCCCTAGATAATATACTTTTCTCCTGATCATTGGAAAAAATGAAACATTCCAAAATTTATCTTTTATCTGATATCTTTCGTATCCTATAAAATACATTGAGTTCCACTTCTACTCTATTCATGATAAAGTAGTCACATAGGATTTCAATGTTTGATTTCTTTTAACTAAAGATTAAATTGCTCATCCATTGACAAAAAGATTAGCTTCAACAAGGTTTCCTTACCTTCACAATAAATGGTGGTTGTAAGGAATCTCCAATTGCTGACATGGGATATCAATTGATCTTTGAGATGTTTGAATGGTAGTTGGCAAAATCCAACCAGTTTTATTCTTTATTTGATTTCTTAATGTACTCTCAATCAACTCATGTAAATTCTCTAATATAATATACTCCTATATAAATCATTGGAGGGAAAGAAGCATTAAAAAATGTATCTTATATATATGTTGTATCCACACATAATTAGATTATGGTTAGATGTATGATTTTATAACAAAAAATAAGTAAAACTTATTATAAAATAATAAAAAATTGCATTACCTCTAACCTATTTTTTCGATTATGATAAACATTGGTTCCCTTATTTTGATGAAAATCAATATCAAACAACTTCAAAATATGCATGAATTAAAAACTTTTAGAAAACCCAAAATCAATCCAAGCTTGAGACCATTAGGACCGAGCATGGGATTAGCCAATGTAGGTTCGATAGGATATAAAATTGTTCTAAGGTACACCCCTTCACCTCTTTAGGGTTGGATTTGTTGAATATTTTCAAAATAAAATTCAGATTTTTGTGGTTTAATCCTTTGATTTTTCTTAAGTTAGATTTTGGGGATTTTTGTGTTTATAAGGTTTAGTTCCACATTGCTTACAAGTGAGAAAGTGGTATACCTTATAAGTAGTAATCAACATAATTAGTTGTATTTATATCACACATTTTAAAGTTTTGATATGGTGTTTTGAGGTGGTACAAAGCACCACCTGCGCATGTGCATTGTGCATTGTGCCAAAGGGTTATTGGGGCTCTTTGAAGCGCACTTTATGCTTCATACGTACGCATTATCGCTAAAAATTGGGGAGTCTAAAATTTTTCGAGATACGAAATCATCCAACGGTTGTGATTGATCCATCAAGTATGATGGATCAGGTGCGATTTGCACCACAAGATCATATTAGTATCCGATCGGGAACAAATCAGATATGATAGATCAAAATAATATCTTCTAGAGGATGCGATCTAAATCGTTAGACCTGAGATCAAACACAATCTAACAGCTAATAAACCAAGAGACATTAAATCATGGCTCTTAATCAACAAACACAAAAATGACTATAAAAAGCCAACTAGAAATCAGATTTCTTCATCAAAATTTTTTGTGTTCTCCTTTTTCTAAGCTTAAACACTTAACATCCTTAGTTTTCTAATTATTTTCGAGTGTTTTAAATTAAATCAGACTATACATAATCCAATTTAGTAACTTGAGTGTAGACATTTTTGTATCATGAAAGCACTTATTCTTTGACCCCATGTGTACTATGGTTCTAACCAGTAAGGGAGAATATTTATCTAAAAGAGACCGAATCAAATTCGAGCCTATAAGTTATTTTTCTTCCTTCATTGAATTTCTCTCAGTTGTAAGGTAATAAATTTTCCAACAGTTTTAGACAAATATCATATTTGATGGAGGCTTTGACATTTCATTTTCTTCAAATCATGAACCAAGATATATCTCGTCTTGACCATTTTGATGGACAACAATTCTGTGGCGCCCCGCCAAACGCTAACACAAATCCCAAGGTACTAGGTGGCACCTCAAAATTTCGGCATGGTCTCCTCTGTTTATGTTAGCGTTTCACGAAACTCAAATATGATAAAACCAATTTATAACAAAACCTGTGTATAAAAATGTAGATACAAGAAAAATAACAGCGGAAGACTAACTACATCTAACATGTAAGTAGATCAGAGTGCAGAAGATTTATCCATATACAGGCTTACCAAAACATTCTCACTCTAACATAGGCCTAAACTCTCAATCCAAAAACTACATACACCCTGGGTGAAACTGACAACACTAAGGGATGTGGCCCTAGTGCTCACCAGGCAATAAACTCTGATCGTCGATCTGATCGACCAGGTACTCCTCAATTACTGACTCTACGCCTGCCTCGGTAGCTGTAAATGCGGAAACTAAAAAAAAATAGGAAGGAAAGGGTGAGTAACAATGGTTACCCAGTAAGTCCACGGCCAATTCCTACTAATAACCCTTCCTAAACATGATCGAATAAAGCATACTGAACATTTTAATACATGCAAGATTTTTACAAGATAAAATACGATCAACTGGTACATATAGCCAGGGATGAGCAACTAAACAGTTTTAAAAATTACACATAGCATCAATCATCCATACTCATCATACATTTTTCATTTTATGCAAATAAGATTGCCAACATTGAAATAATAGACATGCTTCTCATTTATAATTCGAAATATAACAACAGATACATAATACAAATGGTGGAGTATTGGAATTAAAGAGTTAGGATTCACGACTGGATCGCTCCCAGTCAGGACATGATATTCCCCAATAACATCGTAGTTCCTGATTTTGTGGCTGGTCGTGTCTACCACTCTTGCGGGACCATTTATCCGGCTCAGGCTGGCCGTTTGACGTGACCGTAAGCAATGGGTCTCTTTTCGATGTGTCAGAACGTTCGACTACTACTAGATTGTTAGTGATCACTGACCAATCATCTTCGTCTATGCCTATCAGGCGTGCATGTGATTCCCAAATGACACTCCACTCGTATACGACCACCTTTACAATACACGTTCACTGGTAAAGATAAGAAAGGAATGAATCCGGATTTCAGTTGTGACTCCACTTTCATACGCGTCCCATACCACGTATGAGTTTGGTGGTCCCTACCGTACATACCAGGATAGTGCACCCCTCCGGATGATGTGACACACTATCCCTTCAGGCATTCACAAATCCTTTAACAGCTCACAAAATAGTTACGTATATATATAGTTTTTCATTTAAAACAAAAGAGAAATTAACAGAACAGGGTTGAGAATGGATATCCAGTTCCTACCATGCAACCGTGGCCACCCGGCCTAAAAGTAAATAACAGTACTCAGCGCACGCGCTAACATAATCAGAAATAAACATGCAACCCTTTCATTAATAACCTGGATATCCTTTCACCAACCTACACACAACATACAATGTAAAATGTAGACATCACCCCTCGGGTGTGATTCTGACATTTTACCGTTCCTTCCCTTTTCCCACTCTCTGTCGACATTCTCACTTTTCATCTTTTCAAATCAACCATCCATTTCCAATCTTTTCAAGTCATTCTTTTGGTCTTTCCATTGAAAACTACCGAAGTTTATTAAAAAACAAGGTCCTAGCGATGCTCAGGACCAAAGCTGTTAAAATTAGAGAAAACTGGTGAAAATTTGGTTAAGTATCAAAAACTCAATTTTTCAAAGTTCTCGAAATTAAAAATGGGTTTTTCGAAATTAAATTCTCGATCATGAGATTCGACACCATATAGTTTTTGTAATCTAATTCAAAAGAACGCGAAAGTTATTTCATTTTGAAAACTTGTCGAAAACGTCGAAAATTACGTTTTGTTCTTGAAATCAAAATTCGGATTTTGATCCTTTGAGATTTGGATCTTAAAACCATTCCCATTGTTCCGAAATGGGGGGTAAAACCTTAATTTCATGACATTTACTTATATGTTTTTAATGAAATAAAGGGTGAGAAATAGTGTATAAGGTGTGAGGAGGTCAAGCCAAGAGTCAGAACACTATTCTGATCAAAACTGTGTCTGTCGGTGGTAGAACCAGGATTCTGTCGGTGGAACCGACAGATTGGTCATCGGCAAATGTCGGTGGGACCGACGGTCCTGCCGACAGAACAAAATTTTCTCGCGTTATTTGGTTTCGTCTGTGGTAGAAACCTCATTCTGTCGGTGGGACCGACAGAATGCCTTCGGTAGGTGCCGGTGGCACCGACCCTTCCCACCTACAGCTTGAACCTCACTCGTGATTTTTGGATTTTTCAATCCCTTTTTCGATTTCTTCTTCCATTCTTCGAACCATTCGACCCACCCACGATTTTGTTATCAAAATTCGATAAAACATAAACAAAACACCTACTTCTACCATGAATTTGAAATCAAACACCAATTTCTACGATTTAAATGCAAACAATAAGTTTTGTTTCAAAAACCCTAAATGCACACTTGAGAAATCTAAAGCTACCAATAAGAATTGGAAGTCCCTTACTTGGTTGTGGACGCCAAGGATCCAAGCTAACACTACAACTCGAGGTTGGATGGCTCGAGAGTTGAGGTTGGGCTGACTTAGATGCGAAACGAGCGAGGGTTTGCAAGGTATCCGACAATGACGTTCTCCTTCTCCTCTATAATGAAGTATAGACCTAGCTCCTAACTCGATGAAGCCCTTGGATGGAAGATGTTGAGGTTTATTCGAACTACCCGGCTGGTTTTGATGGAGGATGGAGAAAACGAACAAGAATGGGTAAGTAAAGATGGTGAAGTTATAGCTCTTGACGTGGCCGACAACTTTGTCTTCTTCGTCGGGGTTCAACTCGGCTTCGTTTGCGCACAAACTTGATGGCAATGAGTCGAAACCCTTGGATTGAAAGTAACTGCCGTTTGGGGTTTCTTAGAGAATGAGAGAAAAATGAAATAAAAGAAAATCAGATTTTTCTTTTATAACACAGCTAAGGGCATACTTGTAATTTTCCCTCATTTCTAGTTTCGATCATAACTTAACTATTCGGACTCGGAAAGCGACAAACGAATATACCATTTCAAATAATTTTTCGTTGTGGTTATAATGGTGTGGTCAAATTTTCTTGATTCTCCCTCTAACGAAAATTTTCTATTTTGGGTCCCACTTAACGCGAAATTCGAGGATTTTATAACTTTTTCCTCCGAACTCGAATTCGAACTTGCTTACAGGCTAATGTATATATTTCGATCCTTTTGAATCTAATGGCGAAGTCGATTTTTCCTCAAAATTAATCATAGTAATATTCGAGTATTTTACTCTAAGTCTCTCATTCAATATTTCCCTCCAAATCTCACCAATTACTTTCCTCGAGATATGAGTTGAAAATCTGGGGTGTTACAAATTCACTCAATGGGAACAAAAAGTGTTGTTCTTCCTCACTTCTTTGAACATAACATATATCCTAGAAGATGATTTGGAACTCATTTCCAATGCTACTTTAGAAAATGATGTTGAATTGGAAGAGAGGTGTAAGAAGCAAAAGGCGGATGACTTCCTATGCAAAAACCATATTCTCAATGCACTCTCCAAGTCAATTTACAATATCTATTGTGCTGTCAACTCAGCTAAAGAACTCTATAGAACTTTAGAAAATAAATAAAAAATAGAAGAGGTAAGTAACCAAAAATGTCTTATTAGTAATTATCTTCAATTTAATATGTCTAATGACAAACTAGTTCTGTCCTAAGTACATGAACTTCAATTAATCGTTGGAGACCTTAAGATTGTCGGGATCGATTTTCTAGAAAATTTTTAAGTGGGACCTATCATTTCAAAGCTTCCTCAATCCTAAAAAGGTTACAAGAAAAGATAAAACATGAGGAGAAGAAGTATACTTTGGAGTCTCTATAACGTCATCTCCGTATAGAAGAAGATGCTCGTAATAAAAAAAAACATAAAAATGACCAAATAGAAAAAATCAAAGTGAACATGATTGAGGGTGATAAGCCCAAGAAGATTGACTTTAGAATCAAACTTAAAAAAACTTCATCATTCAATAAGAAAGTTAATAAAAATAAGAAGAAAAATAGTAAGTATTTTTATTGTAATAAGCCCAATAATTATGCACGAGAATGCTGACAGCAAAACAAACAATTTAAGAAATAGGCAAATACGATAGTGATGAAGGAAGCAATGGTTGTAACAATTTCCTATGCTCATTTTCTAGCAAATATTGTGTCAAACAACAATGGTTGGTGGGTTAATACTAGAGTAATAGAACACTTCTATAATGATGGAAGTCTATACACAAATTATGTAACTTGTGGTAAAGGTGCAAAAGTGAAAATGGCAAACAGTGATTTTTTCAATATTTTCGGAGTTAGGACTATAAAGCTTAAATTCACTTATGGGAAGATTATCCTTCTTGTCAACGTCTTCTATGTTCTAGATATTATCAAGAATCTTATATCAAGAGATCTGCTTAACAAATTAGGTTTCAAACTTCTGTATGAATCAAATAGGCTTACCTTGTCCTAAAACAATGTATTTGTGGGACATGGTTATTCTTATAAAGGTATGATTTGCCTAAATTTACATAATGAAAATTCTTTATTGTGTATATTATTGATTCATTATCTTTATGGTATGATAGATTAGGACACGTTAATTATGGTTCAATTAAACGTATGACTAATCTAGGACTAATTTTTAAATGTAATTTAGATAATTTTTCTAAATGCCAAATCTGTGTTCAATCTAAAATAACTAGGAAATCTTTTAAATCTGTTGAAAGAATGTCTACAATCTTAGAGCTTATGTATAGTGATTTTTGTGACCTTAAAAATCAAACACGTAGAGACAACGTATATTTTGTTATCTTCATTGATGATCACTCAAGGTACGCATATATTTATTCAATGAAAACTAAAGATAAAGTTTTTAAAACTTTTGAATTTTTAAAGTAGAAGTTGAAAATCAACTTAAACATAAAATTAAGATTCTACATTTTGATAAGGGTAGTGAATACTATCTAAATGAGTTCGTTAATTTTTGTGAAACTCGTGGCATTATCCATCAAGTTATAGCTTCTTACACACCGCAACAAAAAAGAGTTGTAGAAAGAAAGAATAGAACCTTAGTTGAAATGGTAAATGCTATGATTATTAGTTCAGGTGTATCTTATTTGTTAGTGGGTGAAATAATTTTTTTACTTGCTATATTTTAAATAGAGTTCCAATAAAGAAACATAATGTTACTCCTTATGAACTATGGTTCAAAAGGAAACCTAATTTCAATCGTCTTAAAGTGTAGGGGTGTCTTGTCTATGTAAGAAAACCTAGTCCTAAGAGATTAAAATTAGGACTTAGAACCTACAAGTGTGTGTTTATTGGTTATTCTCAAAATTGCCTAACTTGTTGTGTTCTTGACTTGAACATTAGTGATATCATTGAATCTATCAATGTAGAATTTTTTGAGTATTTGACTAAGTTAAGTCTTCATGAATCTATTTCTGAAAATTTTATTCCTAAATAGATTCATCAACATGTTCAAGATAACACTAGTGGTGACCAAAGTTCTGAACACCAACAAGATCCTAAAGTTAGAAGAAGTAAGAAACCTAGAGTTGAATGTACATTTGGACCTAACTTTCTGGTTAATTTTGTTGAAAGAGATAAATATGAAGTCAAAAATGTTATTAGGTTTATATTGAATGTAGAAGGAGATGAACCTTCCACATTTTATAAGATTATGAACTCTAGAGATTCATTATTGGGGAACCTTTAAGTGTTCGGGATACGAAATCATCCAACGATTATGATTGATCCGTCACGTGTGATGGATCGGGTGTAATCTGCACCATACTATCAAGTTAGTATCCGTTCAAGAACCGATTGAGTATAATGGATCAAAATAATATCTAATCAAGAATGATCTGGTGCATTGGATTAAGTTAGTATCCGATCAGAATCGATCAGGTGTTGATACATGATTGGTATCCGATCAGGGACGATCAAATTCGTTAGATCAAATGGCAACTGATCAGACACGATCTATAATACCCCAAATTTTTAATTCGTATCTCGAGGAAAAATAAATAGTCGAATTTTAAGAAAATCTTGAAAGTGGGATTTAGGGGTAAAACTTTAGGATGTTTTTGATCATTTTTAATGGAATCTGACCTCACCATTAGATTCAAAATGATCGAAAAACATAATTTAGCCTGTAAGCACGCTCAAATACGAGTCCGAATATAAAAGTTGCAAAATCCTCGATTACCGGGTCGGACCAGGCTAAAATAGTGACTTTTTGTTAGAAAAATAATTTTTAAAATTCGATTATACCATTGGATTCATAACGAAAAATTATTCAACATGGACTATTTATTTGTCAAATTTGGAGACCAGAAAGTTGAATTATCGTCAAAAACGAAAACGACATCAAGTTTATGGGTCACCTCAGGTCAAAAATGTAAAATTTTTATGGAGACATAATTTGTAGAAATTGACTACACCATTAGATCCGGAACGAAAAATTAGATGAAATGAAGTATTCGTTTGTCAGTTTTGGAGACCGAATGACCAAATTATCGTCGATAAAATCAATAGGCGAAATACCGAATTCGTCCCAAATATTATATAAATAATATTTAAAATTTTTTTTTATCTCATCTTCCCCACTCGTCCAAACAGTGCGAAAAAAAAAAACGAAAAAAAAAAAAATTTGTTTTTCCTCCGATTTTTCCACTTCAGATCTCTCGCAAACGGTCTACTTTCGACGATCGCCGCAGAAGAGAAAAAGGTCCGCAGCTTCGTTCTCTACAAAACCCACCCAACCTTTCTTCATTTCACTTTCTATTTCACCCAATATCGTCAAAAATCAGTCGTATTTGGATACGAAAATTTCGAAACTTTGACCTCGGATTTCGTCCGTTTCGGGGTCAAATCGCTTTCTGACGCAGAAGGGAGAAACGTCCGTAGCCTCATTCTCTACATAACCCAACCAAGTTCCTTTCGTTTTCTCGTCTTTTCACCCCGTATAGTCAAAAATCAGCCGTATTTTTATACGGAGATTTTCGTAACTTCGACCTCGGTTTTCATCGATTTCGGGGTCAAACCGTCTTTCGCCGTAGAAGGGAGAAGAGACGAGCACATCGAGATCTTCAAAACCACCGGGCCGGTTTTGAAAATCAGCTGCTTCGAAGTTCGGTCCGTCTCGATTTCCGTGCCGTTCACCTCGATTTCCGCGCACGTGCTTCAATTCCGTCGCCTAGTGATTGTAAGGAACTCTCAATTTCTATTAGTAATCATAGATTGTGAAAATTGCATTTAGGATTTTATTGGAAAAATTTGGATGTATTTCCGAAATATAGAATTCTTTGTTTATTTCAAAATTCACGCCAGAAATTGCATGTTTGATATGTTTAATTGTATTTTTAACAAATTATACGTGGGTAGAGTATTTTAACGGGTTATTACCATAAATTGGGTCTTGTGCACTGCTCGGACCCCGTTTTGATATGAAATTTGTATTTTTTTTCAATATTATTGATAGAAATAAATTCTATAGTTGAAAAATGTGATTTAATATTCAATGAACTCATATTGAGTTGATGAATATCAGAAAATGGATATTTTATGAAGAGATTGAAAACTGTAAAAGTCGAAAAAAAAAGGAAAAAGGGTATGAAACGGTAAAATGTCAGAGTCACACCCGAGGGGTGATGTCTGCATTTTACGTTGTTGTGTTGTATGCAGGTTGGTGAACGGATATCCAGGGATAATGTTACTGGTTGCATGTTTATTTACTTTCTGTTAGCGCGAGGCGCTCTGTTATGTTATTTATTTTAGGCCGGGTGGCCACACTTGCATGGTAGGAAACTGGATATCTATTCTCAACCTTGTATTGTTAATTTCTTTTTTATTTTCAAATGAAAATAATATACATATGTAGCTATTTTGTGAGTTGTTAAAGAGTTTGTGAATGCCTGAAGGGATAGTGCGTCATATCATCCGGAGTGGTGTACTATCCTGGGATGTACGGTAGGGACCACCAAGCTCATACGTGGTATGGGACGCGTATGAGAGTGGAGTCACAACTGGAATCCGGGTTTATTCCTCTCTATCTTTACCAGTGAACTTGTAATGTAAAGGTGGTCGTATACGAATGGTTTGTATATTTGAGAATCACATGTACGCCTGATAGGCATAGACGAAGATGATTGGTCAGTGATCACTAACAATCTATAGTAGTCGAACGTTCTGACACATCGAAAAGAGACCCATTGCTTACGGTCACGTCAAACGGCCAGCCTGAGCCGGATAAATGGTCAACCAAACGTGGTAAGTGCAGCGACCGGCCACAAAATCAGGAACTAAAAGCCAGAGAGAAATTGTAACATCATGTCCCGACTGGGAGCGATCCAGTCGTGAATCCCAACACTCTAATTCCAATACTCCACCATCGTGTATTATCTATCTGTTGCTTATTTTGATATATAAAATGAAATGCATGTTTATTGTTTCTATTTGATCAATTAGATTTGTATAAAAAGATAATGTTATAGTGAGTACTGCTGATCGATGTAATGTGAGTTTTAAAATGTTTAGTTGCTCATCCCTGGCTATATGTACCAGTTAATCGTAGTTTTCTTCTGTAAAACTTTGTTTATTTTAAAATGATTCAGTATGTTTATTCGTTCATGTTAGGAGAGGTTATTGGCAGAAATTGTTGTTTCATTACTGGGTAACCATTGTTACTCACCCTTTCATCCTCCATTTTTTTAGTTTCAGATCCGAAGCTTAGCGAGGCAGGAGTAGAACATGAGTGAGAATTATCTGGTGGGTCAGATAGACAGCCAGAGTCCGTCACCTGGTAAGTATTGGAGTTATACTCTATTTGTCTAGGAGTATTATAGATTTGTATTGAGCGTTAGGACTCTTGTTAGAGTGAGAAAATTTTGTATAATCCCGTAAATTTTCTTCTTCCGCACTCTGATAATTCGTACGTTATTAGACGTGTATAAGCTTCCGCTAGTATTATATTTTGTATATGTATGCAGGATTATATGTCGTTTATCAGGTGCAGGTTGAACGCCTTGGAATGCTAACATAAACAGAGGAGACCATGCCGAAATTTCGAGGTGCCACTTAGTACCTCGAGATCTGACATGGGGATTTGTGTTAGTGTTCGGCGGGGCGCCACACGATCAGAGCCATTAGATTATGTAGATTCAACTAATAGGTGCTACTTAAAAGGCATAAGAATCATACCTTTGATAGAATGCGATCTAAATTGTTAGATCTGAAATCAAACACAATCTAATGACTATTAAACCAAGAGACATTAACCATAGCTCTTAGTCAACAGACACACAAATGATTATAAAAAATCAGTCAAAAATCAGATTTCTTCACTAAAAATTTATATATTCTTTTTTTTCTAAGCTTAAGCAGTTGGCATCCTTAGTTTCTAATTATTTCCGAGTGTTCTAGATTAAATTAGACTGTACATAATCCGATTTAGGAACTTGAGTATAGACTTCTATGTATCTTGAAGGCACTTGTTTTTTGACCCCTTGTGTATCGTGGTTATAACCAGTGGGGGAAAATATTATTGTCTAAAAGAAATCGAATCAGATTCGAGCCTAGAAGTTATTTTTCTCCCTTCATTGAATTTCTCCTGGTTGTAAGGTAATAATTTTTCCAACAGGTTTAGGGCTCAGTCAAGGTTAGTCTGAACCCCTGCCCATTTATAGTCCGAATAAAAGGTGAGTAGAAAAATTTCGATAGCTAAGCGTTAGTTGTCAATGGGTTCAGGTTGAACTTTGACAATCAACTTTTAACTAATAAAAAATTCTAGTCTGTATCCCACATGTTATTACTTGGGTTTGAACATATAAAAAATGACTATCATAAAAACATATAATCATAACCATTAAAACACTAAATCCAATGATTGGGACAAAACATGCAACAGAAGGAAACAATTATTAGCAACATCCTTCTTATGCAAGAAAGCTGCGTATAAAAGCAATGCACATTTTTATAAGCCACCTAAATATTTAAAGGGAAATGTTCAGCACCCTAAGTTTTACCACACACTTTAACAAACGTTTTTTGTCTTACATGGGTTAGAAGTTTTGGAATGAGCTGATTTTTGGTGAGGATGATCTCTATGATTTGAAGATCATCCTCCCCAAAAATCATCCCATTCCGAAATGTTTAGCCCCATGTTTACACGTTGAAAAATCGTGGACCGTTCATTTTTTGTAAACCATTTTTGATGGGGTTAGAAGTTTTGGAATGAGCTGATTTTTGGTGAGGATGATCTCTACGGTGTAGAGATCATCCTCACCAAAAATCAGCTCATTCCAAAACTTCTAACCCATGTAAGACAAAACACGTTTGTTAAAGTGTGTGGTAAAGCTTAGGGTGCTGAACGGGACCCATATTTAAAATATATATTTTTTGACATCCCACGGTATTTAGGCACCCCCATCCACTCTTTTTCTTTTACTATTCTTCTAAGCACCATCGCCAGCTACCACTTTTGTCCACCCTTCTTCATTTTTGTCATCAGCACTAGCCACCACTACTTCTTCCACCGTAGCAGTTGACATCCCTTCTCTCCTCTTCCTTTTCCTTTTCCTTTTCCTTTTCTTCTTCTTTTTTCTCATTTCCACCTCCTCTGGCATCACCATAGTACAAGAATCTAAACCTTTTTTAAAGAAAAAAATTATGTGTCAATAGGAGGCTGTCAACATGACTTTGAAAATGTCAAAAGAATCATGTCAACAAGGTCAAAGTCATGTTGATAACCTACTATCAAGATTGACCTAAATTATATTTAAAAAAATCTATGTCGATATATACCTATCAACATTAATCAAGCAATGTTGACATAATACCATCGACATAGACCAAACTCTTTCTTTTTTCCTGAAAAAAGGGAAATAAAATGCAAAAATGGTCAAAAGTTTTACAAATTAGGATTCCATTGTTTATCTTTGAAGGAAGTTGCAAATGGTTTTCCATAGTTTGGGTTGATTTTGTGTAAAGTTCCAACCCCATCTCCATTTATATTGTCATAATGGGGAGGGGGAAGAACTGAGGCAAAGAAAATATGACGCTCTCTAGTGGAGTTTACCGGAGATTAAACAACTGGAAAAAATGCCCTAAAAGCTTGGTTCGTTAGTTATCAGCCCAACCTTATCTCCATATGGTTACTTTTCTTGATTACAGGAAGAGCTTCCCAATCTAGAAATCATAAAAGTTTTGGTTTCTTGTCATTCCATTAATTCAGGCATCTTTAGGGCTTGTGTAGATTAGAAGATAATCTATTAGCAAACTTTAGTGTAGGGGTGTCAATGTGTTGGTTACCGTTTGGTTCCCAAGGTACTTGGAATCATAACCATTAATTACATTTTATTAGCTCTAGTTCTCGTTGATTCCGATTTTGGCTCTAAAATAAGTGGAATCAAAATCAGATCCACCAACAAAGATGGTTACCCATCTGGTCACTCCAAATCATCGTAAAACCTTTTTTACTTTGAAAAAAATTAATATATTATGCACATGTATCCACTTAATTATAAATTTGAGTGATTTAGACATGCCCCCTACTTTTTGGTGAATATATGAGATACCCCCTATGATTTGAAACTGATGATATGCCTCCCTTGACCTTAGTCTTATTGTTAGATTAATAGAAAACAAGCCAATGCCCTCCTTCAACCTCTAGCCAAAAACCCTTGATTTTTCTTCTCAAAACCAATTACCTTCAATCTCTTTGAATAAAATTTGCAATCCCATCTTTGACCGTAAGATTCAACCTGTAGGAAAGATTGAATGATTTTTGAAGTGTTAAACGAAGGAATTCGGAGTGAAAAAATCTACAATTTTATAACATGGATTAAGCAAGCTAGAAAATGGACATAGGATAAGGTTGAACAGATTATGTCACTTTAACGCAAAAGTTGAAAATTTTGAAGATTTTTTATTTGGGAAAAAAAAATGAAATAGTGTTTTTGAGAAGAAGAAAACGATGCATTTTTTGCTAAAAAAAACTCTAGATTTTCTACAAAGAGTTAATCCTAAGTTGAAAATGATTAATTGAAGATAAGATTAATTAGATTACGAAAAACACATCATAGAGATTGAAGAGCTCGAAGTTGATTCATTTTAGGAAGAAAAATCAAAGACTTATGTATAGAAGATGATGACGAGGGCATTTAAGTACGTTCCTATTAGCCTATTAAGAAGATTGAGGTCAAGGGAGGCATGTCATCAATTTCAAAACAAAGGAGGTATCTCTAATATTTATCAGAAAGTGGGGGTAGCATGACTAAATCAACCTAAATTTTTCCACAAAATATATGAGATAGTAATTTTTTTTCAAAAATTAACATTCATCTTCTTTACAAGTAATGAACTTTCAGAAGAGGTGGCCCATTTTAAACTCCAATTAATGCATAGCTTATATGAAAATTGAAGTACTTTATTTAATATATATTAGTTTTGAATTGTAGAAAAACCTTAAGTCATACATAATATTTTAAAAAATGACAAAATAAATAGGTCATGAGTACCCATTGGATCCTAATGGTTCATTTACATTTTAGACTCAACTTTGATCAGTTCAAGTAAAAAGGTAATCATAACAGAGGTTTTCGATTTCGATTCTGGTTAAATGGGTACCCATTGACACCCTTACTTTAGTTAACATTTGTGAAGACACCTCAATCCAAGATTGGATCTGTCCACTAGCTGATGGGAATTTTGAGGTTAACTTTTGATTTTTTGATCCGTGAATTAAGTTACAGAATCTCAAAGATATTAGGCACCTGTTCCACCCAACATAAAGTTGGCACCTACTGTGATCCATTATCATTTTCTATGTAGTCATTTTATTTGCATTACCGTCAAGGTGCTAACAATAAGAGAAGATATGTATTTCAACATCGTACAATGTGGGCTAATTTGAATTAGATTGTGCAAGATTTATTAGAAATTTGCAATCATGAATACCTTTTTTGTAATATATATATATATATATAATATATATACTTCATAGGGACGTTAGCATTCTTCAACACTTCTATTTTTCAAAAATACCCTTGTCCATTTTGTTTTTTAGTGAAAATTAAAACAATGGCATATTGGTCTTTTATATAATAAATGTATTTATTATGATTTTAGTAAATACATTTATTACGTTAAAATTAATTGCAAACAAAGTATTTTAGAATGGGCTGATTTTCTTTTAAGGATGATCTCTATGGTGAGGATATCATCCTCGCAAAAACTCAGCCCATTCTGAAACTTCTAACCCATATATATATATATATATATAATATATATATATATATATGGGTCCTGTTCGGCGCCCTACAACGTAACAAACAATTTGAAAAACATTTTGGAGCCGTCGGATATATAGAGATCGGATGGACGAGATTCACTTAAACACGTTCTAACGTATAATTTAAAATTTTTAAGTTAATTACAGCACCATCCTTCTACTTTCCATTAATTAGTGCCTCCTCCCTCTCTCTTTAATAAAAAAAGAAAACAGAGAGTGAGAACTCTCTCATTCTCTCTCGATGGAACTCGATAGCACCCTCTCTCTTACTCTCTCAAACCCTCTCACCTGAACAAAAATGGTGCTTGGATGGGCAGTAGTTTTGAGGAGATAATCAGTAGCCCAATGAATGGCCACCCTTGCGTTCTGTAACTCGCCCTTCATCGACCCACCAAACTCAATCACACTCCATGAACCCATAGTGGTTGTGAAAGCCATTGGAAACCCAAACTTCACATTGTCCCCTGCATCATAATACCCTCTTATTTTGAGAGAGAGGGTTTCAATTCGATCAAGAACGAGATCGTGAGAGAGTGTGAAATAGAGTGAAATCGGATGGACGATTGAGAGTGAGAGAGTGAGAGAGTGAGAGAGAGAGGGTTCTATCATAATCTATCAAGTTCTGTCGAGAGCGAGGGTTTGAGAGAGAGAGAGAGAGAGAGTTCATTGGAGAGAGAGAATGAGAGAGTTCTCACTCTTTTTTTTTTACAGAGAGAGGGAGGAGGCACTAATTAATGGAAAATAGAAGGATGGCGCTGTAATTAATTGAAAACGTATAAGTTATACGTTAAATTGAGGAGATTGAATCTCGTCCGTTCGATTTTCTCATATCCGACGGCTTAAAAATGTTTGCCAAAATGTTTGTCAAAATGTTTTGTGCCGAACATTTCCCTATATATATATATATAGGGTCCCGTTCAGCACCCTAAGCTTTACCACACACTTTAACAAACGTGTTTTGTCTTACATGGGTTAGAAGTTTTGAAATGGGCTGATTTTTGGTGAGGATGATCTCTATGGTGAGGAGATCATCCTCACCAAAAATCAGCTCATTCCAAAACTTCTAACCCCATCAAAAATGGTTTACAAAAAATGGACGGTCCACGATTTTTCAACGTGTAAACATGGGGCTAAACATTTTGGAATGGGCTGATTTTAGGGGAGGATGATCTTCTAATCATAGAGATCATCCTCACCAAAAATCAGCCCATTCCAAAACTTCTAACCCATGTAAGACAAAAAACATTTGTTAAAGTGTGTGGTAAAACTTAGGGTGCTGAACATTTCCCATATGAGTAGCGTTCAATGGCCAACAGTTTGGCAAACATTTTGGCAAACACATTTTTCAAAACATGGGTTAGAGGTCTTGGAATGGGGTGATTTTTGGTGAGGATGATCTCTATGGTGAGGAGATCATCATCACCAAAAATCAGCCCATTCCAAAACTTCTAACCTCATCAAAAATGGTTTACAAAAAGTGGACGGTTCACGATTTTTCAACTTGTAAAATGGGGCTAGAAGTTTTGGAATGAGCTGATTTTTGGTGAGGATGATCTCCTCACCGTAGAGATCATCCTCACCAAAAATCAGCCCATTCCAAGACCTCTAACCCATGTTTTGAAAAAAGTGTTTGCCAAAATGTTTGCCAAACTGTTGGCCACGGATAGGGACCCTTCCCATATATATATATATATATAGGGACATGTTCAGCAACCAACATTAAGTAGACCAGTTTTGGGAGCCAAAAAAATTCTTATGAGTTAAAAGTTTTAGATTTTACTGATTTTTTTTTTGTGAGGATCTCTATGATGAAATCAGCACATTCTGAAATTTCTAACCTCATCAAAATTACTTTACAAGTTGCAGAATTGTGGACCATCATTTTTTACAATTAATTTGTAAACCAATTTTGATGGGTTTAGAAGTTTTAGAATGTACTGATATTTGGTGAGGATGATCTTCTCACCGTAGAGATCACCTTCAAAAAAAGAAAAGAAAAAAACTCAATCCCAAACTTTTAACCCATGTAAAACAAAATTTGGCTCCCAACATGGTCTACCTAATGGGGGATGATGAGCGAGACCCATAAGGTTAGGATCCCTTGACTCATGAAAAAACACATGATCCCAATCGTTTAAACACAAAATCTAATTGTTGAGATTTATACTTGAGATATATGCTATCAAGATACACATAAGAGTCGTGATAATTTGAGTACCCCTCGTGGCACACTCAATCGACTCTCCTGATGTGACAAGTCTAGAACCGTAGTAGATCTATATGCCTTGGGATACACTTCTTTATGAGGAAGTGAATTTGTGTATCTCGAGTCACACAAATCTACGGTTTTTGAACTTGTCACATTAGGAGAATTGATTGAGTGTGCCACATGGGCAGTCAAATTATCACGATTCTATGCATATATCTCAACTTTTGGACTTTTATATCTAAATGGTTGGGATCTTGTTTTTTCTCATGTGATTTGAAAGTTTCGGATGGGACTAGATTTTTGTGAAGGTGATTGCTATGGTGAGGAGATCATCCTCACAAAACATCATCCTAATCTAAAACTCCTAACCCCATCAAAAATGATTTACAAATTAATGATAAAAAATCGACGATCCACAATTCTAAACCACTTTTAATGTGTTTAGAAGCTTCTGCTTGGGCTGATTTTTTTTCGTGAGGATTATCTCCTCACTATAGAGGTCATCCTTATAAAAAATCTGCCCATTCCAAAACTTCCAACCCACATAGAACAAATATGTTGTCTCCCTAATGTTGGTTGTCGAACGGGGCCTATATGTATAGTTTTTTCCTAAATGGCTAAAAGTTTGGACATGGGCTAATTTTTTTTGTGAGGATCCTCACCATAGAGATGATCCTCACAAAAAATCAACTCATTCTGAAACTTCTAACCCATCAAAAGTGGTTTAAAATTTAACGATAAAAATTGACAATCCACGATTCTTCAACTTGTAAATTGTGGTTAGAAGTTCTAGAATGGGCTGATATTTTGTGAGGATGGTCTCCTCACCATAGAGATCAACCTCACAAAAACTCACTTCATTACAAAACTTTTAGCCATATAAGACAAAACACTTTGACTACATCATTGGCTTTTGAACATGATCTTTTACGTGTATATATATAGGGTCCCATTCTACAACAACACTAGAGAGCCAACGCCTTTGTCTATGATGAGGAGATCATCCTTACAAAAAAAAATCAGTTCAATCTCTAAAACTTCTTACCACCATCAAATGTGGTTTAGAATTGAGGATCAACGATTTTTTACCATTACTTTGAAAACTACTTTTGATAGGGTTAGAAGTTTCAGATTAGGCTGATTTTTTTTAGGGTCATCTCCTCACCATAAAGACCATCCTCACAAAACATCAGCCCAATTCAAAACTTTGAAGCCATATTGAACAAATTTTGGCTCCCAACATTGGTTGCGGAACACTACATATATGTGGGTCAATTTCAATAGTCAAAGTACTTTTTCCTATATGGACTAAAAGTTTGGAAATTTTTTGTGAGAATAATATCTATGGTAAGGAGTTCATTCTCATAAAAAATAAGCTAATTTTGAAGCTTTTAACCCCAATTTACAAGTTGAAGAATCATGGACTATCTTTTTTTATTGTTAATTTGTAAATCACTTTTATGGGGTTAGAAGCCTTGGAAAGGGCTGATTCTTGTGATGATGATCTCCTCACTATAGAGGTCATTCTCACAAAAAATCAGTCCATTCCTAAACTTTTAGCCATATAAAACAAAATTTTAGCTACTAAACATGATTTCATATATATATATAGGGTCAGGTTCAATAGCTAATGTTTCATATATATATATATATATATGTGTGTGTGTGTGTGTGTGTGTGTGTGGTGTGTGTGTGTGTGTGGGTTGGAAGTTTTGGGATGGGCAGAAGTTTTTCTATGGTGAGGAGATCATCTTCACAAAAAATCAGCTCATTCCAAAATCTCTATTTACAAATTAACGGTCCAGGATTCTTCAGCTTGTAAATCACTTTTGTTGGGGTTAGACATTTCAGAATGGCCTGATTTTTTGTGAGGAAGATCTCTAGTGGGATGTAGATCACCCTCACAAAAAGTCAGTCTATTATGAAACTTTGAACTCATATAAGACAAAATTCTAGCTACTAAACATGATTTCATATATATATATAGGGTCAGGTTCAATAGCCAATGTTTCATATATATATATATATATATGTGTGTGTGTGTGTGTGTGTGTGTGTGTGTGTGTGTGTGTGTGGTTGGAAGTTTTGGGATGGGCAGAAGTTTTTCTATGGTGAAGAGATCATCTTCACAAAAAATCAGCTCATTCCAAAATCTCTATTTACAAATTAACAGTCCAGGATTCTTCAGCTTGTAAACCACTTTTGTTGGGGTTAGACATTTCAGAATGACTTGATTTTTTGTGAGGAAGATCTCTAGTGGGATGTAGATCATCCTCACAAAAAGTCAGTCTATTATGAAACTTTCAACTCATATAGGACAAAATGTTGACTACTTTTTTAGTTGGTTGTTAGAACCTAGCCCATATAACATCCCTCCAAGTACAGTGGGATGGAGTCCTGATACGGAGGTCATAGAAGAAGGGTACACACAGGCCATGGAGTCAATTGTTCAAAAGAAAATCAAAAGAAAGGGTAAAAATATACCATAAATTTCGGAGGCCATAACTTTGTGACCATGAAGGTCTCGACAAGTACTTTACATTGGCCAATGATCAAAAGATAATTGGCTCCAAAATGAAGTTGCAAAATTCAATCATTTAGGGGGTCAAATCAAGTATATTCTGTAAAACTTTCCATTTTAGGAAAGTTTTGCTTTCATTTTTTTGCAAGTTTTTATTTCCCTTTTTTTGGGGGTGTCATTATTAGTAGTTTTAGTCATATTAGAATTGTTTAATTCTAATTGGGAGTTTTTACTATTTGGTACTTTGGGTCTATAAGGTGACGAATCTAATAGTTTAGAAAGTATCTTTGATCAGTAAAATTTATGGTTTTTTTAAAAATATCTCTTTATTTCTAATTGTTTGGTGTCCTTTGTGAATCAATATGTTCTTTTATGTCTAATTGTTTAGTATTCTTTTGAGAATCAATAAATTAATTGGAGTATTATTCGTTGTCCTATATCGAGTCACACTTCCCCACTTTATCTCTTCACAATCCTTCAATTTTATTGCCTTTCTTTTCCTTCACCTCTTAACTTTATCATATTTCCTCATTTACTCCTTTAATCCCAAAGAATTTTAATGATACCCCTCCTATTTTATTGTCTTTTATCCTTTACCCCCTTAACCGAAAGAGCATATATATATATATATATATATATATATATATATATATATTATATATATATATATATATAGACAATATACAAACAAAATAGATATAATATTATCTTTATATTTTTATAAAAGAAAATTATTATCTTTCAATCATGGGTCATTTACCGAGCTAAGGCATTTATCTTTATATGTTTTATTATTCCCTCTTCTTATGTCATCAGTCCTCACTTCATTCATTCGAAAATCACCTCAAATGATTATGGTAAATGCTGCGTGAAAGGGCAAATATGGATAATATTAGAAGATGTCTCAGATAATGGAACCAAACTATTGCTTATACATTCCAAGCATTTTTTGAAGAACAAGCATCTAAATGATCAACAACAACCATAACAACAAAGCCTTGTCCAAAAGATTTGAGGTCAACTAAATGACCTATGTTACTCCATTCAACTATGTTAAAAAAAAAAAAAAAATTAGTCGGGTCTTTTATTATTGAGAGTGAGTTCGACAACCACAAAGGGCTGCATCCATGAGGGACAATGATTAAGAACCCGGAACATTATGAGAATTGAAATCTACTATGTGATGGGTCCATATGTATGACTGCCATACATGTGCTATATGGAACTAAGACCATGATTTGAAGATCTAAAATAATCCACACTAACCAGAGACCAATGTTGTTAAAAAGCTAATACAAACACCAGAATCAACAAAAGCTTGATACATTATTCAACATTTACATCAACATAATCTAAAATAAAATAAAATTGGTTGCAACGAAGTTGTCGATGAACCAACGGCAGGAAGACCACCATAGAATAGGACTTAACTCATGAAACCAAATGCTGTTTTCTTCGGTTTTAGCACACCAATTCAACTCGAGAAACTCCTTGGACAGAACTCTTATTAGTTCGCTGAAAATCTCTCATATTTCCCATCCAAACTAGTTCCTGTTGAAAAAACACATTCGTCAATCCCATATTTCAATGAGATCTTAGGGCTGTGAGGGGGAAGGAGATGATGGAGGCTTGAGATCTGGATACTGCAACCAGAAAGACAAGAAAATAAAAATCAGTTTATTGCCAAACACCACAAAATTGATTGTAAAGCAGACCAAAATGTTGCTTTGATGAATGTATTGTTTGAAATGCAATCCATTCAATAAGAGTTTGTATTCCCACACCAATTGTTTTACAACACACCAGTTAAGGATATAAATAAATCTGAGGCCAACATAATTATTTGTTTGGGTGTTACTAATAAAGTAGTTGTGGTAACATAAGTTCACTTCATATGCCAAAACCTACTAGAACTATACACTAGGAAAAACAAGTGGATTGTCAAATAATTCTTCTAATTTATGAAAAATTCACCCAATAAGAGGCCAGCCAATTATATCAACAAATCAATCGATGATATGCCGATTAATCGCCAAATATGGTAAAAAATTACTCTTCAACCTCAAATCCTAAGAACAATATAGGCTTTTTAGGGAGGCTAAAGATTATGGGTTTTTGGGAAGAAACCTAAAAACAACATTTGTATAATACCCAAAATCTTTTTCAAAACTTTCCGGGATTTATCCCAATTAATCAAACTGACCCCAGCCAAACAATTGCTGAATCCAAACTCGGTCACCATGCCCCTGTGATTGGATGACTGCAAGCATCAACAACCGGTGATGTCGACAGGCTCCCAATCATGGGGACCATCACCCACATTCGTACATGCGACAAACATTGTTTGACAAAAAATGAACATAAAGAGCATGAAGTAAGGTAATTACGTAAGGGAATGGCGAAAGCGGGCTTGACTGACAGGGAAGTGATTCTTCTTTAACTTTGGTTTTAGAGGCCGAATTAATCTCAGGTTGTTCCACAGTTGCCTCTACTTTTGGCTCAGTAACAGCTTCAGCTTTTTGTACAGAGCTATCAGGGACAGCAGTATCAGTAGGTGATGGTAGGGCCTTTTTATCCTCTTGTAATGGTAGAAGAGCCTTACCAATTTCCTGAAAATACAATGAAATAAGACCAAAGAAATAATATTCGCATGTCATAATTATGGCTACTCTTCATTCAAAATTAGAACAGAAAAAAGCAAGCCATCATGAAATATTCTTCAAAATCGATAAAGCTGCAAATGGGGTGCATTACTAACACACGGTCATCAAATGAGCTTCTAATGTGGCTTGGAAGATAAAATAAATAAATGGAGCTTAAATAGTGGTAAGAATGAGTTACCTTTATTTCATCGACAAGCTCTTTTGGAGCAACCTTGGTGTTCAAGAACTCATCAACTTGTAGGAGAGTTTCCTTTCGATCCTGTCAGTTGAAAGCAATGGAAATAAGCTAGCTATTGATTTTCTTGATACGTAAGATTTGAATTTCATGTTAGATTTTTGTACTGTGACATACACAACTTTTCCGTACTTCCTTGGTTATAAAAATAAATTCAATGAAATATCTCAACTGCATCCAAATGCAGAGACAAGTAAAAGCTTGGGACGATTTAAAATAAAAATGTTTAAATGTTCTGAGAAAGAAGACGATTATAGAATTATAAAAATGAATCTTATATTGTTCGATGTGTATGGTTTGTTAGCTATATCCTTGCCCGCCAATTGAACAACCCGAACTGATCATAGGTGGCCAATTCTTTTTCTCATGTCTTTCTTTTTCCTTTCTTAATAAATATAATTTCATTAAAAAGCAAGGTCGGGTGAGATGACCAACCAAGCGAAAGCAAGTACAAAAAATTACTCTCTTGCAACACTACATATTCTCTCCCAATTCCCTTTGAAATCTTCAAAGAAAATCCCTCTAAACTCTTAAAAAACTTTAGACCAAAGAAATTAAAGACCCAAGATTGAGAAAATTAGAGCTTGAGAATCCAGCATTTTTTGCCTTAAAAAATTTGGCCATTTCGCTACTTCCAAATTCCCAAAAATTGTGAAGTGAGTAAGACTCCATAACACTCTCTTTGTCCCAGAGAAAGAATTCTCAAGAGCTAACCAAGACTCGAACAAGACCTACACAGATCCAAGGAGGAATGTGACCAAACCTCAAAAGAAACCTTACAATGCATCAAAATATGGTCTATTAATTCTCCATCCCTAGGCAAATCGCATAACAATTAGCCACACAAAAACCTCTATGCATCAAGAGATCCATCGTCTGAATCCTCTCCAACACTACTGCCCAACTGAAGAACACAACTTCAAAAGAGAATCTCATGTCTTTCTTACTTCATGATTTCATGATCGAGCGAGTTTGTATTGTCATCAAGCTTTTGCTTCCAGCTAAGTGATAAAAACTCAACATCTTCACATGAAATGCTAGGAACAACGATCAAGATTTGCATCGCCAAGTGCAAACACATCTTGAACCAAAATAACAAGAAATTACACAAATAAAAAAGAGTTTTTGCACAAAATCCTCAATAGCACAATGCTTGATGCCATAACCTTGGGGTAGGATTTATATAGAGAAGTCTTTTCATTAAATTTCAAGGCAACAAATATGGTACATTAATTACAAAAGATTTTACAACTTGTCAAATATATTTCTATTAACATTGAACCAAACATGTAACCTTCAATAAGTCTCCTTTTTGTCTCATGTAAAACGCATAATCATTACGATACATTAATTTAAAATGATTTCAAATAATTTTTTTTATTATAATTCATTTTCTCTTGTATGTATCATACATTGAACCAAATAAAATCTTCAATAAAGTTCCTTTGTTGCTTGTTTACCACACATCGTACAGTGCACATATTCATTAGTACATTAATTCCAAAGTATTTTACAACTTATCAAATCTTTTTTATGCTAATAATCTTCTTTTTTTGTATCATAGCTTGAACAAAACTTGAAACCTTCAATAAATTTTTTATTTATTATTATACATCATGGAACAAACGTATCAGGTAGGGTGTGTTTGATTGCGAATGGAAAATGGATGGGAAATCCATTTTCCATGTGTTTGATTGGTTTTGTACATGAAAAATGGATTTCCACCCTCATCCAAAAATCTACCAAAGTTTGGATTGCATTTTCCAACATGTCCCCATGATAAAAGAAATCCACCACCAAATTTCATCCCAAAATCAAAATTCTAATCTCCTCTATTCTTCTTCTTCTTCTTCTTCTTCCCCACCCCCACAACTATTGTCACCTTCAACCACAACCCTCCCCATCATTGCCACCACCAGCGCTCTCTCTCTCTCTCTCTCTCTCTCCCCTTCTTCCTCCTCTATTAGATTTTGTGCCTATGATATTTACAAAAATTTTGCATCCATCCTCAGTTTTAAAAGTCAAATCAATTAAATATCTCAACCATATCCAAGTATAGACAACTAAAAGCTTGGGAAGATTTAAATTAAAAAAATTTGAATGTTCAGAGAAAGAAATGGTCACAAGTGAACATCCAATGTACAACACAGAAAATTTAGTCCCTCATGGTCGAAAAACACTTCCCTTCAAATATATCATAAATTAAATAATGGAAATCGAGAAAGCATCAGAGACTCACTTCTGCAAATAGAAATTTCTTGGTGACAAATTGGATCAATGCAGCTGAACCAAGAAGTTGGAGTATTGTTTCTACCTGAAAAAATAACGATTGATGTGCCAATGTTCATGTTCTAGTCAAATAAACATCTTTATCCCAGAAAACAATCACTAACTCTAAGAAACAAAAAGACGTCAACAGCCCAACCTCTGTAAATGCCAATAGGCCTAAGCCAGTAGCTGCTGCTAGTCCAACGGTAACAGGAAAAGCATCGGATCCCTCCTGCATATCGTTCGTTAGAAAATCTATTTTAAATACTAAATAAACTCACCACATTGGATTAATTTTCAAAAATGCACCTAAGATAATTTTGTAATCGATGAAGGACGCCTCTATCATCAAACCCTTAAGTTACCTAATTAAAATTACTAGCAAACTACTTTATTACCATCAAGCATATCTACTCACAATGTAGTGGTAATCTAGTGTACCTATAAAAGATTTTGGTAAATAACAATTGAATAAGAAAGTTGAGACACGTACTCCGAGTGCATCACTAAATGCTTCAGTCAAATTGCCGAAATCAAGATTTGGCGTTCTCTTAGGTGGTATCCATGGAAGCTCGCTTTTCTGCCACATTGGAATTCATTTCCATGGTTTATTAAACATTGCAAGGATAAATTAAAATTTTGATACCCTAAATAAATAACAAGGATGAGAAAGATGAACACCATCCATCCTCGAGGTCCTTCTGCTCCATCTTTTATCACATAAGCGGCTTTGAAACCATTCACAGTGACCAACTCGGCAACCAGTTCTGAGTTCCCATCAAACCTGGTTTCCATAATAATTTCAACGGAGTAATTTCCAATGTAAACATTGAAAAATTAACACAAACTTTAAATCCTTGATTCTATGATTCCATATGTGAATCAAGAAAGATGTGAATTTTAAAAAGAAAAAAAGATTTACATCTATGATAGTAGCAGAATTGCAAATGCTAAACCCAAGAAAAAAAAAGATTTTAATTAAATGAGAATACATAAACAGTGCGATTGATTTTATTATGGGACTGAAGTAGATCAGCTATGTGCCTATGTCATCTATAAGCCATAGTTATTCTCCACAAAACAGGATAGTAGACCATCCCATTTGGATTTATGACAATGAAGAGCTGCAAACCTTCCCTGAACTAGGGTACTCAAGCCTTCAAAACACCATTTGATGGCTGGAAGTTTTCATCCAACTTGGTATTGTAGTCATTTCTCTATTGGTCTCCCTTGTTGCTAAAGAGCTGACATATATATCCTAAAGCAGATATTTACAGTTCGAAGCCTCGTGGCAGCAGTTTTTTCATAAAGATCCATGTGGATCACGGTCATGCATTGGGTTTTATATGATAATCAATTTTGATCAGTTTGTATAGTGGTTTTTGAAAATTGTTTCCATATTTTGGATATTCAATGGATTTTTCGCTTATTAGGGACTAGGACTTAAATTTGTTGAGCAACTTGAATCCACATCCTAGTGAGGAAAAGTATCATCTCTCCTATGTTGTATATGCATTCTATCATTCCTCTGAAATTTACATTGAGATAATTTCAACTTGACATATATTTTTGGTATTTGTTTGTTTGGATACTTCTACAAGTCGGACAGAATTTTAGATTAGTCAATTATTTAATAGATGTGGAGTCCAGAGAGGTGTCAAATGGAACTGTTGTAAGTATGTGAATGAAGTACTTTTGTTGGTTCCTTTAAATTTGTGTTTGGGCTTCTTCAGGTATCCAAGGTTTTGTGTGTGGATCTTCAATGATTTCATCTGGTGCGTGTAGATCTATGGTCTAGCTATTCTTACAAAGAAAACTCAACAAACAATGGAATATGGCTATTCTAGATCTATCTTATATAAACTCAAGTGTGTCCGTATCCACACTCACTACCTCAATCCACTTTCTTTTTGGTCTTCTGCTTGCTTTTCATTGAACCATCTCAATCAATTTTCCCTAATTTTATTACTTATTGAGGCTACTGCATTTTCACGACTATGATCACTAATGTTGAGCATAATAAACACTTGTTTATCATGTGTGGGGCTATGGAATGCATTCAACGTGCAATGTGATCCTATCTGAAAGATATGGTACCATATCATTTTCCTTTAGCAAAAAGGAGAATAAAGATAACTAGTTGGCTTAGGGAAGAAAAAAAAAACAAAAAATGATCTCAATTACTTCATCTACATTATCCAAAATCTTCGAATGGGAGCCATACTCGTATCCAAGGCATCATTTTTTTAAGTCCGGTGCTCACAATTTCTTTATTACTTGCATTAAATTATAATACAAGTTTTCAATACCTGATCTACAAAGATAACTAGTTTTCAATCTGTCACTTAATACTAGCATTAAGGTATTAAAGTTTCTAATTTCACAAAGAACATGAAGTATCCGAAAAGAAAATAAATTATTAGAGAAACTACAAACATTATTCACATAGTAACAGATAGAAACTACAACTATCGGAGTAAAAGCTTACTTGTCTAGAATGAACAATGTAGTCTTTTCTGGTTCCTTGAATTTCAAAGACAGCTTCTTTAAGAACCCTTGCTTGTCTTCACTTTTATAAACGACCGATACCGCCTTCTTCTTCAATCCTCGAATATCTGGACTACCCACTTCTCTGGATTCCACTGGTGCCCTTATATCAAGCAATTGGGCATCAACATCGTCAGCCAATTTCGAATAAGAATTCTTTGCAGTCTCAATACCCCATGATTTGTTCTTCAAAACCTGAGATAAAACTATAGGGACTGCCAAAATAGTGATTCCACCAATTATAACGTAAGGGTTTTCTGTTCCAAAATTAACAACACTATCAGCAAGACCACCAAGACCAAAATCAGAACTACCCTCAGGTGATGAGCTTCCCATAGATTGTTCTAAGGCTTCCTCATTTGTGAGAGCTCTTGCAAGCCCACCACTAAGAACTGAAGAGAGAACCACTAAACCCCCATTAAAACTTCTTGTTAAAACCTCTGATAAATTTGGTGGGTTGGCTGAAAAAGTGGTAGATTTTGTGAATTTGAGTGGAGAAGTTGGAAGGAATGATGAAATCTTTCTGGTTTCTGTTCTTGTGTCTGAAAGAACTGAAACTGGGGTTAAGCTTGCTGCATTGAGAGCCTCCATGCAGCAATTCAAGATCACAAAATGGGATCTGGGTTCTCAAAATTTTGGCAGAAAAGGTTCAAATTTCATGAGGATTGAAAGATATTTTGCAGATTTTTCTTCAATTTTATTTTTCAAGATAGAGAAGAGATGAAAGGCTTTAGTTTCTGGAGGGGGCCACTTGGGTGGTGGCTGCAGTTGGGGGAGAGGAGCTGACGTGGGTATTGAGCCCATGAGATATTGCCACGTGTGTGGATTAGAGTTTCAATCTGGGTGGCTTCACTGCTCATGATAGTGTGTGGCTAAGAAAATTGTGAACTTAAGAAGTACTGTAGTACATAATTGGGAGTACAATTGTATTTGAACACAATGTAGTGCAATCCTCTCCAGAGATGTGTTCTTAAAGCTAAACCTCATTCCCTATTTATTTAATGGACTTAAATTTTTTTTTTAAATAGTTTTTTTTTTCTTTTAATTCATACCAACTTACAAAAATTGTTATCACATTCTTTAATGTGTTAACCTGTTATATATATCATCACATACATTTTTATTTCTATGTCAGCATATCAGATTTTGATTGGATGATGCAAAATCTAATCCCAATAATAATTAGGGCTTCATTATATCCTGTAGGCAATTTTTTTAAACCCTTTTGTTTACTCATGATTTTAAATGAAAGGAGACGATCACATTGATTCCGTCAGATTATTCTTTTCTTTTTTTCCAACTCAAATACCATCCAAGATGTAAACTTGTTGAGGTCACTTAATGGAAAACCACCAAAGATGCTCACTCAATGCATGTGTAGTTAGTCACACAAAACGAAAATATTGATTAGCAGTCCATCAAATTACATAATACAAACTAGTTTCAACGTTTCATTAACCTTTCAGTTACAGAGGGAACAACAGTTATATTTACAAGAATTTAAAGGAGAAAAACAAGAAGGTACTATGATCCATGAAGCAGTGATCCTTTCTGATCCAAAAACCATAAGAAAGATGTCAACTTCCACCAAGAGATTTAGTGATGAACTCTGCAACTGCATTAACAGCTTGATCTTCAGCTTCATCTTGACTAGTTCCATTCAATCCTAGATGCTTCTTTCCGATCTTAAATGAGTGATCCCCACCATCGATCACATGCAACTCGTTGACGGATTTCATCTTCTTGCAAACAGCAGAAAGCTTATCGAGGGGACAGAGTCCATCTTTGCTACCCTTTTTAGGCAATTGATCTCGTGTTAAAACAAGACCTGGAAGAGATGAAAAACTAGCATACAGAGACCCAAATTTTAGAGCTTTGTACCTGTACAAACATGATGGGAGTTTGAAGTTGGAGCAAAATGTCATCTCGTATTGCTCCATTCATACCCTGAAACAAAAACAAATAATGACGAGATGAATGCAAATAAATTATAGCATGTTTTTCAGAGCCAGCTATGATTTAATTTTCCTAAACCTCTACTAAACAATCCATGCATGCTCGTTGACTCATATTCTCACGCTCGTTGAATTGATGAACTTCTCATCTTCATTCTCACAATATCTTATACCATATAAGTGTAATTAGGAATAAGTTACAGCAAAAAGAGTAGAGAAATCAATCCAAGAACAATAAATAAAGAAAAGTAAAGCAAAATGCAATCACACATATCATACTGATTTATGTGGTTCCCTCAAGTTTGAGGTACGTCCATGGATCATATTGATTCCACTATGAAGAGAAAATCTACAGTTACAGATTACACCTTTTCACCAAAAATATATATTGATCATCCTATCTCCTCACCATATAGATCATCCTCACAAAAAATCAGCCCATTCTGAAACTTCTAACCCATCAAAAGTTGTCTACAAGTTACAGAATTGTGGAGCGTTAATTTGGAAACCACTTTTGATGGGGTTAGAGGTTTCAGAATGGGCTGATTTTTTGTGAGGATGGTCTCCTCACCATAGAGATCATTCTCATAAAAAATCAGCTCATTCTGAAACTTCTAACCCATATAGGACAAAACGTTGGCTGTTGAACCTGATCCATTTATATACATGAGTTGTGAGAATCTGACTCACTTTTTGTGTACTCACTTTGACACCCTTTTCACATCACCGTACATCCTTGCTTCAGGATACACAAGTCCAGATATTTATGGTTTTGTAAGGTAATTTGAAAAGGGAGTCAAGTAAGTACACAAAGGAGTCAGGTTAGCAGGACTCATACATATAGCAAGGAAAACCTCACTAGGGTTTTACATAAACCAGTGAAATTAAGAAAATACCCTCGGGAAAATTTCTTATGTTAAAAATGGTGGAAGATTTCTTTTGTGTGATTGTTGCAAAGAGGGAAAACAAAGCACATCATGGATTCAAAATTTCCAAGCAAAATATTCCCCATCACCACACAGCAGCGTGCAAAAAAAATTGTGCCGATGAAATAAAAACTCGGACAATCGAACCGAAAGGAAGCATGATACAAAGCAAAATGAACTACCACCACCATCATCGTCATCAAAGCATTATCCCAAAAATTTGAGGTCTAGTGAAAGAGTCTTGTTCCTCCATTCAATTATGTCTAAAACCATGTCACCTGCTAGTCCAAGTGTGTTAAAGCAAAACGAGGCGCCATATATAAATAATAATGAAACCTTTAGTGGGTAGCCCAAGCAAACTATCGCAGAAGCATCAATGTCTTCCCCGCCTGCTACCATGCAGCTGACTCTGTACAAATAAAACCAGGACACTACATTGAAAAATTAGATAGAAAACAAATACAATAGGAAAGGCATGCTTCTTTGCTTCTAAACACACAGAAAATTTGATAGGAAGAGATAATCATCCCCTTTGCTTGGATTAGCATGCAAATTGCAGTAGAAATGTTTCTTTAGGAGAGCAGAAAATCTAATGTGTACCTTGAACCCATGGACTTCCCGACTAAAATCAGTGGATGTCCAGGATATTTTGCAACAGCTGCTTTGACAATATCCGAGTGATACTCGACTAATTTTTCTGCCTTGGGAGGAGCTCTACGTTTCCCGCCAGAGATATCTTCAAAGGATTAAGCGTGGTAGGTTAATTTCTGATCGTAATTAAGCTCAGTAAAGTTCAATTTCCAAAAGCCTAACCACTCTTCAGTATCAAACAAATTCTATAAATCTAATTTTATCCATCAATGAGTCATTCTTAATAAAACTTAAATTTTTCGGAACCCTCTTGAACATATTGCAATGATCCTAACTTTGAAATTGAAGTTTAACCAAGGAATATCGTAGATTTGATCTAAAGTATTTAAAACCTTCGTGAACAGGTCCATGAAAACTAAATGCATTTGAAGATTATTAAGGATATGATACAGAAACCAAAATAAAATATTGGTTATTAAATAGACTCACATGGATAGTCAAAGGTAACAACTTCAACAGCATGCAATGCCTTGTCTAGCATTTCCTTCCATCTGCAGAAATTTACCCAACTTTTAGTTTGGAAGCAGTATCAAAATCCGTCTACTTCGTTAACATTTTTAACAAAAAGTATATCAAAATTTCCAACAGCTTAAAGAAAAAGAGAATTAAGTCTACATATGTCTCACTTGAGTGATTCTTAAAAGGTTTCAGATAAAGAATAGAAAAGAACCTTATGTTGATACTATTATGGTTTGTGGAGCCTAATGGTACTGGTATTGTTCATCATTTAACACAATGGAGATGCCGGTCAAGGGTATTTTCATAATTTACTGGTATTATATAAAACCATAGTTAGGTTTTCCTGTGGGTATACATATCTATTTTCGGTGAAAGGGTGTTTTGTAACTGCGAATTTTCTCGTCATAGTGGAATCGGTGTGATCTGTGGACATACCTCAATCTTGAGGGAACTATGTAAAATATCTATGTCCTTCATAGCTATCGGTGATAACAGTGTGTCTACTAGAAATTAGAATCAAAGGCAAGCACAAATTGGCTATAAAAGATGCACCCGGAGCCTGACCAAATTGATCATTACAATAGAACATGTGTAAACTAATCTCAGGCAAGCTATTAACCTTGTTTAACTATGCAAAAATTTATACTTTAATATTCCCTTAAAAAGCATATCTAGACCCAAATTTACATCACCAGAAATACATTCCTGCGATGCTTTACTAGGACCTACTGTTGCTAACTCTCAGTGAAAATATCAATTACAGAATTTTCTCAATTTTGAGGGTAACTTATAGAAAAATCATCAAAAAGGGGATTAGCCGAAACTTGGTGATTAATTGGATAAGCACTGCTGATTTTTTTAATTTAATCACTGCTTTTTTTTGACAAAAAAAAAAAGGTGCGATTTTTTTGGCCTACCCCTCGACCTGCCCCTCTACCAGAAATTTTCCCATGTTTTTTTCAAAACTTTCTTGGATTCATCTGAATCAAACGAACTGACAGAATCCGAACTTGACCACTATGTGTTCTAGTAGTCTAGGGAGCTCTTCTTCTCGAATTCAATGTTATGCTTAATTGTGACCCAAGTACCTCAACTATTTCCCAGTCTGTTTGCAACATATGCCATTGATACTTAACCAAATTCTTGATGTCCATGGGATTAAATATTGTAGTTAACAAAAATGCTCTATTAATTAGCATCTTTTAGCATTTCTTCAAAGAATTAAACATTGGAAGCTCATAATAAGCAGTCTAAGATGAATTTTGAGAGAAGACAACACCATTTTTTAACTTTAAAAGGTGTGCATAACTAACAAATTTTTATGCATTGTTGACTTTAACCTAGTTAATTTATAACCTCTTCTCGGTGTTAGAGGTCGTCTGTGTGGTATGACACTAGAAGTGTTCAACAACCAACCCAATCTCTATACGATGAGATTCAGGAACTTATGAGACATAAAACCTAATAGAATTTTTTCTCTTCCAATCTTCCTCTCTCCTATCTTTACTCTTCTCCAAAAGTTGCTCGAATAGTCTTTTAAGGTTCCTATCACATATTGAGGGGATCTAAGGCATGAAACTAGACATGAATCATGTCAGTTTCATTTGTGAATGAGCGGGATTTTCATTGTGAATTATGCTTCACATTGACTCATCCGAAGTCCAATATGACTATACCAAGTCAACCAGATTTTTTTTAGCATTTTTTTATAAGATAAATAATTTTTTAATAATTTAAATAGTTGTTATCTAAAATATAAATATTATCTTGTGACTAAGCATCTCTAATCTACCTTATTATATAAGAAATTATCATATACATAGTTTTTTGTATGGGTAAGTTGGACTTGAACCCACGACCTCAAAGTTGATTTTGCAATGTGTGAAACCAACTGAGCTATGGGACTAAACCCAATTATATACATAGTTAAATGGTTTATCTTGTCCGAGACCAGGTGACATGGACGAGTCAACTCAGTATCCTTATGGGGCGAGATGAGACCGAATACCGAGTTTCAAAACCATGGGTACTATATAATAGCTCAATTTGATAAATTTTATTAGCTTAAACGAGTTTTCCAAATGAATTAAAATCAAACGCAATTTAACAAATCTAAGACATCATTTTTGGGAGAAAAAAGGAGTTTCTGAAAATTGGTCTACAATTAAACTAGAGAGAGAGAGAGGAACTTTATACTTTATCATCCATTCGGAAGTTGAAGGAGCACCAGCGCCATGAGCAAAAACCACGAGAGGAGAGATCTTCTGAGGAGAAGTTTTTGTTGAATCATCTTCGCTCAGGTTCTTACGGAGTCGCTTCGAAGGAGGAGGAGAAGAAGTCATGGCCAAACCCTAGACTGGAGAGATGTTTCAGCTCTGTTGAACCCTAGAAAACATTTGAGAGGATTTGGCGCCAAATTTACCGGCCGTTCCTCTTCTAATATTTTTTTAAAATTTTTTTTTATATATATGAGAAAATCTGAGATGTTTCGCATAAATGCTTTACCTCATGTTGATCAAGCCAAATATTGCCGTGTGGCAAAAAAAAAAAATTAGTCACATTGATCTTTAGCCACATAACACTAAAATTTAGTGCTTAAAACGGGTCAGGCCTGAACTGGTTTTGAATATGTCCATATTGAGGGCCAGATGTTTTCTAGATCAAAATCCGACTTGGATCTTACCAGATATGGTCAGATCAGGTAATTTGGATCTATTGACGATTTTTTGCCCTACTTCTTTGTTATTTGACTCGAATCAAGGAACATCAATCCACATTTAACCCATTTTTTAATTGGATGTACTTTAAACCCATTAAATTTGGATTTTGAATCACAAATTTCAAATAAAATCCACCCCATTTTATGCCCCACTAAAATTAGCTAAATGATAGAAAAATGAACCCAGTGATAAAATCCAACCCATTCCAAAAATTGACTTGGTGTGCCATATAATAATATTTGGGTCTCAAAAGCAACCCAGTGATATACTCACTATAAATCGTCCATCGCATCAACTCATCCAAGATTCAAATTGATTAGTCTGATCTTAACAATTTCATTTGAGATTTAAAATCAGGTTTTGAATTTTCTTGTCATTCTTTTAAACCTTAAAAGGCCTCTCCTTCTATTTTTTTTTTTTCCTTTTCTCTTTTTGATATTGCAAGGTTTTCTCATACCTTTTTGGGATAAGACTAGTCTCTACAATTGCACATCCCAACCCCACAAATTTTTTTTAATATTCCTAAAGTTAGATCTAAACGATCAAAGTTCATTTTCCCGAGAATTTTGATAACAATGGTTTTTTCCTTCATAACGGGAGATCTCAAGGTGAAAAGTTGTGTTTTCCCAAGATTTTTTTTATGTCTACCCCTTGTGTCACATTCCATTAAGAGTCAAGCAATGCCCCAATGTTAAATTTTTGGTTTGTTACATTAAACCTTGGATGGTTTGATAAATTTCACCTATTGAGCGTCAGTTTATCGAGAAATTAAAAATAAACAAATAATATTAATAATTTCCAACTAAATATTTAACCAATAAAAAGGATGGTAGAATAGTACTCTCATCTACCTTTTAATTTGTTTCTAGCAATTAACATGTAAGACAAAGCATATTATAGATTTTATTTAAAAATAAAAAAATAAAGATTAAATTTTCAAAAATATTTGTTTAAAGCAAAAGATGGCTCACCAACAATTTAATCAGTTGAGAATATAAAAATCATTATTCTTAGGGGAACGTTGATTTATACTCATCACCACTTGAAAGAAAACCAATTGTATATTATACTTTAACCATTATCAAATTGATTAATATGAAAAAAAAAAAAAAAAAACATGTATAGTAATAAATATTAGGGAAAATTGCTTAAAGGACTCTGGTGGAGGGACTTTTTTTTTAAATAATCCCTAAGTTTTGAACAGTCTCTTAATAGTCAATTTAGTAAATTTTTCTTTTCTTAATAGTTCATGAACCTCATCTCACTTGTATAAAGTCTTTAAAATACTCAAACTATCATTTTTCTCATCTTCTTCATGTAGTTACGTTTTCAACAGCGATTGCAATCAGTTCTGATGATCTTTGATCATAAATGACGAATGGAAAATGATATTCTCTTAATTTTGAACATCTAGACATATATATATATATATATATATATATATATATATATTTATGATTTATAAAATAAATATATATAAAATTAAGAACGAAATTGAGATTCGAAATTTTTTTTTGATTAAACTGTAATTTTTTATTTGCAACTCTCATTTATGCATTTCTGGTGTTTCAAGGAGATTTACCCAATATCGAAGTTGAAAAGACGAAAAAATTTGATTCACATTTACAGCGTGGAGTTCACCACTTTTTATAGTCTAGTTCGTCATTTAATTACTATTGAGCTCGACAATATTTGCATATATAAGAAAAAAATTGTCAAATTAACTCGACAGTAATTAAATAGTGAACTTGACACTGTAATGTGAACCAGGTCTTTTTATTTTTAATTTTTCGCTTTTCCAACTTCGATATTTAGTAAATCTCCTCGAAATATCTAAAATGCATAAATAATAGTTGTAAATCAAAAGTTTCGATGAAATTATAAAAATAAAAAAAAATAAAAAATCAAATCTCAACTTTGTTCTTAATTTTTTTTATATTTATAAATCATCAAAATAAATAATAATAAAAATATGTTTAGATGTTTAAAATTAAGAGAATATCATTCTCCATTCATCATTCATGATCAAAGATTATCGGATATGATCAATGATTGTTGGAATAATCGCAATCACCATTGGAACACCTAACTATGTAAAGAAGATGAGAAAATGATAATTTGGGTATTTCAATGACATTATACACGTGAGATAAGGTTAAAGACTGTCAAGAAAAGAAAAGTTTACTAAATTGACCATTAAGAGATCCCCCAAAACTTAGTGACTATTTAAAAAAAAATCCCTTCACCAATGCCCTTTAAGTAATTTTTCCCTAAATATCCACAAGCCAATCTTCTTTTAACGGTTTCAGCTACTTTCAAGACAAAGTTGAGATGTGGGATTTTCCTGTTAGAGGCGGCAAAATTAGTTGGTATTTATGCTTATTTTTTATTTATATGTTGGGTGTGAGGACTTGTGAAGGTTGGCACTACACTCAGATCTGTGGCATAATCTTTCACAAATTTTACAACTTCATCCAAGTGCATGGTATCTTCAGGCCAATCCGATTACTTAGGATCTGATCTGGATCTGGGATCTCATAAAGATCCAATCCAAATCTTATAAGATGATTAAGGGAAATGTTAGACTGTCAAGAAGTATCATGTTAATAAATTGAACGTAGTAAAAATGAGGATGTTGAGATGGATGAGTAAAAATAATAGAAAATTTTAAATTAAATAAGAGAAGACGCATTTGGAAAAAAAAAAAAAAAATGTAGAAGTATCTCCAATAGATGATAAATTTCAGAGATTATATAAATGATGTTTTTGGATTTGTTCCCAAAAATACATCAACTTTAACTACCCTGAAAACCCAATCTTGTTCTAGAGAGATTTAAAGTTGAAGAAAATAAACTCTTGAGGTCGGAGGGGAAGGGAAAGATAATTGGCAAATTGCTTATTAATTCGTCACTTTGGGATTTAATCGACCGATATCTAATGGTGGGAATTTTTTTGAATTATCAAAATATTTGTAAAATTTTGTGACAATGCTATCAAGTGGAAATTAGAGATGTAGTGGAATAGCCCGAGAATCTCTCTCCTAAATCAAAAGGTTTTATTCGAGTAAACGTGAGGTTTCGATTGGGTTAGGAGAACCCATGTTCTATTCGTAAATAATGCTATTTGATAGGAAAATCATTAAGGAATTTGGGGAATTTGTGATGATATTTATGTTTAGCGTTGACTTGGTGTAATAATAGATGTGGTTGAGATGCCTAAACTTCTTTATTCCATTCTTCTTAAAAAGAAAAGTAACTTGCCAAGTCTCTTAAGGGCCAACTCTTGTGAGGATTGAAAGGATCTGGTTTTGGCCACTGAATTGGTCCCCATAAATTGACTAAATCTTTTCACAAATGTTAATGATAGTGGCCTATAAGAAGGCCCCAAATCCTCACCTAAGTAATTAAGGTCAAGGATAATGAGCGATCAAAATGCGTGGAACTTCAAGGCATTGGTTGTTCTCTCTCCCTCAAGGGCTTCTAACACATCCATCTTGGACATTGTCACCCTTTCAACGTAGAACGGCAGGTGACACTACCAAGTGTGATGGGCTAGGTGCCCTTGGGGGCGAGAGCGAACAAGTCGTGCCTTGCATATGGTGTGTCAAGTTTTATCAAGGCATCCATTGCTCACTCTCCCTCAAGGACTTCTAAACTCACCATCTTGGACATGGTCACCCTAGCTGTGTAGGATTGGGTAGGTATCCACGGCTGGTGATACTACCAAGCATGACTGGTTAGGAGCACTTGTGGGGAGTGAACAAGTCGCGTCTTGCTTATGAGTTGTGAAAGATTATCAAGGCATCTATTGCTCACTCTCCCTCAAGGGCTTCTAACCTCAACATCTTGTGCATGTCACCCTAGCCATGTAGGATATCAACCAGATATCTATGGTAGGTGACAATACCAAGCATGACGGATTATGAGCCCTTGGGGGAGAGTAAACAAGTCGTGCCTTGCGTATGAGTTGTGAAGGTTTATCAAGACATCAATTGCTCACTCTCCCTCAAGGGCTTCTAACCTCGACATCTTGGACATGTCACCCTAGCCATGTAGGATATCAGCTAGATATCTACGGCAAGGTGACAATACCAAGCATGACGGATTAGGAGCACTTGGGGGGGAGCGAACAAGTTGTGCCTTGCATATGATGTGTAAACAGAAAACCAAGAAAACATCTCTATATTAAGAGTGGATCAAGTGCCGTCAAAAACTAGAATTTGAATTATTTATGAAGAAAGAACAAGACTCTAAAACAGGTGCGACATGCAAGTTGGAAGATCAGGTGAATGTGGAGCGTATGAGCAAGTTGGATTATATTAGGGCACCCATTGCTCACTCTCCCTCAAAGGCTTCTAGCATCTTTTTTAGGGAAAGCTTGAAGCCTTGGGAGAGAGTGACCAATGTTTGTCTTGCTTAAGTAGATTTAAATCAAGAGGGGAGCTATCCCATTATCAGTTAGAAGTTTGTATATGGAGTCACGCCACGGCGTTCATCACTCACTCTCCCTCAAGGGCTTCAGAATTGCCCTTAACAAAGAGAAGTTGATCTGAATTGCTTACGGAGAGTGTATGATGGTTGTCATGCTCTTGTAGTTTGAGGTCTAATGCCCATCTCTTTATTAGCAAAGGTCAGTGCAAATACATCAATACATATATTTTTTAACTTACCTCCCTTGCTAATTAGGTAATTTAATGTGAAGTGTCTCCTCTAATTCAAGAGTAAATAAATAAAAACAATTTGGACTGGCCTCCTATGACTATTGACTATAAGCCAAGACCTTCCATGCAAAAGATGGGAATGTTGAAATGAAATGAAAATATGAATGGGTGAAAGAATGGAGTGTATTTAAGTTTTAGAGTGTTTGAAATATTGGTATTAGCAAAAATAAGCCTAATATGACTTAAATATTAGAAAAAATCTATGGAACAAATATCAACTGTCAGATCTGATCTAATAACAAGCTAATCATTGGATCCGTCAAATTTTCTATTCCAAAACGTGGTATGCTTTTCTATAGGGACCAACTAGTTGCAGATCACCAAATACCGATTGCACTCCAACCTAACAAATTTAAGAATCCACCATTACCAAAAGCTCCCAAAAATTTAATACCAAATCTAACATTAGTAGGAGCTTTTGCAGATTTTTAATCAGCCTTTAATGAACCTTTAATTGGTATTGTGATTCCTCTCCAATTTTTAAGAAGAAGGAAAAAAAAAATTAAGGAATGCAATTTTTTTATTTTGGAGTGCAACCATAAACATGGAGCGTGTGGATTTTTTAAGTGATGGAGTGCAACTGACTATTCAAATAGTAACAAGTGTGGGGTTTAAAGAAGATTGTCATTATATTGATTCTCTTGGATCTTCAATGAATTACAATCAATCCTAATAGGATTTATATGGGAAACACAGCACAACAATCTTATATAGTAACAAAATCTAGACAACCTAAAGATAACTCCATCCTAATGCTAAGAAGATTGTGATTTGGTCTAAATTGCAGTAATGCAAAGGTTTATGTAAAGAGTTGCGATACTCGGACTTCACTCAGTCTGAACTCGGTCGATGTGAAACCATAGATCTTTTTCTTTGGCATACACAAGAAAAAGACCCATGGTTTTGTGCACTTGCCACATCTACCGAGTACAGACCGGGTATAAATTTTCAAGTCAGATTATCATTAGTCTTTATGTAAAACTATTAATAAGCCACATTACATTTTATCCTTGTTACCGTAGGTAGGATTAGAGAAGCTAACTTTTGTGTGGACTGATTAACCAAAGGTTTGATCCAATATAGATTTGGGGCCTATTTGGAAGGAGTTTCGGAGTAAGAGTTGTACCTCCTCCAATGACTCAACTTCATTTCTACCATTTGAATTCCCGAGAATTGCAACTTTGAACCTCCAACTCACAAATTTGGTAGGTTTGAAACTCTGTACGTCTAGGTAACCCAAACCTATGTTTTAGAACTCGTCGAGTTGAATGAAACTCTATCTATTTAACTGGACTCCATTGGATTTTTAGTTGACTCAATGATATTATTTATTTGCACCAACTCCGAAAATTCATCAAACTGAGTTGACTCATTACTAAAACTTAAATGGCCGAGTTTCAAGCTATGTATTTTTTATTTAATGCTAAAAGTTAGAATATTAAGATAACTAATGCTGGGGTGACATATTGAAATGTGAAAATCATAGTAAATCCCAATGTCACCCCAGCACATCTCAATTAATATAGAACGTGGACCGTGCTCCTCAATTGAGAAACGTGAACTGCTACACTAGCCCAATGAAGTCTTCTTTTAGTTCTGTAGTATTGAATAATTAGTCAGTCTAGAATAATTAGTTAGTTAGGCTAACCCATCCTTCTTAAGGCTTTTTGGACTCACATGATCATCAAGTTGGCGGAATAACACAATGTGAAAAAAGCCCAAATTTGACGGTCCTCGGCCGTCAAATTTCATAAAATTCGTTGGACAAAGGTGTTGAATTTTTCATTGTCAAATTTTTTTTCGATAGGTCGAAATTGTCAAATTAAGGATGGGAGAAATTCAACAGCTCTAAGCCGTCAAATCTGGGAATGTCTAGAATTTTGATGGTCCTAGACCGTCAATATTCAATTTCTAAAATTTGTGGGCCTTGACCCGTCAATTTCCAATTTTCATGTAGTGTAACAACTCGGCCACAATGTGAAAAAAACCTAAATTTGACAGCCCAAGGCTGGAATTTCATAAAATTTGATGCACCAAGGCAAGGCGTCAAAATTTTCATTGTCAAATCTTTCTTCTGACAGACAGAAACCATTAAATTAATGGAGGATGGGAGAAATTTAATGGCTCTAAGTCGTTGAATTGGGGATCATCAAAAATTCGCTTTCTAAAATTTGTGGGCTTTGGCCCATCGAATTTTCGTGTCAAAATTTTCAATTTTCACAAAGTACCCTCTAGAATTTAGTGGTAATATAGATTTTGAAAAAGTAATAAAAATTCAAAAAAAAAAAAAGTTTTTACTTGATCAAAGGATTTGAAAATAAATGGTGATCAATCTCTCAAATTTAAAATTCCAATCCAATGCTAAAATTTAACTTTTATTTTGAAAATTCCTAAAATTTTATAATCTACATCCCTATGCCATCCAGTCATTTTTTTATTCAATATGGAAGAGCTTAATCAGGTCCCATTGAGTCAAAATGGCTAAAAAAGGAACACACAATCTCAATCATCTAAGAATCAAAGCACTAACTCAATGAACATTCGAGTCAAATTTAGTTTCGAGTTTCAAAATGTAGACCCAAACCACTCATGGTCATGTAGGATGGCATACCCACCATGCCATCAAATTTCCCAAACCAACGAGGCTTACACCTTAGAGCAGTCAATGGCAAATCCAATTCCTACACATGTAATAACTTCAGGCCTAAATTGAGGATTTAGATTCTGATCCAATATATTATTGGATTGATTATGGATAAATCATATTTCGATCTGACAAAATGTGAGAAACTACATAAATTGTATTATATATTTTATTTAAATCTATGAAGATTATTCAGATTTTATATATCAAATCAAGGTTTAACCCAATCTGGAATCAATTTGATTGTTACTGGATCTTCTTTCTTCTTCTCTTCTCCATATTCTTTCAAATTTGTTTAGATTTCTTTGGGCTATTTGTTGCAAATTTCTGGTTAATTATTTTTTGGCTGCATCATAGTGGTATCAGAGTACATGGCGACTGGGCAAGGAAATAACCCACAAGGAGTTGAGAATCCACCATGGCAAGCAGCTTTCCAAGATCTACAAAATCAAAATAGAGAGCTCAAAATAGATATTGAAAAATTGGTGAGACTTCTAGAGAGACAAGGACTTTCAGATCATGATGATGGCTATGATTTGGATGATGCAAAAACTTCTTCAAAAGGCCCTGACCATCTTCGTGTTTTCGCTTGTTGAGCCGGATTATCAAAACTTCGAAAGCTAGGTATAGACACCTCATTTTTACACCCGCCTGATTAGTCAACTCGTCAACTTGATTGCAACAATTCCCAATGATATATGATTATTCCAATGCTCTATTTTGTTACTAGATATGTTTCAGAAATTCGGACGAGATATCTCAAACTAACAAAACTGCAGAAACCACGCTATACTAAGAAAATATAACCCCAAAAACATATAAATCATTATTTTGTAGACAAAAAGAAGTTTTACGATAAAAATTACTAAAAAACGATCAAATTATCAAAATACCCCTAACATCAAAACATCCGTAGAGCCCCCCTTATTCTTAGGAAAATCCTTTCGAACACATAAAATAACAAAGTGAAACCAAATAAATCATTTCGTCAATTTTCATCAAATTCAACAAAATTATGAAAATGCCCCTCATAGTGTTCACAATCGTTTCATGCAAAAAGTCCGTAAAGGACACAAACTCATAATCCCATTGAATTCTTTATGAAAAACTGATTCCAAATATTCCGAAACATCAAAAAACGACTTGAAACGCAAAAGTTCTCTTTAGGGGCAAAATGATAATTTTTCAATTTTAAAAATTTTAAATTTTGAAATTAATAAATAAAATAATAATTAATATAAAGTGAAACCTTAATAAAATTAATTTAAAAATCTGAATTAAGAAAATTAATCAATCAAGCCCTCAGGCAAAATTGGTGATGGTTGCGCACTTATTTAAGTGGAGCCCCCTTGATTTATTAAAAGATCCTTCCATCTGGGGGTCCAAATAATTAAAGATATAATTAGAGAGTTTTCCACAAAACTTAAAAATATATTCTCTCATTGTATACAAGATTAAAAAACATAATTTAAAAGATCAAGTCAATCTCATAAGACTTAAGTCAAAACCCTAATTCACCTTATCTACAAGGAGACCTAGTCAAACTCTAATTCTTCCAAAAAAAATTTATAAATAGGAGCCTCTACAATTTAATCTCGCTGATCAAAATAAACCCTAGAAAAAATAGGTCAAAAAGTCTCCCTGACCTCTTCCAAACCCTAATTTTAAAGCTCAAACTTCCTACCTATCATCCAAACCCCATCTTTCACTCAAAAAATACCCAGAAACCCTTCAAAAAATACATAAAATACTCAGATCTAGATACCTCAACTTGGAAATCAGAAGCAGATCCAATGACGAAAACAAAGTAATGAATCACATACGAGGAGTCTCTCTGCCAGTTCTGAGGGAATAAATCGTTGCGATCCTCTAGATATACATTTTTTTATTTTGTTTTATTTATTTGTTTTAAGTCTTTTAGCAATGTAATCTTTTTTTGAAAAATAGTAGAAACCAGCATTTGCCGGACAGGATTGGTACCTAACACCTTTCAACCTCGTAACGTGATCTCCAGACCATAGTTTCTTTTTATTCATAGACTAATTTTTTTATCTATTTAGAGTTAATGCTCGGTTCCTAAATCGTAATAACTAGGTGACGACTCTCAAACCTCAAAAATCAAAAGTGGATCCGCACACCCCGCGGATCAAGGGCGCTTTTATTAGAAGAATAATTGTGCTAGAGAACGAATGAATGAACAAACGACTATAGTATTAAATTGAATATCTCTGAATTCCATGGGGATCTTCATTTTAAGGCATTCCTAATTTGGGTAAGTTCGGTGGAAAAATTATTTGATTGGAAGGATCTCCCAAAAAACAAGAAAGTAAAACTCGTTGCTACAAGATTACGAGGATTTGCTTCTTTTTTATGGGATCAAGTTCAAGCATCACAGATAAGGAAAGGAAAATCATTGATTTCTTCATGGGAAAAGATGAAAACTAGACTACGTGAGAAGTTTATACCCGAAAATTACAAGCAAACTTTTTTCAACGAATTCCAGAATATCCGACAAAGCGACCACACTGTGCAAGAGTACCTGGAGGAATTTTATCAACTACAGACCCTCAATAACTTACAAGAAAGTGATGAACAGGTTGTGACTTATTACCGTAATGGCCCCCATGTACCTATCTGAGACAAGATTGTTCTTCAATGGATTTTGAAAGTGCATGATGCCTATCAATTAGAGGTGCAAGTAGAAGACATGAAGAAAAAGAGGAACAATCGACCATACTTTACTCATACTCCACAATCAATCATAGGGGGTCATTCAATTGGTCAAGGCCAACCACCAAATCTTTTCACTCCTCCTAAAACGGTTCCAAAAGATGTTGATAGGAGAATTATCAATACAATTCCGCATGTTAATCGAAGTGGACGTCAAACCGAGAACTCCAATTCTTATGTTTGACCAACTCCTTTCAATTGCTACCATTGCGGAAAGCCCGGACATAGATCCAATGAATGTCCATTACGAAAGAATGTGAATTATATAGCATTAGATAATGAAGTATATGTCCGTGAAGACGACTAGTTCTGTGAAGAACAAGTGTATGACAAGGAAAGAGTAGACAAAGAACAAGAGTTTGTCACAGAAGCTATAGATGCTCAAACGTTGGTTATCTGAAGTATTTTAATGGTGCCTCGAAACCTTGTTGGTAAGGATTGATGGTGAACCAATGTTTTTTGAACATGCTGTTTAGCTGGCGTAAAGGCATGCAATGTGATCATTAATAACGAAAGCTATAAGAATATAGTTTCAGAAGAGATGGTAGATAAGTTCCAACTGCACACGAAAAAACATCCAAGACCATATCGAATTGGAAGGTTTAAGAAAGGGAATGAAGTTCTGGTAACTAAAGGAAGCCTCGTTCCCTTCTCTATTCGTGCCTGTGAAGACAAGATTTGGTACGATGTGGTTCCCATGGATGCGTGCCACTTGTTGTTGGGACAACTATGACAATTTGATCGACACACCATATATAATGGGTACGAAAATACCTACACATTCACACTTCGTGGGAAAAGGATCATACTTGTACTACTTAAGGAGGAATCAATACAGGAAGCCAAAGTAGTAGAAGGATCAAACTTGCTTACTTTGAGTGAGTTTGAAAATACAATACACGATGATGAGAAGGTTTTTGTTTTAGTTGGGAAAGACTCGACACCACCAACATCCATTCCTCAAAAGTTAGAGGCTATGATAAAAGATTTCAATGACATAATGGTAGAAAACTTACCTCCAATGCGGGACATTCAACACTAGATTGACTTCATTCCAGCATTAAGCCTTCTGAATCAAGCAACTTACATGATGAGTCCGAAGGAACATGATGAGTTAGAAAGTCAAGTATCTGAAATTATACGAAAAGGCATCATTAAAGAAACTATGAGTCCATGTGCTATTCCAACTTTACTCACACTAAAGAAGATGGATCGTGGAAGATGTGCATTGATAGCAGGATTATCAACAAAATCACAATGAAATACCGATTCTCGATTCCACACCTAGATGACATGATTGACATGTTAGGAGGAGCATGTATGTCACGCCCCCAATTTAGGATCTAGATGTTCTCAAATCTCGAGGGTGAAGCTAAACAAAAAAAAAACCCAAATGAATATCTTTAAAGCTTAAATACAATATGGATTTCTTCCAAATAATTTCGACAAAATTTTCCCTAAAAATTGGACTTATGAAAAATTTGTACCTATATGTATAATCAAAATCTATATATCCACTACATTTCAACTACCATCATAACGAATATATATCACTTCAAAAATATACTATAATTACAACATAAAAATGTACATAAATCAACTACACATCTCATATCGATCAACAGTTATTCACGTCATAAACATAAACTCTCACTCTTTAAACATATGCATACAAAAACACACAACACAAATGATGCTAATATATACAAGAAAGTTCAAAATTATACAAAATAGTACCACTAAACTCAAATCTCAGCTCACATATAACATAAATAATGCTTATCATCATGATCTTTCGATCCATCTATATAATGTTCTTCATTAGGAATAGGTATCTCGATGGTTGGGACATCTATAATGTTTTCTTAGTAAGATGAGTAATAGTGATATTACTCAATAGTAAACTCACAATTCAAATTAATAATCTTAATATAAATCGATAAACAAGCTAATCTATTATAACTAATGCAGATTTTTAAATAAATAAACAAAACAAATAACACTCGAAACATACTAATCTTTAATAAAATAGTAATGAAAATATCTTCATTTTTTAATAAAACAAAAGAAATATAAATATTTCATAAGAATATCAATCCTAGTAGTGTATGTGATAAGAATGACGAGGTACACGATCGATACAAAAGTACCGATCTAAATATCGATGCTCCGGTACTTAATCAGTGTGGAACTCATCATTAGTACGATGTTTTTTTACCCAGGTTGGTCATTGATCCCTAACGAAGATCAATCATTTGACTACTATAAACTGTAAATGATCATTTGACAATCTAACTTCATCGTATATCTATCATCTACGAATGCATGTGTCCTATGCATATGTCCTCAATCAATCTAATCATCTACAAATCATCTTTACAATACAATTTGTTATTTTCTAATAAAGATAAGATAAGAATTTCTCGAATAATAAGTACTAAGATATTCTCAAGTGGTATCCTATGCTATCGAAGAGAATATCAAACCTATTATTCTCAATTAATTAGTTATTTCCAGAAAGAGCTACCGATTAATCTTATGGACATTCATTACTCCTTTAATGGATAATAAAAATAATAATTATATTTTTTTAAATTTATTTAAAATAAATTTTCAAGTATGACGATAGTCTCAAGTATTCTAGAATTATAAACATGCAGCAGTATATCCAAAATAGTAAATATGTAGGTACACCGTCCTAATTACATCACATGCTCTATTACACACTACTCAAAAGCACTCTAAATTTAGAAACTCTTTAAGATAAGCACATACAGTTGAAAATCCCATTCTCGATTTCAAATTTAAACTTTAACATTTTATTTTTAATAAATAATCACCCAATGAAAATACATTTTCAAAATAGGGCGTCTTAATAGTTTTTTAAACAAACACTCTAAAAAATTACTATGAAAATCAATTTATTAAACAAATTGATTTTTTAGTTATACTCACTCAAATTCATTTATTTTTATTTCAAGATATTTAATATCAGAGAAAAGATATAAAATAAATTATTCTACAATTCGATTAATGAATTTTGAATTTAAATCATAACAAATTTGAAACTAACAATAAAAATTGAAATAAAATATTTCATCGAAAACTATACAACAAATTTGAAATTATAAGTTTCATACCTTCACAACTTGGTTTTTCACGTCCGTACGAAACTAAAATGATTTTTCTAGTTAATTTCCTCAGTGATTCAATCAAATAATCTGGTAACTAAGTAAATCTCGCAATCGTGGATATATTCTTCTTCAGTGCCGAATCTTAATACCCATCTTAAACGTGTTTAAATCTGAATTGAACACAACGTGCACGAATCCACTTTCGAACTCACTCGATCTCTGTTTTGATTTCAATGTTACAAGTATAATGAACATCGACTTATTCTTTACTTTATAACATATAAACTAATACAACTGTTATATCACATATTCTAACACTTTTTACTTATAATATATTATAATAATATAATAATATTTATATTTATTTTAATTACATTCTACCCCTTTTACATCTGAATAATTTCAAATTTAATCTTTTTATATAAATAATTATAATTTAATCCAATTTTAATAAAATAATTTATTTTAATATTTTAATAATTAAATAATATTATTTTTTTCATATATTTTTCTTTTTTCCGTTATGTCCCTTACATTAGACCAATTCAAATTGTGTATCTCGAATTTTTGAAATTCCTCATTGATTTTTCTCTATTAATCAAAGTACCCCTTACATCCTAAGTTTTCTTAATAAAATTGATATTTTCATAGTTTATTACATTAAACTCGGATTTAAGCATGTTGACAATCTAAACTATGTTTTTTTATGTTTTTAAATTCAACGGTAACATCCGTTTGACTAAAAGAACTTCTTATAAAATTTTAAATTTTATCTACTTCGACTAAATATTCTAACTCTTCGATAATAATTATGATAAGATTTTTCGAATTGTACATTTCATTTAGTAAATTTTCTTTGAAGAAATTGTTATCTTAGATATATAACATCATGATTTATTTTTAATAATTTTTTTTATATAAGAAAATAGGTCAATATAGATGACTTAATTCTTCGATATACGCAATAAATTTCATGGTATTACAATATATCTTCTCTAAAATTGATCTTGAAAGTGACTATCACCAAATCAAATTTCGACCGAGTGATGAAATGGAAGACCGTGTTTAAGACTCGTGAAGGTTTAATCGAATGGATAGTGATGTCGTTTGGCCTCATTATTGCACCAAGCGCGTTCATGCACATGATGAATCACGTGTTGCAACCCTTCAAGACAAGTTTGTTGTGGTGTATTTTGATGACACCCTTATCTATAGTTGGAATCTACAAGATCACCAAGGTCATTTGCGTCAGGTATTGACCACGTTACAATTAGAAAAATTATTTGTCAACTTGAAAAAATGCACATTCATGACAAATAGTTTAGTATTTTTGTGCTATGTGGTATCAGCAGAGGATATCCAAGTTGATCCCGAAAAGGTGAAGGTTATCATGGAGTGGTCAACGCCTAGAAACATTGGTGAAGTCCGAAGCTTTCATGGACTTGCCACGTTTTATAGGCGTTTTATTAAAAATTTTAATTCCTCGGTGGCTCCTATAATGAATTGCGTGAAGAAAGGTACATTTTTTTGGACACTAGAAGCTCACCAAAGTTTCGATCGTGTTAAAGAAAAGATGAGTTTAGTACCACAGTGTAGACACCCCATTTTTGCATCCGCCTGATTAATCAACTCGTCAACCCGATCGCAATGATTCCCAATGATGGATGTGTATTCCATTGCTTTATTTTGTTACCATATGTGTTTCAGAAATCCGGATGAGGTATCTCAAACTGACAAAACCTTAGAAATCACGCTACACTAGGAAAATACGACTCCAGAAACATATAAATCATCATCTTACAAACCAAAAAGAAGCTTCACGATAAAAATCACTAAAAATGATCAAATTACCAAAATACCCCTAACATCAAAACAACCCTAGAGCCTGCATTACGCTTAGGAAAATTCACTCAAACACATAAAACAACAAATCGACGTCAGTAAACCACTTCACCAATTTTCACAAAATTTGACAAAATTACGAAAATACCCCTCATAAAGTTCACAACCATTTCATACAAAAAATTTCATAAATGACAAAAACCAACATTCCCATTGAATTCTTTACGAAAAACTGATTCCAAAACATCTTGGAACATGGAAAAACGACTTAAAATGTAAAAAATCATCTCCGAGTACAAAATGGTAATTTCACAATTTTAATAATTAAAAATTTTGAAATTAATAAATAAATCATTAAATAATGTAAAGTGAAACATTAATAAAATTAATTTTAAAATGTGAACAAAAAAATCGATCAATCAGACTTTCAGGCAAAATTGTTGAAGGTTCGCAAGATATTTCTTTAAGGACCCCTCCATTTGGGGGTCCAAAGAATTAAATATATAATAAAGAGGAGTTCTCCAAAAATTTAAAGTCAATCAAGCAAGACTAAAGTCAAGATATTAAAGTCAATCAAATAAGACTAAAGTCAAAATTAAAATCAATTAAGTAAGACTAAAGTCAAGTATCAAAGTCAATCTCATAAGACTAAAGTCAAAACCCTAATCTAAATTAATCAAGTCAATCTCATAAGACTAAAGTCAAAACCCTAAATAAAAATCCTAATCTAAGCTAATCAAATCAATCTCATAAGACTAAAGTCAAAACCCTAAGTCAAAACCCTAAAGACTAAGTCCATCTCATGAGACCAAAGTCAAAACCCTAATTAAAACTCTAAAAGAAACCATAATCATTCCCTAATGCTTCTAAAAACTTTATAAATAGGAGCCTCCACACCCTATTTTCGGATCAAAGAAAAAATCCTAGGAAAAATAGGTGAAGAAGCCTTCACAACCTCTCCAAAACCTTAATTTTGGAGCCTCAACTCCTTATCTAACACCCCTGTTTTGATTTTAGCCTAAAAAACACCTAGAAACCTTTCAAAAACACCCCAAAAATCCACAATAAATTCAAAGCATCCAAATCCAAAAAGGAGATACCTTGCTTCGGAGATCAGAAATCAGATCCGGAGACAGAACGAAGCAAGGAGTACAGTACAAGTAGCTGTTTTCACCAGATCTGAGGGAATAGTACTTTTGCAGATCGAAGGTAAGATTTTTTCATTATTTTTTAAATCTAGGTTTTGTCATTAGCGATGTAGTTATATTTGGAATAAGTAGAGACCGGCATTGGTCGGACGGGGTTGGTGCCTAACACCTTCCAAGCCCGTAACATGATCCCCGGATTCAGATTTTCTGTAGTAGATTAGTTTATTATCCGTTTTAGAGTCAGTTTGGTTCCTAGACCATAATAACTAGGTGGCGACTTGTGGCGCCCTGCCAAACACTAACACAAATCCCCATGTCAGATCTCGAGGTACTAAGTGGCACCTCGAAATTTCGGCATGGTCTCCTCTGTTTATGTTAGCATTCCAAGGCATTCAACCTGCACCTGATAAACGACATACAATCCTGCATACATATACAAAATATAATACTAGCGGAAGCTTATACACGTCTAATAACGTACGAAAGATTAGAGTGCGGAAGAATAACCAGAATACAGGATTATACAAAATTTCTCACTCTAACAGAATTCCTAACACTCAAGACAGAATCCATAAAACTACCTGGGGGAATTGACACCACTAGGGGGTATAGCCCTAGTACTTACCAGGTGACGAATTCTGGTTGTCTATCTGACCAACCAGATGATCCTCATTCGTACTCTATACTTGCCTCGCCAAGCTCTGAATCTGAAACTAAAAAAAATGGAGAAGGAAAGGGTGAGTAACAATGGTTACCCAGTAGGGAAACAAACAATTTCTGCCAATAACCCCTCCTAACATGAACGAATAAGCATACTGAATCATTTTAAAATAATCAAAGTTTTAGAGAAGAAATTACGATTAACTGGTACATGTAGCCAGGGATGAACAACTAAACATTTTAAAACTCACATTACATCGATCAGCAGTACTCACTATAACATTATCTTTTTATACAAATCTAATTGATCAAAGGGAAATAATAAACATGGATTTCATTTTATATATCAAAATAAACAACAGATACATAATACACAATGGTGGAGTATTGGAATTAGAGTATTGGGATTCACGACTGGATCGCTCCCAGTCGGGACATGATGTTACAATTTCTTTCTGGCTTTTAGTTCCTGATTTTGTAGCCGGTCGCTGCACTTACCACGCTTGATTGACCATTTATCCGGCTCAGGCTGGCCGTTTGACGTGACCGTAACCAATGGGTCTCTTTTCGATGTGTCAGAACGTTCGACTACTATAGATTGTTAGTGATCACTGACCAATCATCTTCGTCTATGCCTATCAGGCGTGCATATGATTCCCAAATATACAAACCATTCGTATACGACCACCTTTACATTACAAGTTCACTGGTAAAGATAGAGAGGAATATCCCGGATTCCAGTTGTGACTCCACTCTCATACGCGTCCCATACCACGTATGAGTTTAGTGGTCCCTACCGTACATCCCAGGATAGTACACTACTCGAATGATATGACGCACTATCCGTCTAGGCATTCACAAACTCTTTAACAACTCACAAAATAGCTACATATGTATATTATTTTCATTTGAAAATAAAAGAGAAATTAACAATACAAGGTTGAGAATAGATATCCAGTTTCCTACCATGGAAGTGTGGCCACCCAGCCTAACATAAATAACATAACGGAGCGCCTCGCGCTAACAGAAATTTAAATAAACATGCAACCAACATTATTATCCCTGGATATCTGTTCACCAACCTACACACAACACAACAACGTAAAATGCAGACATCACCCCTCGGGTGCGACTCTGACATTTTACCGTTTCATACCCTTTTTCCCTCTTTCCGATTTTTACAATTTTTAATTTCTTCAATAAAACATCTATTTTCTGATATTCATCAACTCAATATGAGTTCATTGAATATTAAATCACGTTTTCCTACTAAAGAATTTATTTTTATCAATAATATTGAAAAAGAAAATAAATTTTATATTAAAACGGGGTCCGAGCAGTACACAAGACCCAATTTATGGAAATAACCCATTAAAATACCCTACCCACGTATAATTTGTTAAAAATACAAGTAAACATATCAATCATGCAATTTCTGGCGTGAATTTTTTGAAATAACAAAATAATTCTATATTTTAAAAATATATCCAAATTTTTTCGATAAAATCCTAAATGCAATTTTTACAATCTACGATTACTAATAAAATTGAGAGTTCCTTACAATGTCTAGGCGAAAGGATCAAAGCGTGTGTGCGGAAATCGAGGCGATCGGTGCGGAAATTGAGACAGACCAAACTTTGAAGTGACTGATTTTTTTAAATTGACTTGGTGATTTCGAAGATCTCGATGTGCTTGTCTCTTCTCCCTTCTACGATGAAAGACGGTTTGACCCCGAAATCGATGAAAATCGAGGTTGAAGTTACGAAATTTCCATATAAAAATACGGCTGATTTTTGACTATACGGGGTGAAAAAGACGAGAAAACAGAAGGAATTTTGTTGGGTTATGTAGAGAATGAGGCTGCGGACGTTTCTCCCTTCTGCGTCGGAAGACGGTTTGACCTCGAAACGGACGAAATCCGAGGTCAAAGTTTTGAAATTTCCGTATCCAAATACGGCTAATTTTTGACGATATCGGGTGAAATAGAAAGTGAAACGAAGAAAGGTTGGGTGGGTTTTGTAGATGTTGAGGCTGCGGATCTTTTTCTCTTCTGCGGCGATAGTTGAAAGTGGACCGTTTGCGAGGGATCTGAAGAAAAACGAATTTTTTTTTTCATTTTATATAAGTCTCGGCTGTTTGGACGCGTTGGGAAAGATGAGAGAAAAAAAAATTAAAAATATTATTTAAATAAAATGTGGGACGAATTCGGTATTTCGCCTATTGTTTCAACCGATGATAACTTGGCCATCCGGACTCCAAAACTGACAAATGAATACTCTATTTCGCCTAATTTTTCGTTCTGGATCTAATGGTGTAGTCAATTTCTATAGATTATGTCTCTATCAAAAATTTACATTTTTGGCCTGAGGTGACCCCTAAACTTGATGTCGTTTTCGTTTTTGACGATAATTCGACTTCCTGATCTCCAAAAATGATAAAGAAATAGTTCATGTTTAATAATTTTTTGTTATGAATCCAATGATATAATCAAAATTTAAAAATTATTGCTCTAAAAAAATCACTGTTTTAGCCTGGTCCGACCCGGTAATCGAGGATTTTACAACTTTTATATTCGGACTCGTATTTGAGTGTGCTTACAGGCTAAACTATGTTTTTCGATCATTTTGAATCTAATGGTGAGGTCAGATTCCATTTAAAATGATCAGAAATATCCTAAAATTTTACCCCTAAATCCCACTTTCAAGATTTTCTTAAAATTCTACTATTTATTTTTTCCTCGAGATACGAATTAAAAATTCGGGGTGTTACACGACTCCCAAACCTCAAGGGTCAAAAGCGGATCCGCGCACCCCGCTGATCGAGGGCGCTTTCAGTGGCGACTCCGCTGGGGACTTTGAGGATCAGACTTGAAAAGCCCCAAGTATGGGAAGCATTGCTAGTAGAGATTATTATTTTTTTATATATTTTTTTATTTTCTTTATTTTCTTTATTGTTTTAGTTTAGCTATCTATTTTTATGGTTTATCCTTCTCTTGGCTTTATTAGTGATCATTATTTTGAATATTTTGTTTAGCACACTTTTTATGGTTCAATAAAGAGCCATTCGGAATGACCCTAAATAATGCGAAATTTCAAAGGGACAATTTTATTAAGGATAATGATTAATAGATTATGGATTTCTTTCTAAGTTTCTATCATTATTCGATTTTTTTTAACATGAATGGATCCATTCTTTGGCAGTATTATTATTGTTCTTTTATTATTTTTTTTTTTTAAAATGGGATATTTGTTAGGTGTGTGCGATTGATCGTTGACAAAGCTATTTTTTTTTTAGTTTTTTAAAAAAAAAATTTGTGTTAAATTGGTTGGTTAATTTTTCAAAAAGAAAAAAAAATGTATAGTTTTTCTATGTTAGGCGTGGTGCCCATTGACAGCAAGAAGGCAATAAATATAAGAGAAAAAAATTGCCTAAGGTGCGTGCTGGTAGCAACACAGCAATAATTTTTTCTTGAAGGTGGTGTGCCTCTAGTAAGAAGAGAAAAATTCTCTTCCTATCTTCTTCCCCCCACAAAGAAAAACAGAAGAGAAATCTCAATTCTCTCTCTCACTCTCTACTCTCAGCATCGTAGAAGAAACTCTCTCGTCATCATCATCTTCTTCTTCAATTGTGTTTTAAGAGTGTTCCCTGAAGACGTTCAGCTTTGTATCCTCTCTTTCTTGACACCAACCGAAATCACTTTCTTTTTCTGCACTTCGAAATGTTTCGAATCTCTCTGTCGAACTGACAACAAGCTTTAGTCTTTCATGTGCAACAAGAGATTTAGATCCGAAACCCAAATCAGAAAATGGGAAATGGTCAGATACAATTCAGACTCCTCTCTAATCTCCAGACATAACAAATAGAGAGAGAGAGATGACGACCAGATTTAAGAAGAATAGACGGGCAACGCAACTGCTATGATAGATCTTCATCTATCTTCTTCGTCTCCGCACTCATCATAAGAAATGGCTTTAGCAACGAAACCCATCGCGAGTTCTGTCCTATTTCTTAGTTTCCATCTCTAGTTATTCTTATGCTTGTAATCAGTCTTGTCGTCTCCTCTTCATTCTTCATCTATGAAGCTACATTGTCCAGACAAAGCTGCAGCATAGCCAAGAAGCTTACTGTTGGAGCAATGGCATCTTTTTTTTCCCTGAGTTTTCAATATTTATTCTTGCTAGTTGCCACTAGTGTTTATACTTGATTTTGGTGGAGTCTAGAGGGAGGGAGATTTTGAAGAACAAGAATCAAAGCATCGGTTTAAAGTGATTCTATTTTTAACCTTTTTAATCAAAACTGGTTCATGGTTAATGAATGTGACGTGTTCAAAATCTATTCTTAGTTTCAGCTGAGAATGCACCACCCCCACGCACTTTGATGACTAGCAGCCATCGAATGTCTTGAGGTATTTAATTTGGTAATTTTTAAAAGGATTTGAGAAAAAAAAACAATTTTTGTGAGTGCTGTGTTGTGCTGGCAGAAGTAAAACACAAGAATCCATTGTTGTGTGAGGTGCTGGCAGCAACATAAAATTAAAAAAAATTTGTTTTATATAAAAAAAAAGGGGAAAAAGGGATGTGTGAGTTGAGGTGCTGGCAGCAACATATAAATGAAATTTTTTTAAAAAAAATTGAGTTGTTGGTGTCGGTAGCATGTTGTGGCAGCAACATAATAATGAAAAAAATGAGTTTAGCTTTTTGTGTACGTGTTACAAGTTGCATAAAAAAAAGTGATTGTCTTTGGGATGACAGCAACATGAAATATTAAAAAAAAAATGGGTTAGTTTTACTAACTTAGTAAGATTCCTTTCTTACTAAGAGTCATTGATTTTGCCACATGGCACTCCGAAAAGATGATCTAACGCCGTGTGCTTGTGGCGGATGAAATTATGAAAAACTTTAAAGGAAAATTAAAAAAAAAAATTTCTTCGAACTTTAATTTTTAAATTTGAAATTTCAATGTCACCCATTTTCAAAACTTTGAATCTAAAAATAAAGTGAATTTTATTTTCGGATCCAATTTTTTTCTAATCAAAATTGTAAAGGCCATGGAATTAGATTATCAATGAGGGAACCACGTGGCCTAATGAACCTTAGTAATTTTGAAATCTTAATGTGTTAGTCAAGATAACCCAAGTTCTCATTGAGAAATTTGTTGAGTCCTAAATTCAAAAATGCAAAAAATTCCAAGGATAAAAAAAAAAAAAAGAGAATTTTTGTGTGCATGTTTCAATATTGGATCTGATCGATTATTCTGTGTTATGTTCATTGATTGATTATCTGAAATACCATGATCTTAATGGATATATACATGCTTTGATTTCGAATTGGATATTTTGGATATTTCTATATTTTTTATCAATATTTATTCGATATTCATATGTTGATGGTTTGATTGGTTTGATTTGGCCTATGGGCCCATTTATTGGAGAAAAGGCCCCGGGCACACCCAACCCTGTTTTGCACACACCACATGCACGTTTATTGTTTTGCATGCTTGCACGTCCCATACAGCCAACGTGACACTAGTGCGTGGCCTGGTCTCTTCGGAGATGCGACGTCATTCATGAAAACCACAACTCCAGTCACGTACCTTAGGGTATATCAAACTGGGGCATCAATACCGTCTGATCAGGTGATTCTGAGAGATATATTGATGCATCCAGGCTGGAGCGACCTGAGCCTTTTACCTATTGTGAGCCACACAGTCACATGTCCCGATTGCCAACGTAGTACTAGTACATGGTCGGTCCCCTTGTAGGATGCCAAACCATTTATGAAAGTTACAACTCTTGACTCATAGCCATAGGTATGTAAAAGATAATCTAAGTATATCAATTGCACTTCTTGGTTGAAACCAGTGCCTAAGCGAGATCTTGCCCCGCTGTATCCTACTGTACGAGGGGGATAGACTACGTCTATTCTAGACGAGAGTTATTTAAGTGGGCCCTTGCTCAGCATCGTGCGCCACCTTTCAACTGGAGATCAAACTGGCTGTTTTTGGCTTTAGAGAAGTGGGTTGAGGTTTTAGATTATCACCTATACGGTATATCAAACCAAGTCACCACGTATCGAAAGGTATATAGGTGTGCTTGGGCAAGGGTGGTTAGATAAAAATGCATTGCACGTAGTAAGCTTAGAGTCTAGAAACCTTTCCTGTAGGTCACGACTCGAACTTATCGTTGGTGTTCCCGGGTTGTTTATTGAATGGAACCTTTGGATTGATGAATGTATGTGAATGATGTGAATGATGAGATCAGAGTGTATGATTGTCCCCAAGGATCAAAAATATTATTTTTGGAAATTAAAATAGGTGCACCAACCCAATAAAAAATCTATTTTAAACTTGACCCAGTCCATCTCGATCCAACGATCATTATGGGCCGAGCCATTTGAATCAAAATGAAATTCGAATTTTTTTCTGATTTGGATTTTAAACCCATTTTAAAAGAAGAAAAATGTTTTCCAGAAGAGAAATGCTTTTCAAAAGTAAAATATTTTTCGGAAGAATAAGATTTTTCAAAAAGAAATGCTTTCCCAAAAAGTTTTCTAAAAGAAAATGTTTTCTAAAAAAAAAGAAAAGGAAGAAAAATATTTTTTTTTAAAAAATGATTTACAAAAAATCTATTTTTGCATGAAAAATTATTGAAATATGTTTGTGAAAGTTGTTATTCAATGAAAACATTATTTTTCAATATTTTTCAAGAGTGCAATAAAATTATTTTTCTGAATAATCATTACATTAATGAATTGTTTAATGGATTGGTGCACAGAATTCAATAAAATATCAGGGTTCGTTTAAAATGTTATCAAGGGGATAATCCTGGAATTGATTAAATTCACCTTCAATGATGTTTAAGGGTTATCATTATATCTAAGCTCAATCGTCCATCGTCTAGCTAGGGTTGTAAATCCGGTCAGTTAGAGTAACGTCAATATCAAGTCATCAGTGAGAAATGACCTCAAAATTTCTCAACATCGCCCAGTTATTCTTTGAAGATCATAGTGCCTCAGTCATGCCGGTTGTAAGCAATGTCTCAGTCTTCAGTCCTAATCAAGCCCGGTATGGGTAGTTGTCTTGAGTTTTCATGAGTCATTTGAGTTAGCTCGAGTCCTTTTTTTTAGCAAGGTCATATCTTCTTTAAATTGAGTTTACTCTTTTCCTGTTGAGTCGAGTTAGTTTATCGAATTTATAGAGGTGTCTGTCGCCCCTTCTGAATTTAATTAAATAAAGAAAATTTTTGAATACCTCGAGTGCATTAACGAATTAACTAATAACTGGCTTCAAGGAGAAATTCCTCTAAAGGAACCCCCTCTTGAATGAGAAGATAAATGTCTTGCTCGAGGAACTAAAGGTCATTGACCTCGGAATAAAAATAATTCCCAAGAAATTCAAATTGGAACTAACTTATCCCCAGAGGAGCACAAAGAGATGATGGATTTATTCAGAAAATTCAAAAGACTTGCTTACATGGTCCTATGAGGATATGTCGGTTAAATTTGGAGTGTTGTTCAACATGAAATATATACACATCCTGTGAGAACACCACATATACAAACCAGAATTGACTGACATAGTCAGAGAAGGGATTATAAAATGTATCAGTGCTGGAATTTTAAAATCGATGGAATAGTTGAAGTAGCCAGTAAAAATCTCAAGACAATCATTGTGAAAATGTGTCAATCACACATCACACCGGGATTGACCAGAGAAGTTACCATTAGCATTATGGACATATTACACTTCAATACAGTCTTCTACTAGAGTCACTCTAGTATGATATGAAAGCAATCTTATCGGTTAAAAGGGAAAATCTTGTATCCCAAGGTCTTGATGGAAGATTAATTGTTATAAACAGATTGGGTCTGTCAATGGAGAGGAGTTACTCACATGTTTGACAAGAAAGTCAAAAGTTCATCACTTATAAGTCAAGGATCTAAGCATCAGACTACCCAAAAAATTTTGAGTACTCTTTCTCGATCATAGAAAGTTTGAACTCAATTGGAGAGATTCAATCATTAAGAAAATATTATTTGGAGAAACTGTTAGACTTCAAGATAATGATGGAATCGAATTACCAGAGTCAACCAACCTTGACCGGATCAAACGGTACTACATTTAAGGAGGCCATCTTTGGCCGAATCAATTTTTCTGCTATCCAGTTCATTATCTCTTTACTCAGCCCGTTGCAGCCTTTTCAAAAAAAAATGATGCATTTTTCTTTCTTAGCCCGATCACCTAACCTAGAGGAGGGAAAATTCGAACTACGTGGTCTGATCCCAAAATTCTGGGGTACGTAGGCAACTTGAGAAGTTATTTCAGGCCCGACCACATCAAAATAAAAAAAATATATAGATTCCTCGACAAAGAAAAAATCTAAAAAAAAATAATTCAAAAGAAAAAAATTGTCAAAGTGGGGAAGAAAATTCAAGAAAAAAGAAAATAATTTAAAAGGAAATGTCACACAAGGGGCATTTGGGTTTTTGAGCCTCAAAATCCCTTTCTTTTTATACCCAGACCTAAGCTTACCTATAAAAGTCCTCCTAAGTACCGTGCGAGAAGTCAAGGAAGATAGCAAGACATGATCAGACAGCAACTCCAGAAATTCAAAAGGGAAGAAGAAAAAAAGTCTGCTAAGTTGAAAACCCAAAAAGGGCGGCTTAGGAAAAATTAAGACAAGCTCGCAAGGTTGAAAATCTGAAAGGACGACCTTGGCAACAATCAGAGCAAAGAAAAGAGAAAAAATTGTAAGCTCGCTAGATTGAAAACTTAAAAAGGCGATCTAGGTAAAAGCTAGGGCATGCTCGCTAGATTGAAAACCTGAAAAGGCAATCTAAGCAAAACTTAGAGCAATGAAAAAATAAAAGAAAATCTCCGTTGAGTTGAGAAGCTGAAAAGACAGTCCGTGCCAAAATATCAGAAGTCTGAATGATCAAGTTTCAATACCCAATTTGAACCAAATATAGACTCAGTGGATACAAGTATCTCGTCTATGATTGATCTGAAGAGTTTCATTTCCCTAAGTGAACCGATGGGGAGAAAGAATAAATTCTATAATGAATTTCAGAAAGAAATATTTTGTTCTAATTTCTTTGAGCCTGACTCAAAATCTTCAATATAAAAAGTCAAAATTAACAGTTAAACCTTTATTGCGCTTGCGGTAATCAAGGATTTCAAACTTTCATAACAAGGGCACTTTATTTTTCTAAAGAGTACAGTTTCCCCCCTTACACTAGGGGCATTTATTTTCAAATTATATTCGATTATCCCCAGTGCAATGTTCCTTGTCAAACTAGGGGCATTTTTGTTCTGATGCCTGGTCAATTTCAACCCCAAAGGATAAGGTTAACTTTGAATTAAAGGTTACCCTCTTGATAGCAATTTTGAAAACTCCTAAGATTCAAAGAGAGTTAAAATGTTTACCGGACCTTCATAAAATCTAACTTTTTATTAAAAAAAAAAAAATTCAAATGCGAGGTTAATCTCCTGTTCGTTCCCAAAAAGAATTAGTTCATTACTCTTTCACTCCGAGTAGGTAGAGTAAAACTTCCCAAAAAAAAAAATTAGTTCATTATTCTTTTACCTTGGGCAGGTAGAGTAGGACTCCCAAAAAGCTTAGTTTATTACTCTTTCACTCCGAGTAGGTAGAGTAGAACTTCCCAAAAAAATTTTATTCTCTTTCACCCTGGGCAGGTAGAGTAGGATTCCCAAAACAATTAGTTCATTACTCTTTCACTCCGAGTAGGTAGAGTAGAACTTCCCAAAAAAATTAGTTCATTACTCTTTCACCCTGGGCAGGTAGAGTAGGACTCCCAAAAAGCTTAGTTCATTACTCTTTCACTCCGAGTAGGTAGAGTAGAACTTCCCAAAAAAATTTTATTTCTCTTTCACCCTGGGCAGGTAGAGTAGGATTCCCAAAACAATTAGTTCATTACTCTTTCACTCCGAGTAGGTAGAGTAGAACTTCCCAAAAAAATTAGTTCATTACTCTTTCACCCTGGGCAGGTAGAGTAGGACTCCCAAAAAGCTTAGTTCATTACTCTTTCACTCCGAGTAGGTAGAGTAGAACTTCCCAAAATAATTAGTTCATTACTCTTTCACTCCAAGTAGGTAGAGTAGAACTTCCCAAAAAAATAGTTCATTACTCTTTCACCCTGGGCAGGTAGAGTAGGACTCTCAAAAAGCTTAGTTCATTACTCTTTCACTCAGAATAGGTAGAGTAGAACTTTTCCAAAAAACATTTAGTTCATTACTCTTTCACCCTGGGCAGGTAGAGTAGGACTCCCAAAAAAATTAGATCATTACTCTTTCACTCCGAGTAGGTAGAGTAGAACTTTCCAAAAAAATTAGTTCATTACTCTTTCACCTTGGGCAGGTAGAGTAGGACTTTCAAAAAATTAGCTTATTACTCGTTCACCTAGGGTAGGTAGAGTATAACATTCAACTTTTTCTCAACTTTTGTTCAGATTTGTCTCAAATATCATTCAAATTTTCTCGAGTTTTGTTTTACTCAGATTTTACTCAGTTTCACACAGTGCACACACTAGCACATTTGCACTTTTTAGTCAGGGAGAATCCTTTAAAATTCAAGGATCTGATACTGTCAGTGAGAGTTTGCGCTCAAGGACCTGACAACCTTTTAATTCAGGGAGAGCTTGACCCTCAAGGATCCGAACATCCTAACGAATTGCTAAATCAGGCTGCAAAATGACCTGTCACTAGCTTTGACATTCGGATATCGCACTATCTACCAAAATAGATTTGCTATCTAGTTTGCTTCAACCTTCTACCAAAGAGGGGCATTTGTAGACACCCCATTTTTGCATCCGCTTGATTAATCAACTCGTCAACCCGATCACAATGATTCCCAATGATGGATGTGTATTCCATTGCTTTATTTTGTTACTAGATGTGTTTCAGAAATCCGGATGAGGTACCTCAAACTGACAAAACCTTGGAAATCACACTACACTAGGAAAATACGACCCCAGAAACATAGAAATCATCATCTTGCAAACCAAAAAGAAGTTTCACGATAAAAATCACTAAAAATGGTCAAATTACCAAAATACCCCTAACATCAAAACAACCCTAGAGCCTGCATTACGCTTAGGAAAATCCACTCAAACACATAAAACAACAAATCGAAGTCAAGTAAACCACTTCGGCAATTTTCACAAAATTTGACAAAATTACGAAAATACCCCTCATAAAGTTCACGACCATTTCATACAAAAAACTTCATAAATGAAAAAAACCAACATTCCCATTGAATTCCTTACGAAAAACTGATTCCAAAACATCCTAGAACATGGAAAAACGACTTAAAACGTAAAAAATCATCTCCGATGGCAAAATGGTAATTTCACAATTTTAATAATTAAAAATTTTGAAATTAATAAATAAATCATTAAATAATGTAAAGTGAAACATTAATAAAATTAATTTTAAAATGTGAACAAAAAAATCGATCAATCAGGCTTTTAGGCAAAATTGTTGAGGGTTCGCAAGATATTTCTTTAAGGACCCCTCCATTTGGGGGTCCAAAGAATTAAATATATAATAAAGAGGAGTTCTCCAAAAATTTAAAGTCAATCAAGCAAGACTAAAGTCAAGATATTAAAGTCAATCAAATAAGACTAAAGTCAAAATTAAAGTCAATTAAGTAAGACTAAAGTCAACTATCAAAGTCAATCTCATAAGACTAAAGTCAAAACCCTAAATCAAAACCCTAATATAAATTAATCAAGTCAATCTCATAAGACTAAAGTCAAAACCCTAAATCAAAACCCTAATCTAAACTAATCAAGTCAATCTCATAAGACTAAAGTCAAAACCCTAAAGACTAAGTCCATCTCATGAGACCAAAGTCAAAATCCTAATTAAAACTCTAAAAGAAACCCTAATCAAACCCTAATGCTTCTAAAAACTTTATAAATAGGAGCCTCCACACCCTATTTTCGAATCAAAGAAAAAATCCTAGGAAAAGTAGGTGAAGAAGCCTCCACAACCTCTCCAAAACCCTATTTTTGGAGCCTCAACTCCTTACCTAACACCCCTGTTTTGATTTTAGCCTAAAAAACACCTAGAAACCTTTCAAAAACACCCCAAAAATCTACAACAAATTCAATGCATCCAGATCCAAAAAGGAGATACCTTGCTTCGGAGATTAGAAATCAGATCCGGAGACAGAACGAAGCAAGGAGTACAGTACAAGTATTTGTTTTCACAAGATCTGAGGGAATAATACTTTTGCAGATCGAAGGTAAGATTTTTTCATTATTTTTTAAATCTAGGTTTTGTCATTAGCGATGTAGTTATATTTGGAATAAGTAGAGACCGGCATTGGCCGGGCGGGGTTGGTGGCTAAAACCTTCCAACCCCGTAACATGATTTCCAGATTCAGATTTTCTGTAGTAGATTAGTTTATTATCCGTTTTAGAGTCAGTTTGGTTCCTAGACCATAATAACTAGGTGGAGACTCCCAAACCTCAAGGGTCAAAAGCGGATCCGCGCACCCCGCGGATCGAGGGCGCTTTCACACAGCGCGTTGCACCAAACTTTGACAAAATATTTGAAGTTGAGTATGATGCTTCACATATTGGAATTGGTGTTGTACTTTTCCATAAAGAAACCAATTGCCTTTTTCAACGAGAAATTGAATGATACTCGAAAATGATATTCAACTTATGATATCGAATTCTATGCAATCATTCAAGCACTTCGATATTGGCGACATTACCTGATTCAACATGAATTTATTCTTTACTTAGATCATGAGTCTCTAAAGTTCATTAATGGCCAACACAAACTCAATAGGCGGCATGCCAAGTGGGTCTCTTTCTTACAAGAATAGATTTTTGTGTTGCGCCATAAAATAGAGAGTCAAAACTGTGTGGCCAATGTACTCAAAGATCTTTATACGAAAGATGAATTTTTCAAGATACATTTGGAAGATTAAAGGAAAAAGGAACTACAAAATATAATTTACAAACGGGATTTCTTTTCAAAGGAAATCGATTATGTATTCTCAAAAGTTCTCTATGTCATGCCATTATTACCGAACTACATGTAGGAGGGTTACCTGAGCATTTTGGTCATGATAAGACCTTAGTACTTGTCGAGGACAAATACTATTAGCCAAAACTTCATCAAGACGTTCTACAGTTCATTAAAAGGTGTTGGATATGTCAAATTTCTAGGGACATGCACATAATACAGGATTGTATAAACCTTTACTAGTTCCAGAAGCCCCATGGGTAGACGTCATCATGGATTTTGTACTACGTTTACCTCGTACTCAACGTGGAGTTGACTTGATCATGCTGGTAGTTGACCGATTATCTAAAATGACCCACTTCGTGGCTTGTAGAAAGTCCATAGATGCTAGTCATGGTTCTTATTTATACTTTAAGGAGATTGTGCGACTTCATGGTGTCCCAAAGACAATCACGTCAGATTGAGACATGAAATTTATGAGTCACTTTTGACAAACTTTATGGGCAAAACTAAGGACCAAATTGCAGTTCTTTGGTGTGTATTATCCACAAACAGATGGACAAATGGAGGTGACAAATCGAAGCCTAGGTAATCTTTTGAGAAGCCTTGCAGGTTATCGTGTCAAACAATGGGATTTTGCTCTACCTCAAGCTGAATTTACTTACAATAGTTCGACTAATCGATCTACGAGAAAATCACCCTTTGAAATTGTGTATGGACGAATTACCAAATAATGTTCTTGATTTGGTTCCATTACCTACTACAAAGTGGGTGAGGGGAGATGCAAATACCCTTGTTCCTAGCATCAAAGAAATTCATAATGAAGTTCAAAAAAGGTTAGAACAGAAAAATATAGAATATGAGGCAACAACATACATGCATCAAAGGCAAAAGATATTTCAAGAAGGTGATTTGGTCTTCGCTTATTTGAGTAAAGAAAGGTTTCCAACGGGGACGTACATCAAGTTGAAATAGAAGAAGATTGGACCTTACAATGTTCTTCAAAAAATTAATGATAATGCTTATCATATTGAATTTCATGAAGAATTTGACATTTCACCAGTATTCACACTATGTAAAAAAAGCTTATATTTGACAGTTTCAGCCCGTCAAATTTTGAGAAATTTGATGAACCATCTCGTCAAATATGCCTATCAAATATTTTCTTGTAGAATTTTTTTTGATGGCCCTGAATTATCAAATTATTGGAGAATGATCATAAAAAATAACAAAAAATTCCATAAAGTATGACCATCGAATGTGGAGATTTAACAAACAATAGGACGGTTTTCTAATTTACCAATCACAATAAACGAAATAGTAATAAAAAAACAAAAGAAAAATAAAAAACTAAAGAAATATCATAAAACAAGCTCCAAATTAAATTAAACAACTCAAAATTCATATTATATATTGAAATTATATTACTAAACAAGTTCTAATTGAACCAATTGGGCACTTAAAAATGAAATTGAGTCACATAATTATTTATAAATAAAACACAAGCAAAAGCAAATGGTCGTGATACCTTTGATCTCTTCTAGCTTTCTCCGCTTTGTCGTGTCTTGAAAGTTCATGGTAACATTAACATCAAAACTCTCAATAACCAAAAAGAATGCACTAATATCCCTACAGAAATTCATTCTCCACAACTAAAACAATCGACAGACATCCATCCCAGAACTACAGCTCTGTTTTTGTACAACTTTAAGAAGTATTTCATGCTTGTTTGTATTGTCCACCTTCATCACAAAGTGAATAAAAATATCAAACAAATCATAAACAAAGATTAACTGTCCAAGCCCATAAAAATGGAAAGAAACAAGACTTACCCTTTGAAAGCGCCCTCGATCCGCGGGGTGCGCAGATCCGCTTTTGACCCTTGAGGTTTGGGAGTCGCCACCTAGTTGTTGTGGTCTAGGAACCAAACTGACTCTAACATGGATAAAAAGAACTAATCTACCATAAAAAATCTGAATTCGGGGATCAAGTTACGGGGTTGGAAGGTGTCACGCACCAACCCCGCCCGGCAAAAGCCGGTCTCTACTAACTTCCCAAGTAAATTACATTGCTAAAACCTAGATAAAAATAAATATAAAAAAAAATACATACCTTTCAGATAGCAAGGATTTTGCTCCCTCAGATCTGACAAAAAAAATTCCTTGTACTGTACTCCCTTGCTTCCTTCTGTCTCCGGATTTGACTTCGGATCTCCTAGATCAAGGTATCTCTTTGTTTCTGAATCTGAACTCTTCAAGTTTGTTGCGGATTTAGGAGTGTTTTTGGAGGGATTTTAGGGGTTTTCTAGACTAAAATTGAAGGGGGGATGTTAGGTAAGGAGTTGGGGCTCCAAAACTAGGGTTTATGGGGGGCTAGGGGAGCTTCTAGACCTACTTCTCTTAGGGTTTATGATTTGATACGAAAATAGGGTGTGAGCACCTCTATTTATAGATGTTTTTTAGGGTTGGTTTGGATATAGTTAGTGTTTAATTAGAGATCTTTTAATTAGAGTTGTGTTTTAGTTAAAATTGTTTTAGGTAGAATTGTGTTTTAATTAGAATTGTTTTAGGTAGAATTGTTTTTAAGTTAGAACTCTATTAGATAGAGTTATTATTTAATTAGAATTCTATTATGACTTTTGGTCTTATTTAATTGACTTTTAATGTTTTGACTTTAGTCTTAATTGATTGACTTTTAATATCTTGACTTCAGTCTTGCTTAATTGACTTTAATTTTGACTTTAGTCTCACTTGATTGAATTTAATACCTTGACCTTAGTCTTGCTTGATTAAATTTTAATTTTTGGAGAACCCCCTCTAAAATATCTTTAATTCTTTGGACCCCCAAATGGAGGGGTCCTTAAAGAAATATCTCACGAACCCTTAACAATTTTACTTGAAAACCCAATTGATCAATTTCTTCGGTTTAAAATTTTAAATTAATTTCATTAATGTTTCACTTTAATTATTTAATATTTTATTTATTAATTTCGACTTTTTTAATTATAAAAATTGTGAAATTACCGTTTTGCTCCCGGAGAGGACTTTTCACGTTTTAAGTCGGTTTTTAATGTTCTAGGATGTTTTATAATCGATTTTTCGTAAGGAATTCAATGGAAGTATTAGTTTGTGTCATTTATGAAATTTTTTGTGTGAAATGGTCATGAACTTTATGAGGGGCATTTTCGTAATTTTGTCGAATTCTGTTAAAATTGGCGAAATGATTTATTTGGTTCCGATTTGTTATTTTATGTGTTCGAGAGAGTTTTCCTATGCGTAACGTAGGCTCTAGGGTTATTTTGAAGTTAGGGGTATTTTGGTAATTTGGTCAATTTTCAGTTATTTTTATCGTGAAACTTCTTTTTGGTCTGCAAGATGATGATTTCTATATTTCTGGGGTCGTATTTTCCTAACGTAACGTGGTTTCTAAGGTTTTGTCAATTCAAGATACCTCATCCAGATTTCTGAAACATATCGGGTAACAAAATAAAGCAATGGAATACACATCCATCATTGGGAATCATTGCGATCGTGTTGACGAGTTGATTAATCAGGGGGATGCAAAAATGGGGTGTCTACACCCTTATAATTGTTGCAGTCTTGCAAGCTTCATTGTCCATTTCAACCATATAAAGGTTTAAAAAAAAAAATTGGGAAAAAAAAAAACAGAGTTGTAAAACTCTAGAATTTCTTGAGTTAGGTTTAAAATGACTTTCCGATACACCTGCATAACCTCGATTGGTCATGAGAGTAATGCCATCACTGATTTCAATCATTACATATTCTAATGGTAGAATGACTTAATAATAGTCTAGAATTTGTCTCCCTATACCAATACGCACCTTGTTTTGGTGCAACCACTAATGCCATCACTGATTTCAATCATGCTGCTAGCATTTCAGGGATGATCCTCTACGTCGCTCCCATCAATATTGTTGGCTTCAACTTTGAAATGTCATAAAACTAAGTAAATTATAAAATTCGAACATCCAATTGCCAGGTAAAAAGAGATTTTGGTAGTCAAAGATGAAAAACATAAACACATTTGCACATATTGGAAAAAGTGAAACTTTAATGGAAACATAATTAAAATAATGGAAGTCCATCAACGAAGTGAAAAGCATTAGGCAACAATACTCTAAAGAAATAGAATGTAAAAGGAGAGTCGTACTTATCAATAGCGGTAAAGGGTGAAATATCTTCATCTTTTGTACTACAAAGGAGGCATTGTCTTATGTCATCATATTTGATAATTGACATTGAAAGGCTCATATATTGTAGTTGATCTATTGCCATATGCATATCTCCATCAACTATTTCCATAAGTTCCTCAAGCGCAATCTATGAATGGGTGATATAAAGAACTTAGTATAACTAAATATCAGTTACATGTAACAAAATGAACAAGTGCAAATGCAAAGCATGTTGTCTATCAATCTCTTAGACAAGAAATGTTTGCAATAGAGAGCACACAAAAATGCATTCAAAAAGGAAAAGAGCAATTGGTAATTGAACTCCTTTAATTGGTTTTCCATAAAACAGAAAGGAAATACAATTCTAATCGTTAAATATATACCTCATTAATTTGAAGGCCCTCTGCCTTTGCAACTTGCATTAATCACTTCAGGAAAACAAACTAACCACTTTTAGTTCTAACTGTATTGAGCCTATCCATGCCTTATATAAAATCATCGCGAAAAACAAATTATCCATCTTGCAAAGAAGCATCACTCAAACTTCTACTCAATGCTTTTGCCCATTTGAAATGATTGACAAAGTTTAATTGTTTGGAGTGAACATTTTCTTAGATTTCTCATAGATTATTGGTGACACTTCAATCATGTTACTTTTGGGTATTTATGTTCTTAAGTATAAAAAAAATAATATAGAACGGGCAGGAACAAAATGAGTACCTTTGGTCGGAAGTACAGAGGCAGATCCATGAAAATCGCATAATTCTATGCGATGGCTAAGTCATGCATCATGACAGGGTCTGGAATTGTTATCGGTATCGGATCATGCATGATACCATCCTTAAAAATGACTCGATAAGCACAATAGGGGGGTGTGAATAACCAAAGATAAACATTTCTCCTGCATCTAAAGTTACTATAAGCAAAATGGAGCCCATCATTTTGCCCAACTAAATTTGTTATTTAATGATAGATTTCACCACTAAATGGGTCGACCTTTGGATGAGCAGTGAAGCAATGTGCCAGTTTCTTGTCATAGTCCAACATCCCAAGGGTTTGCAGATCTCCATTTTCCAAAACTTTAAGAATATCTGCAAGGTGCAGTAGAGATGATATGTTTAATTATGTACCTGAAGATAAGAGCAGCCAACGTTAGATGTTGCCTAAATTTGATAGAATTAAATGGCCACTTCTCATTTTTCTCTTATGTGGTCTCAAATTGCATTAATATGCAGTCACACACTGTGCCTCATGTTTACTAGCACTACACATCTATCTAGAGAAGAAGCTGCAACGACATCAAAATGTTATTTTTTTTATTAACTGTGACTGAGTGTACTTAACGAAGGATATCGAATCATTAAATAATAAAATTGAAAATAAAATGACAGCATCTATTTACTTGGAAAGGTTGCATAAGGTATTGTTGAGTTTATGAAAAAAAGAACAAGGAAATAGGATAATGGAGGATTAAGATAGATCTCCTGAAATTGAGAAGATTTACAAGGTTTATCTACCTCTGAGAGAGCTAGTAGTTTACAATGGTGATATATGAGACTCGTATTGCTTGACAGATTGACACACATAATTAATTCACTTTAAACACTATTCATGCTTGAACTCAAAGCAGGATCATAGATAAAATAATGCTTTTGGAACTATAAAATACCATTTAAAATTATTAATGGAATGGTAACCTAAACCTACTCAATCCAATAGGATAGTCTAGCAACAAAATAGATAAATACACAGATATTTGAAGTATTGCGATAAACCCACCTGCCCATTTCCATATGAAACATCCAATACTTTCACTTTTGCATGAAAAAACTGCATGTTAACCATTAATAATCGAAAAAGTCCCTTAAGGTCTCCAATCTACAGGTGACACAACAAAATGACATGATTATGTGATCTTCAGATTTAGACATCAACAAGTTGTGGCTACTTGAGAAATTTGTTTACAATTTAAAATGTGCTTTTCTGTTATAATAGTTAGTAGCTAAACAACTCAAGTGGGCAAGAAAATATGTAAGTAGGAAAGAGCATTAAAAGCAACATCCTCTATTTATTTTTTTGATAAACAACTTTTAATATTGAACACTAGTACAAGATGTAAATAGATCACATGATAATTTTTCCCAATAGATTTGTCACACAATTCCACTTGAAAATTATATAAAACTAATAAAAGTAACTAAGATTTGAGAGAGAAAAGATTAGAGAAGCGAATAAACCACTTATACAACCTGTTTAGAGAACATTACACAATACAGGTCTATCTTTGTTACCAGTAATTTCTTAGAAAGGTCTAAAAATTGAACATTAGAGTATTATGATAGCAAAATGAATGTGCAACAATGTTGACAAAAAGATATTTTATTTACAAAATACATGAGTATTCTAAAAGATTAGAAATGCTCCGCTTCCAAATGCACAAAGTTCTACATATTACAATATTTCAATCATAATATCTTTAAATAGAGAGGATGATGACTCCAAACACAAAACAAATTGATGTAAGACCAAAAGGATGTAGGAAAACAATAGATATAAGATGGTCATAAGTAATAACAGGTAAAATTAGTAAATTAATACTTTTGAGTTTGCATTCTTAAAACATGATCAAAGCATGAAGCTACAATATGCTCATAAGACGAAAATTGGCCCGTTTTTCTCTCCATTATTTTTCTTCTCTCCTCAACTTAACAATCCAAACAAACGAAACTCACATCTCCATTTCTCTCAATCCAACAAGAGAAATGGAGAGAAACTCACTTTTTTCTATTCTTTTTTCCAATAAATGATTCAGAAGATAAATGAAAGATTGATTTAGAAATATATAAAAAAAAAAACAAAAATGTACACTAAATATTGACAACAACTAGCATGGAAACCTTCATAAGACAAGGAAGAATGAAAAGAAGAGGAAATCAATACATGTAGGTTTTTGAGTAATTTATTTTTCTTGTCTATTTGCTTTTCAATCTCTTCAATCTAGCAAGAAAATAGAGGCAAGAAAGCCACTCAACAATTTCAAATAATAAAACATAAAATTAAATTCTCATATATACATAAAAATATTACAAACGAACTTGGTGATAACTGTTACTCTTTATGTTCAGCATAAAAATGAATTAGTACGTAAAATAATCCATAGCCACCTGTTTGAAAAAATTATCTAAGCCCAGGTCTCTGGAATTCATTAGAGCATTCATTCCTAATTCAATGTCTCCACCCCTTGAGAGTATCCAAGTTTAAAGTGCTTAGGAACTTCGTATCTTCTAATCATCCCATAAGAGAGAATAAACCAAGAAGTAGTTACGGTGGAAAAGCCGACCAGAAAAGAGGAAAATAGAGTTAGTAACTCAAAAACATACCTCTTGATGACATATTTATAAGAAGTTGTTGGATCATCCTTTTCCCTCCTCTTTTATCCGGGCTTGGGATTGGCAATGTAAAAAGTTTAATTATTTCATAGACGGAGTTAAAAAAAATTTACCTAAAAAGAAAAAAATTATTAGTTACTAATTAAATAATATAAAATGATGTAAAGGTACTAGAAGACAATAAATGAGTCAATAAAAGCTAGTATCAAGTAAGTTTACCATTACAATATGTAATGAACCAATCAAAATCATATAGAACTACATATGTAGTACATATCCAAAGACAATAAAAATGTAATACAAGTCCAAAAGACGGGAGGGGATCATGATATGATATATGTCATCATACGAGGCCACCTAATGATGGAGCTTATGTCAAATGAATCAATAAGAATTATAGTATCAAGTAAGTCACTACTAGAATATGTAGTGAACAATCAAAGACAATATCAAAGTGTGTATATGATACAAATCAAGAGACAATAGAAGTTCAAATGACATAAAGGGATCATGATATTCAATATGTTAAGACGTCATGGGATCTAAAATTCACTGCCTTCCAAACTTATTAAAAAAAAAAACTAAATACCATGCAAAGAAACCTTAAGGAAAGATACTAAAAGCTTATAAAGGACACATCTAACTAAGGACTAGGAACACCAAAATTTGACTGAAAGTCAGTCCAATATTGGAATATTTATTGCTAATTTTACCACTAATCCATCCCAATTAAACCCTATTGGAAATAAATAAGATCTTTCATTCAATAAAGCTTTGAAGGAAAAAAAGGAAAACATAATCATTTCTTGCATTTTTAAGCATTTAAAATTCTTCGAGTAATTTTACACATGTAACTAAGGCACAAAGTTATAAGAATTTTACAAATCATAAATCAACATATAGATCTTAAATTCTCTTCCATAGCTACTCCACAGGACAATATTAAGAGATTAATCATAAGGCACAAAAGAACAAAATACAAGTAAATATGTAGATAAAACAAACGCTAAAAGATGAGAAAATAAAAAGAAGTACTCAAGTAAAACCTTCGAATTCTCATGACGTCATTTCCACATTCTCATACCAAACTCATCAAAATCTCTAAACAATTACTTTTTTGCTCCACAAAATCGAGTCTCCTTGATACCTCCTCAAATGAATATCTAAAATCAAAACCTTCAGATCGAATGTAATTGAAAGAAAACTACCATATTTCAACCATAACTCAATCATAACCAATATTTACCTAAGATTTGGTGTTTTAATGGTGAGTTTCGACAAAAAGAGAAGATTTAATGGAGGATTCCAGGGTTTATTCTATTCTTTTTTATTTAGAGATCGAAGAAGAAGATTTTTTGGTAGAATTGAGGTATGAGAGAGAGAGAGAGAGAGAAAATCATTGATTTCTGTGCAAGATCCTTTAACTCACGATCCATTGATTTCTCTGCAAAACAACCGAATCAGACTAATGGAGAGAGAGAGAGAGAGAGAGAGGAGAGAGAGAGAGAGAGAGAGAGAGAGAGAGAGAGAGAGAGAGAGAGAGAGAGAAGGAAATACCTCATCTTCAATAAACTGAACAATGTTATGGATCCACCAACCTATGAAATCGAGCGATCACTTTAAGGCTCTAGATAACCCCTAGATCTCATCTTCATTCCATCATTTTCAGTATTGAAAGATCGAGATATTGATTAGATATAGAGAAAGAGATGTGATCGAGGAAGACAAACAAAGAAAGTGATTCTCACAATCGAGAGAACTTCTCACGAACCAGTGAGAGAGAGGGAAAAAATGCAGAGAAACCAGAGAGAGAGAGAGAGAGGGAAAAAAACATAGATGAGAGAGAGAGAAAAAAATTTGCACAAATATTTCCTAAATTTCGTGCGCCCGTGGCCGTTAAATTTGAGTTTCTAAAGTTCGTCAGGCCAAGCCAAAAAAAATTTTCTTCAATTTTCACGTAATGTCATCGTGTTGTCATTGTGCTTTTAAACTTATGTCATGTAAATATCATCAATGTATAAGCAGCTGAGTAATTTGGGAAGTAAAATTTCTTTCTATATTTAGCTACAAACACAAGTAGAGAAAAAAGGGTGAAGCTTACAATTAGCTACAACAAAGAAGAAAAGCATTCCAATATTTTGAGTTAAAAGAGAAATATAGACTTTCACTTCATTTCATGTCTATCAACATTGTATAATTATAGCAACAATGTGGGTTATAAGAGCTAAAAAGCTTTGTTATTTACACTATGTTTTTATGAAAGAAGAAGAAGAAGAAGAAGAAGATGGGAAGCAATAGAAGTGAATTACACTATGTTTTTATGAAATACAATCCCAAATACGAGCATCTTTGAGCTGATCAGTTTGTTCTTCATTTTTCTTTCTTAAATTTTAAATACATTTTGTTTTATCTAAATGAGTGATCTAATGCTATATATTTTTATAATTTTGTTTCTATGATAAAAGAAATAAAGGATCACATGAGCTTGATTTGTATCTGAGCAACAAGCATGATGAGTTGTTGGGAAGAACACTTGAACCCATGACCTATAAGATGAGAAATTCTTTGGCCATTGTTGATGGGTTTGCGGTAGAAATCACTGCTATCAGGTAATGTTGGATTTCAAGTAGTTTCAAGTTCAAAATCACTTTTCCATTTTTTTTTTAAAGAAAACTTCTATTGCCACACCAAGATGTGTGCTAGTTTGATTTACATATGAATTGGGGTGGCGTTAGCAAAAGTTGATGTGGCAAAAGAATCTCTTGTTACTTTTTCAACGGTGACTACAACCAGTTCCGACAATCTTTGATCATGAATGACAAATGAAGAATAATATTCTCTTAGTTTTGAACATCTAGACGTATTTTTTTTTTTTTTTATGATTTATAATAAATTAATTAATTAATTAAGAACGAAGTTGTGGTTCAAAATTATTTTATGATTAAACTGTAATTTTTTATTTGCAACTCTAATTTATGTATTTTGGGTGTTTTGAGGAGATTTACCCAGCATCGAAGTTGGAAATACAAAAAAATTTGATTTACATTTACTACATTGAGTTCACCACTTTTTATTGTCTAGTTCGCCTTTTAATTACTGTCGAATTCGACAATATTTGCATATATAAAAAAAAAAATCGTTGGATTAACTCGATAGTAATTAAATGGTGAACTTGACGCTGTAATGTGAACCAAGTCCTCTTATTTTTTCTTTTTTCCAACTTCCATATTTGGTAAATCTCCTCAAAATACCTCAAATGCATAAATAATAGTTGTAAATCGAAAGTTAGGATAAATCATAAAAATAAATAATAAAAAATTGAATCTCAACTTCATTATTCTTTTTTATTATTATTTTTTATATATATAAATCATCAAAATAAATAATAATAAAAATATGTCTAGATGTTCAAAATTAAGAGAATATCTCTCCATTCATCATTCAAGACCAAAGATTATCAAAAATGATCAATGAACGTTGGAATAATCGCAATCGCCGTTGGAACACCTAACTATGTGAAGAGGATGAGAAAATGGTAATTTGGGCATTTCAATGACATTATACACGTGAGATGAGGTTGAAGACTGTTAAGAAACGAATAGGTACAATCATTCACAAATTTTACAACCTCATCAAAGTGGTACCTTCAGTCCAATCCGATTACTTACGATCCGATCGGGACCTGGGATCTCATATGGATACAATCCAAATCTTATAAGATCGATTAAGGGAAATGTTGGACTGTCAAGAAGTATTATGCATGTTAATAAATTGAATCTATCAAAAATGAGAATGTTGAGATGATTTAAAGTTGAAGAAAATAAACTCTTGAGATTGGAGGGGAAGGGAAAGATAACTGGAAAATCGCTGATTAATTCGTCACTTTGGGATTTAATCGACTGATATCTTATGGTGAGAATTTTTTTGAATTATCAAAATATTCATCAAATTTTGTGACAACACTATCAAGTGGAAATTAGAGATGTAGTGGAATAGCCTAAGAATCTCTCTGCTAAATAAAAAGGTTTTATTCGAGTAAATGCAAGGTTTCGATTGGGTTAGGAGAATCCATTTTCTATTCGTATATAATGCATTTGATAAGAAAATCATGAAGGAATTTGGGGAATTTGTGATGATATTCATGTTTAACGTTGACTTGGTGTAATAATAGAGCTGGTTGAGATGCCTAAGCTTCTTTATTCCATTGTTCTTAAAAAGAAAAGTAACTTGCCAAGTCTCTTAAGGGCCAACTTGTGAGGATTGAAAGGATCGATCTGGTTTTGGCCATCGAATTCAAGTATCAAAGATATGGTGGTCCCCATAAATTGACTAAATCTTTTCACTAATGTTAATGAATTGTGGCCTATAAGAAGGCCCCAAATCCTAACTTAAGTAAGGTCAAGGATAATGAGCTATTGAAATGCGTGGAACTTCAAGGCATTGGCTGTTCTCTCTCCCTCTAGGACTTCTAACATATCAATGTAGGATATTATACGGCAGGTGACACTACCAAGTGTGATGGGGCTAGGAGCCCTTGGGGGCAAGAACGAACAAAGCGTGCCTTGCATATGGTGTGTCAAATTTTATCAAGCCATCCATTGCTCACTCTCCCTCAAGGACTTCTAACCTCACCATCTTGGACATGGTCACCCTAGCTGTGTAGGATTGGGTAGGTATCTACAGCCGGTGATACTACCATGTATGACTGGTTAGGAGAACTTGGGGGGAGCGAACAAGTCGTGTCTTGCTTATGAGTTGTGAAGGATTATCAAGGCATCCATTGCTCACTCTCCCTCAAGGACTTCTAACCTCGACATCTTGTGCATGTCACCCTAGCCATGTAGGATATCAACTAGATATCTATGGCTAGGTGACAATAGCAAGCCTGACGGATTATAAGCACTTGGGGGGGAGTGAACAAGTCGTGCCTTGCGTATGAGTTGTGAAGGTTTATCAAGGCATCAATTGCTCACTCTCCCTCAAGGGCGTCTAACCTCGATATCTTGGACATGTCACCCTAGCCATGTAAGATATCAGTAGATACTATGGCTAGGTGACAATACCAAGCATGACAGATTAGGAGCACTTGGTGGGGTGGGGGGGCGCAGCGAAAAAGTTGTGCCTTGCATATGATGTATAACCGGAAGAGCAAGAAAACATCTCTATATTAAGAGTGGATCAAGTGCTGTCAAAAACTAGAATTTGAATTATTTATGAAGAAAGAACAAGACTCTAAAACAGGTGCAACATGCAAGATGGAAGATCGGGTAAATGTGGAGGGTATGAGCAAGTTGGATTATATCCGGGCACCTATTGCTCACTCTCCCTTGAAGGCTCTGGCATCTCTTTTAGGGAAAGCTTGAAGCCTTGGGAGGTTGGGAACAATGTTTATCTTGCTCAGGTACAGTTGAATTAAGAGGAGAGCTATCCCATCATCGGTTAGAAGTTTGTATATGGAGTCACACCATGGCGTTCATCAATCACTCTCCCTCAAGGACTTCTGAATTGCCCCTACAAAGAGATGTCAAGCTGAAGTGCTTCGGGAGAGTGTATGATGGTTATCAAGCTCTTGTAGTTTGAGGTCTCTTTATTAGCAAAGGTCGGTGCAAATACATCAATACATATATTTTTTTTACTTACCTCCCTTGCTAATCAGGTAATTTAATGTGAAGTGTCTCCTCTAATTCAAAAAAAAAAAAAAGATGGACTGGCCTCCCATTACTATTGACTTTAAGCCAAGAGCTCCCATGCGAAAGATGGGAATGTTGAAATTAAAATTAAAATATGAATGGGTGAAAGAAAGGAGTTTATTTAAGTTTTAGAGTGTTCGAAATATTGGAATGGTAACCCTAAATCTTTTTAGTTCATGGGAAGTTTATCTTGCAAGGAGATAAGTAGTGAATGCTATTTACTTCTCTCGTCATACTCATTATTATTTAGGTAGGCAAAGCTCTAATGAGATGGGGATAAAAAGAAATAAGAAAAATGTCTTATTTTCACCAAAGCATGGGTGACAAATGGGATACATAGAACATCTACCTTCCCTTCTTCTTTGAAGAGCTTAAAATGATCAACCATCAAAAATAAAAATAAATATTTATGCAACTCTTATTAATCTATCTCAAATTATTTGATTATTAACTCACTTGATCATTGGAGTGAAATTACTAGATGGCAAACCGTTAGTCAAAGAAAGATGACTTGTCCTTACTAATCAACATCACACATCTCGAGGTGTGAGATGAAAAAATTTATCTCGCACTAATAATAATAATAACTAGAGGATTAACCTCAAGAATATAAATTGTCGGTGAAAGGATGTCAGTCTATATTTTTTGTCTAACAGAGTTTGGGGAAAAATGATAAAATTATCCTCTATGATTTTATTCTTATATGAGTGAGGGAGTTAAAAATAATAAATAAATAAAAAGAATAGCATTTTGATATTTAGCAAAAATAAGCCTAATGTGACTTAGATATTAGAAATTTTCTATGGAACAAGTATCAACATTCAGATCTGATCTAATAACAAGCTATTCATCGGATCTGACGAATTTGCCTATTCCAAAACATGGTATGATTTTGTTGCAGATCACCAAATACCGATTGCACTCCAACCTAAAAAATTGCATTTTGTTCCATCCTATACAAGAATCCACCATTACCAATAGCTCCCACAAATTTAATACCAAATCTAACATTAGTAGGAGCTTTTGCAGATCTTTGATCGACTTGCAGATCATGAAGCTTATAATTCTTTATCTACCTTTCATGAAGCCTTAATTGGTTTTATGATTCCTCTCTAATTTTCAAGAAGAAGGGAAAAAGAAAAAAGGAAAAAAAAAAAAAAAGGAATCCAATTTTTTTATTTTGGAGTGCAATTGTAAGCATGAAGCGTGTGGATTTTTTAAGTGATGGAGTGCAACTGACTATTCAAATAGTAACAAGTTAACTCAACCAAATTTATTTGCACTAACTCTAGAAATTCATCAAACTGAGTTGACTCATTACTGAAACCCGAATGGCCAAGTTCCAAGCAATGTATTTTTTATTTAATGCTAAAAGTTAGAATATTAATATCACTAATGCTGGGGTAACATTGGATTCACTGTGATTTTCGCATTTCTGACATGGGGTGCAGACATAAACGTCAGAAATGTGAAAATCTCAGTAAATCCTAATGTCACCCCAGCACGACTCAATTAATATAGAGCCTGGACTGAGGTCCTCAATTGAGAAACATGGACTGCTAGGCTAGCCCAAATGAGGTATTCTTTTAGTTCTGTAGTTTAAAATAATTAGTTAGTAGGCTAACTCATCCTTCTTAAGGCTTGTTGGACTCACATGGATTATTGTCAAGATGGTCGAATAACACCTCAGCCATAAAGTAAAAAAAAAGCTTATATTGACAGCCCAAGGCCAGAATTCCATAAAATTTGACGGACCAAGACATCAAATCTTTCATTGTCAAAATGTTTTTTTGACGGACCGAAAACGTTAAATTAATGGAGGATGGGAGAAATTTTATGACTCTAAGCCGTTGAATGGCAATCATAAAAAATTCGCTTTCTAAAATTTGTGGGCTTTGGCCCGTTGAATTTTCTTGTCAAAATTTCACTTTTCAAACAATACCCTCTCGAATTTTGAGGCAATATAGATTTTAAAAAAGTAATAAAAATTAAAAAAAAATATATAGTTTTTATTTGATCAAAGGATTTGAAAATGGATGGTGACCAATCTCTCAAATTTAAAATTCAAATCCAATGGTAAAATTTAACTTTTATTTTGAAAATTCCTAAAATTTTATGATCTACATCCCCATGCCATCCGGTAATTTTTTTATTCAGTAGGGGGGAGCTTAATCAAGTCCCATTGAGTCAAAATGACTCAGAAAGGAACACACAATCTCAATCATCTAAGAATCAAATCATTAACTCGATGAACATTCAGTCAAATATAGTTTTGAGTTTCAAAATGTAGACCAAAACCACTCATGGTCGCGTCAAGTTTCCCAAACCAACTAGACCTACACCTTAGAGCAATCAATGGCAAATCCAATTCGTAAGCATGTAATAACTTCATGTTTGAATTGAGTATTTGGATTCCGATCCAATATCTTATTGGATTGGTTATGGATAAATCATATTTCGATCCGACAAAATGTGAGAAAGTGTATAAATTATATTATATGTTTTATTTAAATATATGAAGATTATTTAGATTTTATATATCAAATCAGGGTTTAACCCAATCTGGAATCGATTTGATTGTTACTGGATCGGATTGTTGATTATTTTATACATTCAAATAATCAACATGACTATTATTTTGTCCCAATAAAATCAATCAAACCCATATATCAAACAATCATTCATGAACAAAAATCTAGTTCAATTTATCGTTACTTACCTTGTGTCATCGCTAAACTTCAATCCAATGCTTTTGAAGATGCTCTCTTTAATATCTTCTTTCCTCGTGTACTTTGCAAAACATTAATCGGATTGGTCTTTTCTTCTACACTCACCTTTTCCCTTCTCTCTATTTGGATTAGCTCAATTTTTGTGATCGATGGATATCAATTCCTGTAAATACCTCATTTTTGCACTTGCCTGATTAATCAATTCGTCAACTTGATTGTGACGGTTCTCAATGATAGATGGATATTCTTAAAAATTTTATTTGTTATTAGATGAATTTTCTAAACTCAGATGAGATATTTCATGTAAATAAACTTTAAAAACCACGCTATACTAGGAAAATATAATCCAAGACAAAGAAATCATCATGTTGAGACAAAAAGAAGTTTTACAAGAAAATCATCAAAAAATGATCAAATTTTCAAAATACCCTTGGCACTATAACATCCCTAGAGGTTATGATTCGCTTAAGAAAATCCTTCGGAACACATAAAAAATAAATTAAAACCAAAAAAATTATTTTGTCAATCTCCACAAAATTTGACAAAATTACAAAAACCCTCATAGGGTACACGACCATTCCACGCCAAAAATCCATAAGTGACACAAACCAATACTCTCATTGAATTCCTTTCAAAAAATTGATTCTAAAATATTTCAAAATATCAAAAAACGACATCCAAACTCAAAAATCTTTTTTGAGGGCAAAACGATAATTTTCCAACCCAAAAATTTGAAAATCTAAAATTAATATTTTAAATATTAATTAACGTAAAGTGAAATCTTAATAAATCAAATTAAAATTTTTGAACAAATAAATTCAATTAATTAAGTCCATGAGCCAAATTTTAAGTAGTGACCTATTTATTCAAGTGGGACCCACCTAATATTTAATAAAGAATCCTCCGTTGAAGGCTTCTCCATAAGTTAAAAAAAAAAAAAACTCAGTTTACATAAGTCAAAAAATTTAAAATTCGAATAAAACCTAATTAAAAACTAATTGAAAATTAATCTAAACCACTTAACAGATTAGTTAGAGATAAACCTTATTTATAAGAGACCTAATCAAACCCTAATCTGATTAACAAATCTCTTTAAAAATGAGTCTCCACTACTTAATTTCGTAGCTCAAGAGAAATCCTAGAAAACAAAGGTCAAAAACTCTCAAAATCTTCTAAAAACCCTAAATTCAGAATCCCAAGTCAATATCTAACCCCAATCCCTAATTTTTAACCTAAAAACACCCTAAAAAATCAAACAAATATTGAGTTATAGGAGAAGAAAGTCTCGTCACAGAAATCGGGAACAAATCTAAAAGTAAATATAAAACAAGAAGAATCATAATGGGAACGCTCACCGCCAATTTTTGAGGGAACCAATCGTCAAGATCATTCAGGTAATAGAAAAGATAATTTTTTATTATTTTGAATTTAGTCCATAATTTACAATGTAAATATTTGAGAGGGGTAGAAACCGACTTTCGTCGAACGAGATTGGTACTTAACACCTTCCAATTTCTTAACCTGATCCCTGTACCCATAATCTATTTCTATCTTAGTATTATTTATCTATTTAAAGTTATATTTGGTTCCTAGACCATAAAATTATATGGTGACTCCTAGAAAAAGAAAAATCAGATACGTATCCATAATTCGATGGCACTTTCACTTCCTTTATCTCAGTGTTTCGTGTCCCTTTCATCAACTCTAATATGGAGTTAGCCAATCACTTTTATGAATGAAGGTTGAGGGCTTAGATTTATTCTTTTACTAGGTTTCCTATCTATTAAGGTCTCATACTAATTCCTTAAATAATATAATTCTAATGATATTGAGTTTCCATTTAAAATTAATATTTATTATATTATAGAATCTACATGCAATTTAGAAATTAAAATCATGGAGGTTAATGAAATCAAAATGTCACATGGGTTCTAACATTCTCCCACTTGACCCCTTAGATCGATTGTGCTAATAGTGAATTTTAAAATATTTTGAAAATTGACTCAACTTTAGGATTTTATAATAAAAAACATTTTATACATAATCACGAGTTTTAAAATCACCAATATTCCCAATATATAATTAAATTCCTTAATATCATATTTCGATTAAATATTAATATGAGTCACGACGGTTGTATGTCATCTATGTCATACTTCTTTTCATGTACCACGTCATCAATATCCTACCTTATATAATCTTTAATTGTGCCCATTTCATTTTGTCTTGTCAAAACATTTCTTATAGTACTTAAATCCAAAAAAAATATGCATAATATAATTGATAATAGGAAATAAGCAGAAACAAACTTTATTTAATTCTAATGTTAATTTCAATTACATAATCACTTCAAAATAATTTATTCCATTTACATAAAATATTTTCCCAAAAGATCCATCCTAGTCAATGTTCTTTATAAACTTTTGGTGATAACCCATTTATTAATGGATCAACTATCATTGAGTTGTACTAATATTTTTTAATGACATTAACTATTTCTGGACGCTTTCTCCAACTACCAAGTACTTGACTTCCATATGTTTCGCACAATTTGAGTACTTTCCATTCTTAAAGAAAAACATAGTTGTGGTATTATCACAATATATCTTCAGTCGCCTAACTATAAAGTCGATAGCCCCAAGTCTTGAGATAAAATGCTATAACCAAAAAGTATGATTTGTAGTTTCAAAATATGCCACAAATTCAGTCTCCATAGTGGATGAAGTAGTAATGTTATACTTCACATTCTTCCATGAGATAACTCTTTTACTAGTAGAAATACGAAACCTGATATAGACTTTCTACTATCAAAGCATTCGAAAAAAATCTGAATCCGAGTACTCGATCACATCAAAATGATCTGATCTCTAGTAAGTGAATATATAATATTTCGTCCCATGTAGATACCTCATAACTTTTTTTGTAACTTTTTAATGATCTATTCCTAGATTACTTTGATATTTTTCTAATTGCAAACTAATATCTGGTCTGGTACAGGTTTGAGCATACATTAAACTCCCAATAGTTGAAGTGTATGGAATATCCTTCATTTGCTTATTTTCTAAATCATTCTGCAAACATTGCACCACGTTGAACTTGTATCTTTTCTCGACAGGCGCATCACAATTAGAACAAGATTGCATATTATATTTCTCTAAGACTTTGTTGATATAACATTTCTGATACAACCATAATAATCTTTGAGATCGATTCCTACGAATTTTTATGCCTATAATATATGTTGCCTTACCCATATCAATCATCTTAAAATTCTTAGTAAGATAATTCTTGGTTTTGTGCAATAAATCAATATCACTACTAGCAAATAGAATATCATCCACATATAAAATCAACATAATAAACTTACTTCCACTGATTTTCAGATATATACACTAGTCAATAATATTTTTCTTAAATCTAATAGAGGTAATGGTATCGTTAAATTTTATGTATCATTGTCTTGAAATTTGTTTAAGTCCATAAATATATATATTAAGTCTATAGGTTAAACTTTTTTTTCATGTTCTGTGAATACTTTAGATTGTTCCATGTAGATTTCTTAATCTAAACTCCTATTTAAGAAAGTCATTTTCATATCTATCTGATGTAACTCCAAATCATAATGAGCTACCAATGTCATAATGATTCTAATTAAATCTTTCTTTGAAACTAGAAAGAAAATCTTAATATAATCAATGTCTTCTTTTTTAGTAAAATATTTGGCCACAAGTTTGACTTTCAATCATTCAACATTATCTTTTACATTACGCTTGGTCTTAAAAACCCACTTACAACCGACTTTGTTACATTTATTAGGCAATTCGAAGAGATCACAAACACAATTTTGGTCCATAGATTTTAACTCTTCGTTCATGGTATCCATCTACTTGATATAATTATTACTTTCATTGTTTGTGAAACCGTAACAAGATTATTATTTATCCAAATATCAAAGTCAGATTCTTGTTGATATACTACGTAATCATCTGAAATAACATGTATTCGTACTCTGAAAGATCTTCTTAGAACTACCGATGGTGAATCTTCAATTACAATGGTTGATTCTTGATGGGGTGATGAACCAACTTGCTTTAACTGTTATCCATTCTTCTCAAGTTGTTGAATATCTTGAGAATTAATAGTTTCATGAAGATTAAAAGGTGGTAGGATATCCAATCTTATTTCTTCAAGAATTGTTTTACGTGGTTCGCTATTCCCACTAATCTCACCATTTTCAAGAATCTCACGTTTCCGATTTCAATTATTTTCGTACTATGGTTAGGACAATAGAACCTGTATCCTTTAAAATTTTCTAAATAACCAATAAAATATTCAAATATAGTATTGGGATCCAATTTCCTTTCCTATAGGTTATAGATCCTTACTTTCGTTGGACAATCTCAAATATGTAAATGTCTTAAACTAGGTTTCCTAACAATTCATAACTCGAATAGAGTCTTAGGAATTCTATCTAAGATGTACAAAGAAGTATTTAATGCTTCTCCTCACAAGAATTCTTAAATTGTTGAATGACTCAACATACTCATAAGTATATGATTACGCCTTTCAGCTACACCATTTTGTTGATGCGTTCCAGGCAGTGTATACAATACACAAATACCTAACTTTTCTACGAGTTTAACAAAAGGTTAAGGCTCTGACCTGATTCATTAAATCTACCATAGTATTCACTTCATCTATCTGACTTAATTATTTTAACTTTCCTGTCTAACTATCTTTCTACCTCAGTTATAAATATTTGGAGGATATCTAAAAGCGCCTTCGATCCGCGGGGTGCGCGGATCCGCTTTTGACCCTTGAGGTTTGGGAGTCGCCACCTAGTTATTACGATCTAGGAACCGATCAATGACTCTAAACGGATAAAGGACTAATCTAGAACAGAAACAATTGAATTCGGGGATCATGTTACGGGGTTGGAAGGTGTTAGGCACCAACCCCGCCCGGCCAAAGCCGGCCTCTACTAATTTCCCAAATAAATTACATTGCTAAAAAAAACCTAGATAATAATAAAATAAAAAATAAGAAGTTATACATTTCCGATAGCAAAGGCTTTGTTCCCTCAGATCCGACAAAAATTGCTCCTTGTACCGTACTTCTTGCTTCGTTCTATCTCCGGATTTGATTTTCGATCTCCGAGGCAAGGTATCTCTTCTTTCTTGGATCTGAATTCTTCGAGTTTGTTAATGGATTTTAGAGTGTTCTTGAAGGGCTTTTAGGTATTTTTTAGGCTAAAATCGAAGAAAGGATGTTAGGTAAGGAGTTGGGGCTCCAAAACTAGGGTTTATGGAAGGCTAGAGGGCTTTTAGACCTACTTCTCTTAGGGTTTATGATTTGATACGAAAATAGGGTGTGGGGACCTCTATTTATAAATTTTTTTAGGGGTTGATTTAGATAAAGTTAGTATTTAATTAGAGGTCTTTTAATTAGAGTTGTGTTTTAGTTAGAATTGTTTTAGGTAGAGTTGTGTTTTAATTAGAATTATTTTAGGGGGAGTTGTATTTTAATTAGAACTCTATTAGATAGAGTTGTTATTTAATTAGAACTCTATTATGATTTTGACTTTTGGTCTTATTTGATTGACTTTTAATATTTTGACTTTAGTCTTAATTAATTGACTTTTAATATCTTGACTTCTGTCTTGCTTAATTGACTTTAATTTTGACTTTAGTCTTGCTTGATTGACTTTAAGATTTTGAATTTAGTCTTGCTTGATTTACTTTAATTTTTTGGAGAACCCCCCTCTATTATATCTTTAATTCTTTGGACCCCTAAATGGAGGGGTCCTTAAAGAAATATCTCACGAACCCTCAACAATTTTTCATGAGAGCCCGATTGATCGATTTTTTTAGTTCAAATTTTTAAATTAATTTCATTAATGTTCCACTTTAATTATTTAATATTTTATTTATTAATTTCGAAATTTTTAATTATGAAAATTATGAAATTACCATTTTGCCCCCAGAGAGGACTTTTCGCGTTTTAAGTCGGTTTTTTATGTTCTAGGATGTTTTAGGATCAATTTTTTGTAAGGAATTCAATGGAAATATTATTTTGTGTTATTTATGAAATGTTTTGTGTGAAATGGTCGTGAACTTTGTGAGGGGCATTTTTGTAATTTTGTCGAATTCTATTAAAATTGACGAAATGATTTATTTAGTTTCGATTTGTTATTTTATGTGTTCGAAAGAGTTTTCCTAATCGTAACGTAGGCTCTAGGGTTGTTTTGATGTTAGGGGTATTTTGATAATTTGGTCAATTTTTAGTGATTTTTATCGTGAAGTTTCTTTTTGGGTCTACAAGATGATGATTTCTATGTTTCTGGAGTCGTATTTTCCTAACGTAACGTGGTTTCTACAGTTTCATCAGTTTGAGATACCTCATCCGGATTTATGAAATATTTCTGGTAACAAAATAAAGCAATGGAAATAACATCCATCATTGGGAATCATTGCGATCGGTTGACGAGTTGATTAATCAGGCGAGTGCAAAAATGGGTTGTCTACAATATCCACAGACTAAGATTTTTTATAAATTAGGTAGATCTAACCAAATCTAGAGAAATTATCAATAAAAGTGATGAAATATCTTTCTCCACTCAAACATGCAGTGGGAAAAGGTCCACAAATATCAGTATGTAAGATCTCAAGAAGTTCTTTATTTCTTGTGGCTCCTTTTTTAGTATGTCTAATTTGCTTTCTTTTAATGCAATTTACACATACCGAGAAATCCATGAAGTTTAAATTGTCTAAAACTTTTTCCTTTACTAATCTCTCTCATAGATCTAGAAATGTGTTAGACACGTTTATGCCACAAGATTAATGAATTTTCATTAATCAAGCCATGTTTCAAACTGTTATTTAAATGTAATGGAATTAAAGACTGGGCACGATCATAATTTAAATTTATTTTATATAAATTACCAAATAAGTCATAAATCTAACTAAAATTGAACGAAAAAATAACTTTAATTGTCGACATTTAAAGAAATCGAATAACCCAAATTATCCAATTTAGATAAAGAAACTAAATTCCTAAATATGGTAAGAGCATAAAAAGTACTCTCCAGATCCATCTGATGACCAATTTTCAATATCAAGCAACAGGTTCTTACAAATATTTTACTTTGCATTTGTTTCCTGCTTGAAAGGAATCCTTGCATCGAATTCGTAATGTGAGTTGTCACTCCAAAATCAATCCACTAAGTATCAAAATGTATTTTAACTAAATTTAATTCATAACATATAAAAAAAAATACATACATTTCTTTTCGAACCAACTTCTACATTTTGTGCAGTTCTTTTTTATGTGTCCCGTATTACCACAGAAATAGTATTTGACACCATTGTCGTTATTTCTTTCAGCCTGATTTGCATTTTCAGGCATTTACCTTTTTTTTTTATGAATTATTCTTCCATTTTTTTTATATTCCTCATTTCTTTTTTACTTCTTGAGTCATCACAAAAGCAAACTGTTTCCCTTATTGTCTCAATCTCATCTTGTCTTGAATGCATATATTAATCAGCTTATTCGCACTCCATTTATCTTTATTAGATGTAGTAGATTTTAAAAAGTTCGAACTGAGCTACAAGAGAGTTGAGGATGAACTAAACTAGGAAGTAATCATCCACGCTCATTCCTGATGCTCTTAATTTTTCATTCTTATCCATCATGTTGAGGATTTGGTTTCGTATTATTCGTGCCCTATCGTACTTCATTATTGTCAACTTAGCCATCAATGTGCCCGTAAGTGATTTATCTGTAGATTTATATTTTTCTTTCACATTCTTTAAATACTTCTGTTTGCTGTCAATCGAAGGTAGGGAGGTCTTGATGTTGTTAGCGATAGTCATCCTTATGAACATCAAACTAAGCCTATTCGATCTTTTCTAAGCGAGAAGCAAGTTTTCTTGTTATACCGTACTACTCTCAATTAGGTCGATAGGTCTAGATGTTGTAGCGATAGTCATTCTCATGAACATCAAACTAAGTCTATCCGATCTTTTCCAACCAAGAAGCAAGTTTTCTTGCTTCACCGTATTTCTCTCAATTAGGTTGGCAGGTCTTTTAGAGACAAGCGCTAGGTCAAGATCCTGAACTCCTAGAATGAATTGGATGTAGTCATACCATTCTGAAAAATTCGATCTGATAAGGATTGAGACAATGGATGCATGATAATGCAACAAACCAAAAATTGAGATTTTATAAAATAATAATGCTGTAATTATTGTTTTGAGCTATATTAAATAATGATAAACTCATTAATATTACCTAAATTTATTCTTTGGATTAAACTAGGTACATTCATTGTTCACTCATCTAAGGGTAAAGACTAATTTTATTTACTTTATAAGGTTAACATAATTTATTTAATTTATTTAATCAATGTTGTTACCTTTGGGTATCAAATTATAACTCTGTTAAAAATTATGTAAGTTTTATTACCTTACCTAGAATTCAATTAGTTAAATGAAATTCTCATTTTGGCTAGTTTCATTTTCTTAATCGTATCTGCAATTGTAAACATGATTGTTCTTTAATGTCACCCCAATAGCTAAATTTAATACAATTAGACAACTCATAAATATTGTTAATTAAGATAACTTTAACGGTTACAAAATTAAGAAATTTATATTGCTCTAAATTGTTCAATAATATTTACTAGATTGGTTAAATCAAACTGACATGATATAACATAATGTTTTTGATAATAAAAGTCCAAGAATCCTAAAATAAAATATCAATTTATTTTATTTTAATCTTATACTAAAATAAAACAATGTCAATAACCAAAATTGGAATCATATACACATCATATCAAAATCCTAAAATCGAAATTGGCAACTTAACATACATGTATTAACCAAACTAAAAATAAAACATACATACATAAACCAAAATTTGAAATTAAATATATATGTAAAATTGAAATTTGAGATAACCATACATGTAAAAACAGATAAGTAATTAACATTCATGTGTAAATCGAAATTAGAAATTAAATATGCATGTAAAATCAAAATTGAAATTAACATACATGTAAAATTGAAGTTAGAAATTGAAAGCGCCCTCGATCCGCGGGGCTTGTAGATCCGCTTTTGACCCTTGAGGTTTGGGAGTCGCCACCTAGTTATTACGGTTTAGGAACCGAATACTGACTCTAAATGGATAAATAAACTAATCTATTAAAGAAAAACTGAATCCGGGGATCACATTACGGGGTTGGAAAGTGTTAGACACCAACCCCGCCCAACCAATGTCGATTTCTACTTATCCCAAATAAGACTGCATTGCTAACAAAAACTTAGATAGAAAAAATAAAAGAGATTTTACTTTCGAACGCAACGGTTCTATTCCCTCAGATTTGATAAAACTGCTCTTTGTACCATACTCCTTACTTCGTTCTGTCTCTAGATCTGATTTCGGATCTCTGAGGCAAGGTATCTCTTTCTTAGATCTGGATTCTTCGAATTTTGTTATCGATTTTGGGGTGTTTTGAAGGGCTAAAATCGAAGTATGGGTGTTAGGTAAGGAGTTGGGGCTTCAAAATTAGGATTTGTGGGAGGCTAGGGAAGTTTTTTGACCTACTTCTCTTAGGATTTTTCCTTTGATACAAAAATAGGGTGTGGAAGCTCCTATTTATAAAGTTTTTTATAAGAATTAGGGTTTGATTAGGATTTCTTTTAGGGTTTTAATTAGGGTTTTGACTTTAGTCTTATGAGATTGACTTAGTTTTTAGGATTTTAATTTAGGATTTTAACTTTAGTCTTATGAGATTAACTTGATTAGTTTAGATTAGGGTTTTGACTTTAGTCTTATGAGATGGACTTGATTAGTTTAGATCAGGGTTTTGACTTTAGTCTTATGAGATTGACTTTAATATTTTGACTTTAGTCTTTCTTGGTTGACCTTTAATATCTTGACTTTAGTCTTATTTGATTGACTTTAATATTTGGAGAACCCCCTTTTATTATATCTTTAATTCTTTGGGCCCCTAGATGGAGGGGTCTTTGAATAAATATCCTGACAACCATTAACAATTTTGCCTAAAAGCTTAATTGATCGATTTTTTGGTTCAAAATTTTAAATTAATTTCATTAATGTTTCACTTTACATTATTTAATGGTTTATTTATTAATTTCAAAAATTTAATTATTAAAATTGTAAAATTATCGTTTTGCCCTCAGAGATGATTTTTTACGTTTTAAGTCATTTTTCAAAGTTCCAAGATGTTTTGAAATCAGTTTTTCATAAGGAATTCAATGGGAATGTTGGTTTTTATCATTTATTAAGTTTTTTGTATGAAATGATCGTGAACTTTATGAGGGGCATTTTCGTAATTTTGTCAAATTCTGTGAAAATTGATGAAATGATTTTTTTGGTTTCGATTTGTTATTTTATGTGTTTGAATGAGTTTTTTTAATCGTAACGTAGGCTCTATGGTTGTTTTGATGTTAGGGGTATTTTGGTAATTTGGTCATTTTTAGTGATTTTTATCATTAAGCTTCTTTTTGGTCTGCAAGATGATGATTTATATGTTTCTGGAGTCGTATTTTCCTAGCGTAGCATGGTTTCTAAGGTTTAGTCAGTTCGAGATACCTCATCCGAATTTCTGAAACATATTTGGTAACAAAATAAAGTATTGGAATAAACATCCATCATTGGGAACCGTTGCGATCGGGTTGACGAGTTGATTAATCAGGCGAGTGCAAAAATGGGGTGTCTACAGAAATCAAATATGTATGTAAAATCAAATTGAAAATTAACATACATGCAAAAATAAAATTAGAAATTACATATACATGTAAAAGAAAACTATGAAAAATCTAGTAATTATGGTTACATAATGAGTCCAAGAAATTATCACAAGAATTTTATCACTCAATGAAATCTTTTATCCATAAATGGTAGTCAAGATATGGAAATTCAAAACCTACGCTTTAATACCACATATTGATTATTTTATACATTCAAAATAACATGACTATTATTTTGTCCCAATAGAATCAATTAAAAACATATTTCAAACAATCATTCATAAACAAAAATTTAGTTCAAGTTATCGTTACTTACATTGTGTCATTGCTAAACTTTAATCCAATGCTTTTGAAGATGCACCCTTTAATTTCCTCTTTCCACGTGTTTTGCGAAATCTCAATCGGATTGATATTTTTTTGTGGACTCGCCTTCTCCATTCTCTCTTTTTGGACTGGTTGAGTTTTTGTGATTGGTTGATATAACTTCCTTTATCTCAATGTTTCGTGTCATTTCATCAACTCTAATATGGGGTTAGCCAACCACTTTTATAGATGAAGGTTAAGGGCTTAGATTAAAAATTTTAGTAGATTTTCTATCCATCAAAGTCTCCTACTAATTTCTTAAAGAATATAATTCTAATGATATTAGGTTTTCATTTAAAATTAATATCTATTATATTATAGAATCCCGTGTAATTTATAAATTAAAACCATGGAGGTCAATGGACCTAGGTCAATGAGGCCAAAATGTCACATGGGTTCTAACACGGGTTGGGATCTGATAAAAACCCAATCTGATTAGAGTCCAATCCAAAGCTTATTGGATCAATTATGTTCAAATCAACCCTGATCCTATCTATTTTCTTTTTATTGTGGTTAAAAGTGTTTCTTAAGCAATGCTTGTAGTGACTGTGCCAACATTCTATGTTAGATTCAAAATCTAACTCACACAAATAAACAACTTCAAAAATAATTTATAAATTACTCCAACTCCTTCTCCAAACAGATCCTAATATAAGTGATACGACCAAGTAAAAGAAGATTTGTAGTTGTTAGTGATACAGAACACATTGGGATTGTAAAACTTCAACCAACAACAAATACTCTGTCAATGGGACCCACAATTAATGATATGAAGAAAGAGAGAGAGGGGATGTTGTGGTCCCCTCCCACCTACTTGTAAGTAAATCCTCCTTCCAACATATCTCATGAGAAATTAATAACCTGCATGACTGGTTTGGAATTATTTGTTGATTTAATTTACACCCCATTAAATACTCCATCTATCTTTCACATTTTTTCCTTTTAAAAACTTAAAATTTTCCCTAACTTGAGATCCCTTTTTGTTAATAAAATCAATTTTCCCAAAATACCCTCATATCTCAAAATGTGATTACATTTTTCAGGACTTAAACAAAAGGAATCCAATGTTAGGCCCTACAAGATATGCCTACAAAACAAATTTGTAAATGGATCTAGAAGAAATGTCTTCAATTTTTCAATTCTTGGGTAAATTTTTATTAATATTGGGTCATCCTCAATCAATCGCAAGAATTTCACAACACTTTGCATCTATCCAAAGATTTGGATTTGGCTAAACAAATCATGTTTCTATATTCCACTCTATTCAAAGTCAAATCTTATATTATTGTGAATGAGTTCATAAATGTATTTATAGTATCCATCCACTTTATCTGGACTCTTTTTTTTTTTTTTTCTTGAGGGGGGCAAGGGGGGAGGGGGTTGAACCTAGGTATCGAATCCTCTTAGGGCACCTAATTAATCCTTGGAGCACGTGCAACCCTTTCTCCCCACACGCACAACATAATTTCTTAGATAAATCCCAAGGGGGGGATTCGAACTCAAAACCTCCACTTCCTAAAGTTTGGTACATCTTGACCTCCACTTTATTTCAAGTTTTCCTCTTGCTCTTTTATGACCTTCAACTTGAAAATTTCTTCTAATTAGGGTTGTAATCAATCTTCATTAAATATGTCCAAACCATTTCAACCAACTTTCTCCCTGTTTATTGTATATTAGAGCTACTACTGTATTTTCTCAATTTTGTTTGTTTCTGATTTTTTTCTCTCATAATATTTTCACTTACCCATCCCAACATTTTCATCTCTCAATTTATTAACTTGATGCTTAATTGCCTGACATTCAACTCCATAAAACGTATATAGATGGTCTTACTATCATCTTATAGAATTTTCTTATGTTAAAAATCACTGCAAAACTTTTCAAGATTTCGTGGATGCAAAAAATTACAATCGTAAATTTTGCTATGCAAAAATTGGTGATATTGAACTAAGTGTGATTCTCATATTTAACCAAAAGTTAATGTTATATGCTAAAGAGATTTAATGTAATAGTAGACTTGACTAAGTCTCATTTTACTTTGATAGTGGAGGGATTTTGTAGTTGATTAATTTTCTTCCTAGGGGTATTATTGTCATTGGTTACCCATATGGTTGTGGTGGATAAATAATGTTGTTTGACTAGAGCTTGACGACCATATAGGCATTTTTATTATAGGTGAGATTTCTATATGAATCCTTTTGATATTATAAATTTATTTTTTTATAAAATCAATGTTAGAAGGATACTTCTGACATTGAATTTTTTCATGAAAGATTACATGTTTTGGCAAACCTATTTGTTCCAATTTTATAAAAAAATTCACAAATTTTGAATGGCTGAATCAATGCATCACATATGTCAAGTCAAATCATTCACTCAGATTACATAGATCTTTGGAAGTTTTTTTTCCTAAAAATTGACAAAAGAATCAATGTGTCATAGATGTCAAGTCAAATCATTCACTTAGATTTACACATATCTTTAGAAGTTTTTTTCCCCCAAAATTGACAAAAAAATCAATGTATCACAGATGTTAAGTCAAGTCATTTATACAGATCTTTGATAATACTTTTTCTTAATAATTGACAAAAGAATCAATGTGTCGCAAATGTCAAGTCAAGTCATTATCATTTTATTTTATTTTATGTTACATTTTTCATATATTGAATAACATTAGGTTTCACCATAAACGAGCCTAAGAGTCTATAAATAAAAAATTATTTTTATCAAAAAAATACCAACACCTTTAAAGTTATTTTTACAAAGGAAAATGTGTTCTAACATGACAAATGTGCAATCACAAGTTATTGTTAACCTTGAGTCATTGGATGAATCGAACGAGGTTGATGAGCTCAAACTTGATTATTATGAACCTATGACCTACGCAAATCTTATTGAATCATTGATAATAACTCGAAGACTAGGAAATATGTGTTCTAGTAAGATTTGCTCAATGACCATAAGAAGCTGAGACATATGATGAAAAGTCTATGCATATTTATTTCAAAAATTATAGGAGAGTATATGAGTAGGGAGAACATAGAAAAAAATACAAAAGAGCCCTTAACAGGATATAAGATGAATATAGATAGATGTACATACGAAAAAATAGACAACAAATTCTTGGATTATGTGAAACATCTAAACGTGACTTTGACTTCATAGATGAGGTCTTAGACAGTAACAATATTCGCTCTCCATATTATATGGATGATGAAATTAATCAAGATTCTAATCCTTACTATGTTTGTAGTAGAATGTATGAGCGTGCTCGTTGATGTGGATGTTTTTAGTATTTATGTGTTTAAGTATGGAGTGTGAGTTTCAATTTTTAATAGTAAAAATGGTTGAGTACTTTTCAAATAGATTTTCACTAACACGACCCAATAAAGGAGATCAAACTTATTAATATAACTTCAACTGTTGTAATTAAGTATTATTTATCATTGTTAATAAAGTGATAGTGACAATACAAACCTAGAACCCAAATTTAAATCCGACTTTATTAAATAGATTAATCCCCTATTTGAAGAATTTTTTGAAAAAATAGTTCAATTTCTAACAGTGGACTCAACTCTGCCGAGTTCTAAAGTGAATCTACATATATTATATTTTATTAAATTGTTGACTTTTCTACTCTACTAATGGTATCCAAAAAAAAAAAAAAAAAAAAATTCAAAGACTAGCCCAACTATCTCATCGGTGCTATTATTATGCTTTTAAACTTCAATGATATGTCATGTAAATATCTTCAATGTATAAGGGCAATTGAGTAATTTGAGAAGTGAAATTTCTTTCTATCTTTAGCTACAAACTTAAGTAGAGAAAAAATGGTGAAACTTACAATTAGCTTCAACAAAGAAGGAAAAGCATTCCACTATTTTGAGTTAAAAGAGAAATATAGACTTTCACTTCATTTCATATCTATCTACATTGTATAATTATAGCAAAAATGTGGGTTTGAAGAGCTAAAAAGCTTTGTTATTTATAAAGAAGAAGAGAAAGAAGAAAGAAGAAGAAGAAGAACATGGGAAGCGATAGAAGTGAATTATACTATGTTTTCATGAAATACAAGCGTCTTCGAGCTGATCAGTTTGTTTTTCATTTTTTTTTCTTAAATTTTAAATACATTTGGTTTTATCAAAATGAGTGATCTAATGCTATATATTTTTATTATTTTGTTTCTATGAGAGAAGAAATAAAAGATCACATGAGCTTGATTTGTATCAGAGCAACAAGCATGATGAGTTGTAGGGAACAACACTTAAGCTTGAACCCATGACCTATAAGAAGAGAAATTCTTTGGCTATTGTTGATGAGTTTGTTGTAGAAATCACTGATTATCAGGTAATGTTGGATTTCATGTAGATTCAAGTTCAAAATTCACTTTTCCATTTTTTCTTTTTTTTCAAAGAGAACTTCTATTGCCACAACAACTATTGCTAATGCCACACCAAGACATGTGCTAATTTGATTTACATATGAATTGGGGTGGCGTTAGTAAAAGTTGGTGTGGCAATAGAATCCCTTTTAATGTTTTCAACGGCAACTGCAACCAGTTCCGATGATCTTTGACCATGAACGACAAATGGAGAATAATATTCTCTTAATGTTGAACATCTAGACGTATTTTTTTTATGATTTATAATAAATAAATAAATAAAGTAAGAACGAAGTTGAGATTTGAAATTTTTTTATGATTAAACTGTAATTTTTTATTTGCAATTCTGATTTATGTATTTCGGGTGTTTGGAGGAGATTTACCAAATTTTGAAGTTGGAAAAACGAAAAAATTTGTTTCACATTTACAGCGTTGAGTTCACAACTTTTTATTGTATAGTTCGCCATTTAATTATTGTCGAGTTCGACAATATTTGCATATATAAGAAAAAAATTAGAATTAACTCGACAGTAATTAAAGGGTAAAATTGACGATGTAATGTGAACCAGGTCTTTTTAATTTTAATTTTATTTTTATTTTCCGTTTTTCCAACTTTGATATTTGGTAAATCTCCTCGAAATATCCAGAATGCATAAATAATAGTTGTAAATCAAAAGTTACGATGAAAACATAAAATAAAAAATCAAATCTCAACTTCGTTCTTCATTTTTTTATATTTATAAATCATTGTAGACACCCCATTTTTGCACTCGCCTGATTAATCAACTCGTCAATCCGATCGCAAGGATTCCCAATGATGGATGTGTATTCCATTGCTTTACTTTGTTACCAGATTTGTTTCAGAAATCCAGATGAGGTATCTCGAATTGACAAAACCTTAGAAACCACGCTACGCTAGGAAAATACGACCCCAGAAACCTAGAAATCATCATCTTGCAGACCAAAAAGAAGCTTCACGATAAAAATCACTAAAAAATTGACCAAATTACCAAAATACCCCTAACCTCAAAACAACCCTAGAGCCTACGTTACGGTTAGGAAAACCCATTCGAACACATAAAAGACAAATCGGAACCAAATAAATCATTTCACCAATTTTAACAGAATTTGACAAAATTACGAAAATGCCCCTCATAAAGTTCACAACCATTTCACACAAAAATTTTCATAAATAACAAAAACTAATATTTCCATTGAATTCCTTACGAAAAATCGATTCTAAAACATCCTAGAACATTAAAAACCGACTTAAAACGTGAAAACCTCTCCGGGGGTAAAACGGTAATTTCACAATTTTCATGATAAAAAATTCCGAAATTAATAAATAAAACATTAAATAATTAAATTTAAACATTAATGAAATTAATTTAAAATTTTGAACCTAAAAAATCGATTAATCGGATTCTCAGGCAAAATTGTTGAGGTTCGTGGGATATTTCTTTAAGGACCCCTCCATTTGGGGGTCCAAAGAATTAAAAATATTTTAGAGGAGGGGTTCTCCAAAAATCAAAGTAAATCAAGCAAGACTAAGGTCAAGGTATTAAAGTCAATCAAGTGAGACTGAAGTCAAAATTAAAGTCAATTAAGCAAGACTGAAGTCAAAATATTAAAAGTCAATCATTAAGACTAAAGTCAAAACATTAAAAGTCAATCAAATAAGACCAAAAGTCATAATAGAATTATAATTGATTAATAACTCTATCTAATAGAGTTCTAACTTAAAAATAATTCTACCTAAAACAATTCTAATTAAAACATAATTCTACCTAAAACAGTCAAACTCAAACTAAAACACAACTCTAATTAAAAAGATCTCTAATTAAACACTAACTCTATCCAAATCAACCCCTAAAAACATCTATAAATAGAGGTGCTCACACCCTAATTTCGTACCAAATTAAAAACCCTAAAGAAGTAGGTCTAGAAGCTCCCCTAGCCCCCCATAACCCTAGTTTTGGAGCCCCAACTCCTTAGTTAACATCCCTCCTTCAATTTTAGTCTAGAAACACCCAAAAGCCTTCTAAAAACACCCCCAAATCCGCAACGAAATTGAAGAGTTCAGATTCAAAAACAAGGAGATACCTTGCCTCGAGATCCGAAGTCAAATCCGGAAGCAGAATGAAGTAAGGGAGCACGGTACAAGGAGTTCTTTTTGTCAGATCTGAGGGAACCAAGTCCTTGCCATCGGAAAGGTAAACCTTTTATTTTTATTTATTTTCTTATCTAGGTTTTAGCAATGTAATTTACTTGGGAATTTAGTAGAGACCGGCTTTGGCCGGGCGGGGTTGGTGCCTAACACCTTCCAACCCCGTAACTTGATCCCCGAATTCAGTTTTTTTTGTTTTAGATTAGTTTTAATCCGTTTAGAGAGTCATTGATCGGTTCCTAGACCGTAATAACTAGGTGGCGACTCCCAAACCTCAAGGGTCAAAAGCGGATTCCGCGCACCCCGCGGATCGAGGGCGCTTTCAATCATCAAAATAAATAATAATAAAAATATCTCTAGATGTTCAAAATTAAGAGAATATTATTCTCCATTCATTATTCATGATCAAAGATCATCAGAAATGATCAATGAGTGTTGGAATAATCGCAATTGCCATTGGAACACCTAACTATGTGAAATTTGGGCATTTCAATGACATTATACACGTGAGATGAGGTTGAAGACTGCAAAGAAAAGAAAAGTTCACTAAATTGACCATTAAGAGACCCCCCAAAACTTAGTGACTATTTAGAAAAAAGTCCCTACGCCAGGGTCCTTTAAGTGATTTTTCCTAAATATCCACAAGCCAATCTTCTTTTAATGGTTTCAGTTACTCTCAGGACAAAGTTGAGATGCGGCATAACACCAATTCCTCAAGCACCTTTTCCTGCTAGAGGCAGCAAAATTAGTTGGTATTTATTCTTATTTTTTATTTATGTGTTGGGTGTGAGGACTTGTGAAGGTTGGCACTATACTCAGATCTGTGGTATAATCATTCACAAATTTTAGAACCTCATCAAAGTGGTGGTATCTTCAGTCCACTCCGATTACTAAGAATCCTATCCGGACCTGGGATCTCATAAGGATCCAATCCAAATCTTATAAGATCGATTAAGGGAAATGTTGGACTGTCAAGAAGTATCATGTTAATAAATTGAATGTGACTAAAATGAGGATGTTGAGATGGATGAGTAAAATAATAGAAAAGTTGACATTAAATAACAGAAGAAGCGTTTGGGACAAAAAATGTAGAAGTAACTCTAATAGATGATAAATTTCAGAGATTATATAAATGATGTTTTTGGGTTTCTTCCCAAAAATACATCAACTTCAACTAACCTGAAAACTTGTTCTAGAGAGATTTAACGTCGAACAAAATAAAATCTTGAATAATCAAAATACTCGTCAAATTTTGTGACTGCGCTATCAAGTGGAAATTAAGATGTGGTGGAATGGCCTAATAATCTCTCTTAAATCAAAAGGTTTTATTCAAGTAAACACGTCGTTTCGATTGTAGGAGAACACGTGTTCTATTCGTAAATCATGCGATTTGATAAGAAAATCATGAAGCAATTTGGGGAATTTAGGATGATATTTATGTTTAGCGTTGACTTTGTGTAATAATATATATGGCAGAGATGCCTAAGCTTCTTTATTCCATTCTTCTTAAAAAGAAAAGTAACTTGCCAAGTCTCGTAAGGGCCAACTCTTGTGAGGATTGAAAGGATCTCGTTTTGGCCGCTGAATTCAAGTATCAAAGATATGGTGGTCCCCATAAATTGACTAAATCTTTTCACAAATGTTAATGAATTGTGGCCTATAAAAAGGCCCCAACTCCTCATCTAACTAAGGTCAAGGATAATGAGTGATCGAAATGCGTGGAACTTCAAGGCATTGGTTGTTCTCTCTCCCTCAAGGACTTCTAACATATCCATGTAGGATATTCAACGGCAGGTGAAACTACCAAGTGCGATGGGGTTAGAAGCCCTTGGGGGAGAGAACGAACAAGTCGTGCCTTGCATATGGTGTGAAGTTTTATCAAGGCATCCATTGCTCACTCTCCCTCAAGGACTTCTAACCTCACCATCTTGGACATGGTCACCCTATCTGTGTAGGATTGGGTGGCTATCTACAGCCGGTGATATTACTAAGTATGACTGGTTAGGAGCACTTGGGGGGAGCGAACAAGTCGTGTCTTGCTTATGAGTTGTGAAGGATTATCAAGGCATCCATTGCTCACTCTCCCTCAAGGGCTTCTAACCTTGACATCTTGTGCATGTCACCCTAGCCATGTAGGATATCAACTAGATATCTATGGCTAGGTGACAATACTAAGCATGGCGGATTATGACCATTTGAGGGGGAGTGAAAAAGTCGTGCCTTGCGTATGAGTTGTGAAGGTTTATCAAGGCATCGATTGCTCACTCTCCCTCAAGGGCTTCTAACCTTGACATGTTTGACATGTCACCCTAGCCATGTAGGATATCAGCTAGATATCTACAGCTAGGTGACAATACCAAGCATGACAGATTAGGAGCACTTGGGGGGGAGCGAACAAGTTATGCCTTGCGTATGATGTATGACCAGAAGAGCAAGAAAACACCTCTATATTAAGAGTGGATCAAGTGCCGTCAAAAACTAGAATTTGAATTATTTATGAAGAAAGAACAAGACTCTAAAACAGGTGCAACATGCAAGATGGAAGATCGGGTGAATGTAGAGGGTATGAGCAAGTTGGATTATATTACGGCACCCATTGCTCACTCTCCCTCAAAGGCTTCTGGCATCTCTTTTAGGGAAAGCTCGAAGCCTTGGGAGGGAGTGAATAATGTTTGCTCTGCTTAGGTAGAGTTTGAATCAAGAGGGGAGCAATCCCTTATCGGTTAGAAGTTTGTATATGGAGTCACACAATGGCGTTCATCATTCACGCTCCCTCAAGGGCTTCTGAATTGCCCCTACAAAGAGAAGTCAATCTGTAGTGCTTAGGGAGAGTGTATGATGGTTGTCATGCTCTTGTAATTTGAGGTCCAATGCCCATCTCTTTATTAGCAAAGGTCGGTGCAAATACATCAATACATATCTTTTTTTAACTTGCCTGCCTTGCAAATCAGGTAATTTATTGTGAAGTGTCTCCTTTGCATTTTGTTCCATTCTATATAAGAATCCACCATTACCAGAAGCTCCCACAAATTTAATACCAAATCTAACATTAGTAGGAGCTTTTGCAAATTTTTAATCGACTTGCAGATCATGAAGCTTAGAATTCTTAATCTACCTTTCATGAAGCTTTAACTGGTATTGTGATTCCTCTCTGATTTTCAAGAAGGAAAATAAATAAATAAAGGAATGCAATTCTTTTTATATTTTGGAGTGCAATGATAAACATGGAGCGTGTGGATTTTTTAAGTGGTGGAGTGCAACTGACTATGCAAATAGTAACAAGTGTGGGATTTAAAGAAGACTGTCATTAAATTGATTCTCTTGATCTTCAATGAATTACAATCAACCCTAATAGGATTTATAAGGGAAAGACAACACAACTCACAATCAGAACCCCAACTCACAAATTTGGTAGGTTTGAAACTCTATGTCTAGGTAACCCAAACCTATGTTTTAGAACTCGTTGAGTTGAATGAAACTCTGTCTAGTTAACTTGACTTCATTGAATTTTTAGCTGACTCAATACAAATATTTGCACCAACTCCGGAAATTCATCAAACTGAGTTGACTTATTACTAAAACTTGAAGGACCGAGTTTCAAGCTATCTATTTTTTATTTAATGTTAAAAGTTAGAATATTAATATCACTAATGCTGGGGTGACATTGGCTTTACTGTGATTTTCACATTTCTGACATGGGGTCTGACATCAAAAATGTGAAAATCGCAGTAAATTCCCATGTCACAACTCAATTAATTTCGCGCCTAGACTAAGGTCTTCTTTTAGTTCTATAGTTTAGAATAATTAGTTAGTTAGGCTAACCTATCCTTGTTGGACTCACATGGATTGTAAAGTTGGCCGAATAACACCTCAGCCACAATGCCGGAATTTCATAAATTTGACGGGCCAAGGTGTCAAATTTTTCATTATCAAATTTTTTTTTGACAGACCGAAACCGTTAAATTAAAGGAGGATGGGAGAAATTTGATGGCTCTAAGCCATTGAATTGGGAATCATCAAACATTTCATCGGCCATAGACCGTCAAAATTCACTTTCTAAATTTTTAGGTTTTGGCCCATCAAAATTTTCATTTTTCACATAATACCCTCTAGAATCTAGAGGCTATATAGATTTTTAAAAAGCAATAAAAATTTATATATATATATATATATTTTAACTTGATCAAAGGATTTGAAAATGGATGGTGACCAATCTCTCAAATTTAATATTCAAATCCAATGGTAAAATTTAACTTTTATTTTGAAAATTCAAATCGCCGTTGGAACACCTAACTATGTGAAGAAGATGAGAAAATGATAGTCTAGGCATTTCAATGACGTTACACACGTGAGATGAGGTTCAAGACTGTTAAGAAAAGAAAAGTTTACTAAATTGATCATTAAGAGACCCCCCAAAACTTAGCGACTATTTAGAAAAAAGTCCCTACACTAGGGCCCTTTAAGTAATTTTCCATAAATATTATTATCTTTTAATGGTTTCATACTTTCAGGACAAAGTTGAGATGTCGGAATGTGGGATTCGGCAGCAAAATTAGTTGGTATTTATTCTTATTTTTAATTAATTAGCATTTCTTCAAAGAATTAAGCATTGGAAGCTCATAATAAGCAGTCTAAGATCAAATTTGAGGGAAGACCACCATTTTTTAACTTTAAAAGGTGTGAATTACTAACAAATTTTTATGCATTGTTGACTTTAACCTAGTTAATTTACAACGTCTTCTCAGTGTTAGAGGTCGTCTGTGTGGTATAACACTAGACGTGTTTAACAACCAACCCAATCTCTATACGACAAGATTCAGGTACTTATGAGACATAAAACCTGATAGAATTTTTTCTCTTCCAATCTTCCTCTCTCCTATCTTTACTCTTCTCCAAAAGTTGCTCGAATGGTCTTTTAAGGTTCCTATCACATATTGAGGGCATCTAAGGCACAGAACTAGACGTGAATCATGTCAGAGTCATTTGTGAACGAGCGGGATTTTCAATGTGAATTATGCTTCACATTGACTCGTCCGAAGTCCAATATGACTTGACCAAGTCGACCGGATTTTTTTAGTATTTTTTTTATAAAATAAACAATTTTTTTAATAATTTAAATAGTTGTTATCTAAAATATAAATATTATCTTATGACTAAGGATCTCTAATCTAACTTATTATATAAAAAATCATAAACATAGTTTTTTTTATGAGTAAGTTGGACTTGAACACATGATCTCAAAGTTGATTTTGCAATGTGTGAAACCAACTGAGTTATGGGACTAAACCCAATTATATACATATTTAAATGGTTTATCTTGTCCGAGTCTAGGGGACATGGATGAGCCAACTCAATATCCTTTGGTGGCGAGATGAGACCCAATACAGAGCTTCGAAACCATGGGTAGTACAAGTTAGCTCAATTTGATAAAGTTTTACTTGAATTAGCTTAATTAAATGAGTTTTTCAAATGAATTTAAAATCAAACGTGCAATTTAACAAATCTAATATACCATTTTTGGGACAAAAAATGAGTTTTTAGAAATTGTTCTACAATCAAACTAGAGAGATAAAGAGAGAAGAGAGAGAGAGACTTTATACTTTATCATCCATTCGGAAGTAGAAGGAGCACCAGCGCCATGAGCAAAAACCATGAGAGGAGAGATCTTCTAAGGAGAAGTTTTTGTTGAATCATCTTCGCTCTGGTTCTTACGGAGTCACTTCAAAGGAAAAAGAGAAGAAGTCGCAGCCAAACCCTAGACTAGAGAAATGTTTCTGCTCTTTTGAACCCTAGAAAACATTTGAGAGGATTTGGCTCCAAATTTACCTTCCTTTCCTCTCTAATAATATATATATATATATATATATATATATATATATATATATATATATTTTTAAAACTTACATATATGAGAAAAACTGAGATGTTTCTCATAAATGCTTGACCTCATGTTGATCAAGCCAAATATTTTCATGTGACAAAAAAAAATTAGGTGTTGTTTGTTTGTGTTAATTTTCAGTGCTTAATGCTGAAATCATTCAGTTTCAGCACTTCCTTAAAATTAGCGCATTTGTTTTCTGAAAAAATTTAGCAAAAAGTACTGAAAATTTGTTTGAAATTTTTAGCGCCAAAATGAAGTTGAATGCTTATCGTTATTTGCGCTCAACACTGGTCAATTTCCTCATGGGCAAGTATACATTTCCAAAATGTATTTAATTATCTCTTATGTTCTCATCTTCTATCTCTTCCCAATCGACAAACCTTTCTTGTCTCTCTCTCCATAGAAATTTCAGATATGTCTCGTCTCTCTTTCCACAAATATTTCAAATCTGTTGGTCTATCTCTCCACAAAAATTCAGATTTGTTGAATTACCCACTGTCTCTACAGATTTCTTTAGAGATCCAAATCTCTTGAGGAACATATCAGGTTAGGATTTTTTTATTTGATTTTAGTAGCTTAGTAGCTGGTACTGGTGAGATTCGTCTCTACAATCAACCTTGTAGCTTTGTCTTCCATGTTAACTTGTTTAAGAAGAATTGGATTTGGTTGAGGTAAAACCCTAGATCTTGAAAATAGATGGTAGAATAGAGAGAGATTGGAAATAAATTAATTTTTATTATAGATCTTGCATTTTCAAGAAAACCCCTAAATCTTGTACTTTCATGTGAGTTAGGGTTTCATTTCTTTCTCTTAAAATGTTACCTATAATCGATTTCCTGATCTATAGATCTATATTTACGAATACCAAATTGAAATCTAATAATTGATTTTAATTTTGCTGTAAAGATTTCTCTTCTCCACGTTTTTCAATAATTGAAGTTTAGGTTGTTTTTAGAATTTGGTTTTCGATTTGTTTTTTCAGATATTCTAATTGGTTATTCAATGTTGATTGTTGGTTTTAGAGTGTCAACTTTTATGAATCCGACATTGATTTGAATATTTGTGGTTTTGGGATTATTATGGGTCGGTTTTTGTGGTCTCTTTGTTGAATTCTGGGCGAAGATATCATAATAAGAAAATTGAATCAAATAATTGTAAAAAAGTTTGGAAATTTTTAGTAAAAACAAAATTATGAGTTCCTTATGTAAAACTAATCTGGCCCTTTTAAAAGTCTTTTTTTCGACTTGGTTACATTGAAACAAAAATAATTTTACATTGGCATTATCGATGACACTATTATGAGTATTGTCCCTATTCCATAGCTTTGCGAGTTCGAAATCCACAACCTTAGGAAAAAAATCAGTGTCAAGGAGAACATTACCAAGCATTATATCATAGTGAACTATACTTTGTTGGAAATCTTCATGCAAGTATGCAAATCCTTTTGCTGTCTCGATAGCAATCTCGTGTAGTTTCTCCAATTTGATCCTTGGATTCTTTCCAAATAAGAACTTGTTGAAGAAACCATTCTCCATGTATTCGTATACAAGTGCACTCATATGCTGATCTAAGCAAAATCCATAAAGTCTCACTATATTGATATGGTAAGTTCTACCTATTGTGCTCACTTCTGCCATGAATTGATCTTTGACTCTCTTGTCCGAGCTTCTATTGAGAACCTTTACTGCGAACTTTATTCCATTTGGGAACTCTCCTTTGTAGACAATCTCAAAACCACAAGAACCCAACCTTGTTGAGTGATTATTAGTGAAACTACAAAGTCATATTGAAATTTGAAGGCGGCCTAGTTACTATAGCCGCATTGGTCATTCGTATACAATAATGCACTTGAATGGGTTTGTTGGGATCTAAGAATTTAGTTTGATCAAGTAATCTACAAGACATTGGTTCTTCTTGCCAATCTTGTGTCCGGAGATGATTGCATTTAATGCACCTCCATCTATGACACAAATCCCAAGAAGAGATTCTTAATATTCTATTGATATAACTGTCAATGAGGGATTAAGTTAATTTCTACTTTATAATCTGGGGTGTGAGAGAGTTCTTATAGCTTAAATATGAAACGACTTTATGTCTTTATTCTCGTATTTCTTCAATGGTTTTGAGGATAAAAGCCCTTGACATCTATATCATCATTTCTGTTGGTATTAAAATTATTTTCTTTGTCCATGAATCCTATAATTAGATGATTGAGCCTTGTGTGTGGGAGAAAGGTAATTTTGTGGTATTAGAATTTATATGATTCCGTATTTAGTAATTTGCTTCTTGCTATCAATAAAACAATTTGGTTTTTTGTACCAACTTTGTTTCGGAAGGTGTGTAATTAGTTTTGCTTATATATTCCATCATCCTCATGGAATGTTATTGTTTTTTATGCAGCAACCCTTGGGAAGTCCATGATTCTTTGTTGTAAAGGAGCTTTGTTGTCTCAAGTACCATCAAACATAAATTTCTTAATGAAAAAGTAGTAGGAAAATCAAGCTTTCTTGTAGATTATGCTTTATGTGCTTTGGAAACATGTAGTGCTTCGCATGCTTTCTTGTTTACTAGCTTAGGGAATTGTTCTCATTTTTTTTTTTTTTTTTGTCATCTATAAAGCGAATTGGTAATCTTGGTATTGACCTTGTGTCGGAAGATGACTATATAAATAATGTTTGCCTGAGTTGTTATGCCCATGAAATACACCTATATCATGTTGTAAGCTCGAGGTGGCCACATAACTTAGTTTCCTCCATTAGATATTTGCTTATTTAACTTTCAATGGTTATAATCGCTAGAATTTTGTGAAAGGAATTTTGAAATCATTTGAAAAATTATTTTCCTTTTAAAACTTTTTGCTTTTTCTTGTCCAATATCAATGCATTGTGATTCTTGAGAAGTTCAAAATGGTAGGTAAAATTTAATAGAACCCCCCCCCCCCCCCCTTAAAATTATTGGTACATACTTAAGTTAGTAAAACAATCATAAGTCTAAAACAAAAATAAAATTGGGGATTGGAAAAGGAAATAATAGTGTGTGTGTGTGTGTGTGTGTGTGTGTGTGTGTGTGCTAATGTGTGCAAAAACGATGAAGGACAATGAAAGAAAAGTATTACAAAGTGTCATTTACATTTGGAGTGCCATATATGTGCGTGTGCGAGAAATCACAATTCTTCCATTACAATTGATTTTGTTGAGTTTAGAATTTCATTAGACATTCAACTTTGGGATGTGAAATTGTAAATTTTTATTTTATTTTTAATTTATTTTCTGACTGTATATTTTGTTGGAAATTTTCTATCTACTTATTATGTATTTTTTTTAAAAAAATACATGTGCTTTTTCCCATTTTTTCGTCATCCAAAATTTTTGGTGATTGTATGACATTATTGTTTTTAATTTGAAACTTGTGGGGTTTTAGAAATATAAATTATTATTTAGAAAATGAAATTTTAAGTATTATTTATTATTTAAAAATGAATAGTATTTTAATTTCATAAGAAATAATATATTTTATTGTGTTTGATAAGAAATAAGCATTTGAAACATGCAAACAATGCATAATATAATTGTAAGGGTAAATTAGATAATTTATCAGTTTTCAGCAATATGTAACAAACATGATTCTACGAATTTAGCACTTAATTTTAATGAATTCAACACTATTTTGACATCTAAACAAACAACTTTTTCAACACTTAAATTTAGAGCTTATTTTTTTCAGTTTAACAAACAACACTTTAGTCACATTGATCTTTGGCCACATGACACTAAAATTTAGTGCTTAAAACGGATCAGACCTGAATTGGTTTTGAATATGTCCATATTCAGGTCCAGATATTTCCTAGATCCCAATCCAACTTGGACCTTACCAGATATGGTCAGATCAGGTAATTTGGAACTGTTGACCATTTTTTGCTCTACTTCTTTGTTATCTGACTCGAATCAAGGAACATCAACCCACATTTAACCCATTTTTTATTTGGATCTACTCTAAACCCATTAAATTTAGATTTTGAGCCACTCAAATTTCAGATAGATCCAACCCATTTTATTCCCACCAAAATTAGCCTAAATGATGGAAAAATGAAAATTGCTAATTCTAGAAATTGGCTTGGTGTGCTATATGGTAATATTTGGGTCTCAAAAGCAACCCAGAGATATACTCACTATGAATCGTCCATCACATCAACTCTTTCACATTGATTTGTCTGATCTTAAGAATTTCATTTGAGATTTAAAACTATTTTCATGTTTTATATTTTCTTGTTTTTCTTTACAACTTTGAAAGACTTCTTTTTTTCTTTCTTTGTTCTTTTTTTGATATTGTAAGGTTTTCTCATACTTTTTCGGGATGAGACTAGTCTCTATGGTCGCACATCCCAACCCTACAAAGGTCTTTCAAGGTTCTTAAAGTCAGATATGAACGATCAAAGTTCATTTTCCCAGGAATTTTGATTTTTTCCTTTGCAGGGGAGATCTCAAAGTGAAAAGTTGCATTCCATTAAGAGTCAAGCAATGCCTGGTGTTAAATTTTTGGTTTGTTAAATTAAACCTTGGATGGTTTGATATATTTTGCCTGTTGAGCATCATTTTATTGGGAAATTCAAAATAAACAAATAATAATAATGATTTCCAACTAAAATAATTAACCAATAAAGTAGATGGTAGAGCATTACTCTCATCTACCTTTTAAATTTGTTTCTAGCAATTAACATGTAAGACAAAGCATATTATCGATTTTAATGAAAACAAAATAAAGATTAAATTTCCAAAATATTTGTCCAAAGCAAAATAATGACGGGACAAAATATGAGATCATTTAACTTGATAACTCGCCAACTATTTAATCAGTTGAGAGTATAACGATCATTATTCTTAGGGGAATCTTGATTTATACTCACCACTGCTTGAAAGAAAATCAATTGTATATTATAGTTTATTCATTATCTTCCAAATTGATTAATATGAAAAATAGAACATACATAGTAAAAAAAATATTAGGGAAAATTGCTTAAAGGACTTTGGCAGAGGGACTTTTTTCTAAGTAGTCCCTAAATTTTGGGCAGTCTCTTAATAGTCAATTTAGTAAACTTTTCTTTTCTTAACAGTCCATGAATCTCATCTCACCTGTATAAAGTCTTTGAAATACCCAAACTACAATTTTCTCATCTTCTTCATATAGTTATGTTTTCAACGGAGACTGCATCCAATTCCTACAATCTACGATCATGAATGACGAATGGAGAATAATATTATCTTAATTTTGAACATTTAGATGTATTTTTTGTTTTATGATTTAGAATAAATAAATAAATTAAGAATGAAGATGAGATTCGAAATTTTGCTATGATTAAACTATAATTTTTTATTTGCAATTTTGATTTATGCATTTTGGGTGTTTCGAGGAGATTTACCCAGTATCGAAGTTGGAAAAACGAAAAAATTTGATTCATATATACAGTGTTGAGTTCATCACTTTTTATTGTCTAGTTCGCCATTTAATTACTGTTGAGTTCAACAATATTTGCATATATAAGAAAAAAAATCGTCGAATAAACTCGATAGTAATTAAATGTTGAACTTGACACTGTAATGTGAACCATGTCTTTTTATTTTTTCATTTTTCCAACTTCGATATTTGGTAGATCTCCTCGAAACACCAAAAATGCATTAATAATAGTTGTAAATCAAAAGTTACAATGCAATCATAACAATAAAAAATAAAAAAATCGAATCTCAACTTTGATCTTCATTTTTTGTTTTATAAATCATCAAAATAAATAATAATAAAAATATGTCTAGATGTTCAAAATTAAGAGAATATCATTCTCCATTTATCATTCATAATCAAAGATCATCGAGAATGATCAATGATCATTAGAATAATCGTAATCGCCGTTGGAACACCTAACTATGTGAAGAATATGAAAAAATGGTAGTTTGACATTATACACGTAAGATGAGGTTCAGGACTGTTAACAAAAGAAAAGTTTACTAAATTGACCATTAAGAGACCCCCCAAAACTTAGTGACTATTTAGAAAAAAGTCCATTCACCAGGGCCCTTTAAGTAATTTTCCCTAAATATCCACAAGCCAATTTTCTTTTAATGGTTTCAGTTACTTTCAGGACAAAGTTGAGATGTGGGATTGTGGGATGCGGCATAACACCAATTCCTCAAGTACCTTTTCCTGCTAGTGGCAGCAAACTTAGTTGGTATTTTTTACTTATCTGTTGGGTGTGAGGACTTGTGAAGGTTGGCACAATACTCAGATCTGTGGTATAATCATTCACAAATTTCACAACCTCATCAAAGTGGTATCTTCACTCCAATCCGATTACTTAGGATCCAATCCGGACCTGGGATCTGATAAGGATCCAATCCAAATCTTATGAGATCGATTAAGGGAAATGTTGGACTGTCAAGAAGTATCACGTTAATAAATTGAATGGGGCAAAAATGAGGATGTTGAGATGAATGAGTAAAAATAATAGAAAAATTGAAATTAAATAAGAAAAGAAGCATTTGGGATAATTGGATCTGACAAGTAAAAATAATATAAATGATGTTTTTGGGTTTCTTCCCAAAAATACATCAACTTCCTGAAAACCCAATCTTGTTCTAGAGAGATTTAAAGTCCAACAAAATAAACTCTTGAGGTTGGAAGGGAAGGGAAGGATAATTGGAAAAATGTTGATTAATTCGTCACTTTGGGATTTAATCGACCGATATCTTATAGTGAGAATTTTTTTGAATTTCAATATATTCGTCAAATTTTGTGACAGTGCTACCAAGTGGAAATAACAGACGTAGTGGAATGGCCTAAGAATCTCTCTCCTAAATCAAAAGGTTTTAATCAAGTAAGCACGTGGTTTCGATTGTAGGAGAACCCGTGCTTTATTCGTAAATCATGAGATTTATGTTTAGCGTTGACTTGTTGTAATAATAGATATTGAGATGCCTAAGCTTCTTTATTCCATTCTTCTTAAAAAGAAAAGTAACTTGCCAAGTCTCTTAAGGGCCAACTCTTGTGAGGATTGAAAGGATCTGGGTTTGGCCACTGAATTCAAGTATCAAAGATATGGTGGTCCCCATAAATTGACTAAATCTTTTCACAAATGTTAATGAATTGTGGCCTATAAGAAGGCCCCAAATCCTCACCTAAGTAAGTAAGGTCGAGGATAATGAGTGATCGAAATGCGTGGAACTTCAAGGCATTGGTTGTTCTCTCTCCCTCAAGGACTTCTAACATATCCATGTAGGATATACTACGGCAGGTGACACTACCAAGTGCGATGGGGTTAGGAGCCCTTGGGGGCGAGAACGAACAAGCCGTGCCTTGCATATGGTGTGTCAAGTTTTATCAAGGCATCCATTGCTCACTCTCCCTCAGGGACTTCTAACCTCATCATCTTCGACATGGTCACCCTAGCTGTGTAGGATTGGGTAGGTATCTACAGCCGGTGATACTACCAAGTATGACGGGTTAGGAGCACTTGTGGGGAGCGAACAAGTCGCATCTTGCTTGTGAGTTGTGAAGGATTATCAAGGCACCCACTGCTCACTCTTCCTCAAGGGCTTCTAACCTTGACATCTTGTGCATGTCACCCTAGCCATGTAGGATATCAACTAGATATCTATGGCTAGGTGACAATAGCAAGCATGACGGATTATAATCACTTGGGGGGGAGTGAACAAGTCGTGCCTTGCGTATGAGTTGTGAAGGTTTATCAAGGCATCAATTGCTCACTCTCCCTCAAGGGCTTCTAACCTCGACATCTTGGACATGTCATCCTAGCCATGTAGGATATCAGCTAGATATCTACGGCAAGGTGACAATACCAAACATGATGGATTAGGAGCACTTGGGGGGGAGTGAACAAGTTGTGCCTTGCATATGATGTGTAAACGGAAAAGCAAGAAAACATCTCTATATTAAGAGTGGATCAAGTGCAGTCAAAAACTAGAATTTGAATTATTTATGAAGAAAGAACAAGACTCTAAAAGAGGTGCGACATGCAAGTTGGAAGATCGGGTGAATGTGGAGCGTATGAGCAAGTTGGATTATATTAGGGCACCCATTGCTCACTCTCCCTCAAAGGCTTCTGGCATCTCTTTTAGGGAAAGCTTGAAGCCTTGGGAAAGAGTGACCAATGTTTGTCTTGCTTAAGTAGATTTGAATCAAGAGGGGAGCTATCCCACTATCAGTTAGAAGTTTGTATATGGAGTCACACCATGGCGTTCGTAACTCACTCTCCCTCAAGGGCTTCAGAATTGCCCTTACAAAGAGAAGTTGATCTAAATTCGTTAGGGGGAGTGTATGATGGTTGTCATGCTCTTGTAGTTTGAGGTCTAATGCCCATCTCTTTATATACATCAATACATATATTTTTTAACTTACCTCCCTTGCTAATTAGGTAATTTAATGTGAAGTGTCTCCTCTAATTGAAGAATAAATAAATAAAAACAATTTGGACTGGCCTCCTATGACTATTGACTATAAGCCAAGACCTTCCATGCTAAAGATGGGAATGTTGAAAAGAAAATTAAAATATGAATGGGTGAAAGAATGGAGTGTATTTTAGTTTTAGAGTGTTTGAAATATTGGTTTTAGCAAAAATAAGCCTAATATGACTTAAATATTAGAAAACTTCTATGGAACATTCAGATCTGATCTAATAACAAGTTATTCATTGGATCCGTCAAATTTGTCTATTCCAAAACGTGGTATGATTTTCTATAGGGACCAACTAGTTGCAGATCACGAAATACCGATTGCACTCCAACCTAACAAATATAAGAATCCACCATTACCACAAGCTCCCACAAATTTAATACCAAATCTAACATTAGTAGGAGCTTTTGCAGATTTTTAATCGACCATTCATGTTATTCCTCTCTAATTTTTAAGAAGGAAAAAAAAAAAATTAAGGAATGCAATTTTTTTTATTTTGGAGTGCAATCGTAAACTTGGAGCGTGTGGATTTTTTAAGTGATGGAGTGCAACTGACTATTCAAATAGTAACAAGTGTGGGGTTTAAAGAAGATTGTCGTTATATTGATTCTCTTGGATCTTCAATGAATTACAATCGACCCTAATAGGATTTATATGGGAAACACAACACAACAATCTTATATAGTAACAAAATCTAGACGACCTAATCAAATTAAATGTTTTTAATATTTAAAAAAAATATGTATCTAATAATAACTCCATCCTAATGCTAAGAAGATTGTGATTTGGTCTATATTGCAGTAATGCAAAGGTTTATGTAAAGAGTTGCGATACTCTGACTTCACTCAGTCTGAACTCGGTCGATGTGAAACCGTAGATCTTTTTCTTTGGCATACACAAGAAAAAGATCTACGGTTTTGTGCACTTGCCGCATCCACCAATTACAGACCAAGTGTAAATTTTCAAGTAAGATTATCATTAGTCTTAATGTAAAATTATTAATAAGCCACGTTACATTTTATACTTGTTCCTGTAGGATTAGAGAAGCTAACTTTTGTGTGTACCTCCTCCAATGACTCAACTTCATTTCTACCATTTGAATTCCCAAGAATTGCAACTTTGAACCTCCAACTCACAAATTAGGTAGGTTTGAAACTCTGTACGTCTAGGTAACCCAAACCTACGTTTTAGAACTCATCGAGTTGAATGAAACTCTATCTATTTAACTTGACTCCATTGGATTTTTAGTTGACTCAATAATATTATTTATTTGCACCAACTCCGAAAATTCATCAAACTGAGTTGACTCATTACTAAAACTTAAATGGCCGAGTTTCAAGCTATGTATTTTTTATTTAATGCTAAAAGTTAGAATATTAAGATCACTAATGCTGCGGTGACATTGTATTTACTGTGATTTTCACATCAACCCAGCACGACGCAATTAATATAGAGCCTGAACTGAGGTACTCAATTGGGAAACGTGGACTGCTACACTAGCCCAAATTAAATCTTCTTTTAGTTCTATAGTTTAGAATAATTAGTCAACTAGGCTAACCTATCCTTCTTAAGGCTTGTTGGACTCACATGGATTGTCAAGTTGGCCCAATAACGCCTCGGCCACAATGTGAAAAAGCCTACATTTTGACGGCATAAGGCCGGAATTTCATAAAATTTGATAGATGAAAGTGTCAACTTTTTTTTTTCAACGGATCAAAATCGTTAAATTAATAGAGGATGGGAGAAATTTGATGGCTCTAAGACATCAAATTGGGAATCATCAAAATTTTGAACGGTCATAGGCCGTCAAAATTCACTTTCTAAAATTTCTGGGCCTTGGCCCGTCGAATTTTCTTGTCAAATTTTTCAGTTTTCACATGGTACCCTCTAGAATTTAGAGGCAATATAGATTTTTAAAAAGTAATAAAAATTTAAAAATAAAATAAAATTTACCTGATCTAAGGATTTGAAAATGGATGGTGACCAATCTCTCAAATTTAAAATTCAAATCCAATGGTAAAATTTAACTTTTGTTTTGAAAATTCCTAAAATTTTATGATTTACATCCCTATGTCATCCGGTCATTTTTTTTATTTAGTATGGAGGAGCTTAATCAGGTCCCATTGGGTCAAAATGGCTCAAAAAGGAACACACAATCTTAATCATCTAAGAATCAAATCACTAACTCAATGAACATTCAAGTCAAATTTAGTTTTGAGTTTCAAAATGCAGACCCAAACCACTCATGGTCGCGTTAAGTTTCCCAAACCAACCAGGCCTACACCTTAGACCAGTCAATGGAAAATCCAATTTGTGCGTATGTAATAACTTCAAGTTGGAATTGAGGATTTAGATTCCAATCCAATTATTGGATTGGTTATGGATAAATCATATTTCGATTCGACAAAATGTGAGAAAGTGTATAAATTATATTATATATTTTATTTAAATATATGAAGATTATTCAAATTTTGTATATCAAATCAGGGTTTAACCCAATCTGGAATCGATTTGATTGTTACTGGATTGGATTGTTGATTATTTTATACATTCAAATAATCAACATGACTATTATTTTGTCTCAATAGAATCAATCAAACACATATCTCAAACAATCATTCATGAACGGAAATCTAGTTCAAGTTATCATTACTTACCTTGTGCCATCGTTAAGCTTTAATCCAATGCTTTTGAAGATGCTATGTTTAATCTCTTATTTCCTCATATTTTGCGAAACACCAATCAAATTGATCTTTTCTTTTAAACTCACCTTCTCCCTTTTCTTTATTTGGATTAGCTCAATTTTTGTGATCGATGGATATTACTTCTTGTAGATACCTCATTTTTGCACTTGCCTGATTAATCAACTCATCAACTTGATTACGACGGTTCCCAAGGATGGATGAATATTGTAAAGTTTTTTATTTGTTACAAAATATATTTCATAAGTTAGGATGAGATATTTTATATAAATAAACTTTAGAAATCACGTTACGCTAAGAAAATATGACTCAAAACATAAACATCATTATTTTAAGACAAAAAAAAAAATTTATTAAAAAAATCGTCAAAAATGATTAAATTACCAAAATACCCTTGACACCAAAACATTCCTAGAGGCTATATTACGTTTAGAAAAATCCTTTGGAACACATAAAACAACAAACTAAAATCAAATAAATTATTTCGTCAATCTCCACAAATTTTGGTAAAATTACGAAAATGCCCCTCATAGGGTACACGATCATTTCAAGCCGAAAATCCACAAGTGACATAAACCAATACTCTCATTGAATTTCTTATGAAAAATTGATTCTGGAACATTTCAAAACATCAAAAAATGACATCCCAAATCAAAAGTCCTCTTTGAAGATAAAATAATAATTTTTCAACCCTAAAATTCGAAAATCTGAAACTAATAATTAAAATATTAAGTAATGTAAAGTCAAATCTTAATAATTCAAATTAAAATCTTTAAACAAATAATTCAATTAATTAAACCCATGGGCCAAATTTTAAGTGGTGACCCATTTATTTAAGTGGGGCGCACATGATATTTAATAAAGAACCTTCTACCAGGGATTCCAAAGAATTCAAAATAATTTAATAAAGAACCTTCCATTGGGGGTTCTCCAAAAGTTTAAAAAAACTCATTTTACTTATGTCAAAAAATTCAAAATTAAAATAAAACCTAATTAAAAATTAATTGCAAGCTAATATAAACCACTTAACAGATTAGTTAGAGATAAATTTTAACTCTGAGAAACCTAATTAAACCTTAATCTGATCAACAAAGCTCTTTAAAAAGGAGTCTCCACCACCTAATTTTGTAATTCAAGAGAAACTCTAATAAACAAAGGTCAAAAACTCTCCAAAATCTTAAATCCAAAGTCTCAAATCAATATCTAACCCCCAAGTCCTAATTTTCAACCTAAAAACATTTAAAAATCCTAAAACGCCCTAAAAAGCTAAGCAAACATTGAGATCTAGGAGAAAAAAGTCTCATCTCAAAGATTGTGAATAAATCTAGAAGTAAAGATAAAAATGAAAAGATTTACATGAGAAACACTCACCGTAAGTTTCTAAGAGAATCAATCGTCGTGATCACTCAGATAAAAGAAAATATAATTTTTTATTTTATTTTATTCTGAATTTAGATCATTTTTTACAATGTATTTAAGAGGAGTAGAGACTGACTTTTGTCGGGCGATATTGGTACCTAACACTTTTCAGTTTCGTAACATAATCCTTGTAACCATAATATATTCGTAACTTAGTGTTCTTTATTTGCTTAGAGTCATATTTGATTCCTAAACTATAAAATTAAATGACGACTCCCAAAAAAAGAAAAATCGAATCCGCACTCGCAGCTTGAAAACACTTTCATTTCTTTTATCTCAACGTTTCGTGTCATTTCATCAACTCTAATATAGGGTAAACCAATCCCTTTTATAGATGAATGTTTAGATTAATTCTTTTAATAGGTTTTTTATCCATCAAGGTCTCCTACTAATTACATAAGAATATAATTTTAATGATATTGGATTTCCATTTAAAATTAATATCTATTATTTATAGAATCCACATGCAATTTAGAAATTAAAACCATGGAGGTCAATGGACCTAAGTCAATGAGGTCAAAAGTCACATGGGTTCTAACATTCTCCCACTTGGCCCATTAGATCAATTGTACTAATAATGAATTTCAAAATATTTTGAAAATTAACTCAACTTTAGGATTCTATAATCAAAAATATTTTATACGTAATCACAACTTTAAAAACCACCAATATTCCCAACATGTAATTAGATTCCTTAATATCATATTTCAACTAAATATTAATGTGAGTCATGGCAGTTGTATATCATCTATGTCATACTTCATTCCATGTATCACATCATCAATACCTTATCTGATATAATATTTAATTGTGTCTAATTCATTTTGTCTTGTCAAGACATTTCTTGTATTACTTAAATACAAACAAAATATACATAATATAATTGAAAACAGGAAATAAGTAGGAACAAACTTTATTTAATATTAATGTTAATGTTAATTACATAACCACGTCAAAATAATATATTTCATATACATAAAAGATTTTTCCAAAAGATCTATCCTAGTAACATGTTCTATATAAACTTATGGTGATAACCTCTTTGTTAATGGATCAACTATCATTTGCGTTGTACTAATATTTATTTTTTAATGACACTAACTATTTTTAGATTTTTCTCTAACTACTAAGAACTTAACTTTCATGTGTTTCGCACCAGTCGAGTACTTTCTATTCTTAGAAAAAAACATAATTGCGATATTATCACAATATATCTTCAACGTTCTGGTTATAAAGTCGACAATCCCAAGTCTTGAGATAAAATTCCACAAACAAATAACATGATTTGTGGCTTCAAAACACGTCACGAATTCAACCTCCATAGTAGATGAAACAGTAATGCTCTACATCACGCTCTTCCATGAGATAATTTCTCCTGTTAAAAAAAATACGAAACCCGATTTAGACTTTCTACTATAAGAGCATTAGAAAGAATCTGAATCCGAGTACCCGATCACCTCTAAATGATTTGTTCTCCTATAAGTGAGCATATAGTCTTTGTCCCTTGTAAATACCTCATAATCTTCTTTTCAACTTTCTAATGATCTATTCCCGGATTATTTTGATGTCTTTTTAACATTCCATCTGTAAAAATAATATCTAGTCTAGTACAAGTCTAAGCATACATCAAATTCCCAATAGCTAAAGCGTATGAAATATCATTCATTTACTCCCTTTCTAAATCATTCTATGGATATTGCCAAGTTGAACTTGTCTTCTTTTTCGATAGGCGCATTACCATTAAAACAAGATTGCATATTTTATTTTTCTAAGACTTTATAGATATAATCTTTCTAAGACAACCCTAATAAACCTTAAGATTGATTCATATTGATTTCTATGCCAATGTATATGTTGCCTCACCCATATCAGCCATCTTAAAATTCTTAATGAGATAATTCTCGGTTTTGTGCAACAGATCAAGATCACTACTAGCTAATAGAATATCATCCACATACAAAATCAACATAATAAACTTACTTCTACTAATCTTCAGATATATATACTAGTCAACAGTGTTTTCATTAAATCTAAAAGAGGTAATAGTATCGTTAAACTTTATGTACCATTGCCTTGAAGTTTGTTTAAATCCGTAAATGGATTTCTTAACTCTACATGCTAAACTTTATTTTTCCTTTTCTATGAATCATTTAGGTTATTTCTTGTAGATTTCTTAATCTAAACTCCCATTTAAGAAAGTCGTTTTCATATTCATCTAGTGTAACTCCAAATCATAATAAGACACCAATGGCATAATGATTCTAAGTGAGTCTTTCTTTGAAACTAGAGAGAAAGTCTCAATATAATCAATATCTTCCTTTTGAGTAAAACCTTTAGCCACAAGTCTGACTTTAAATCGTTTAACATTATCTTTTGCGTCTCCATTGGTATTGAAACCCCATTTATTGCCGACTTTTTTACATATAGAAGACAATTCGATAAGTACTAAACACAGTTCTGGTCCATAGATTTTAACGTTTCTTTCTTGACATCCATCCACTTGATAGAATTATAATTTTCTATTATTTATGAAAACATAATCGAATATTTAATTATTCTAATATCAAAGTCAAATTCTTACAGATACACCACATAATCATTTGAAATGATAGGTATTCTTATTCTAAGAGATCTTTTTAGAACTACCGGTGGTGAATTTTAATTACAATGGTTGAGTCTTGATGGAGTGATAAACCAGTTTGTTCTAACTGTCGTCTACTCTTATTTCTCTAAGAGTTATTTTACGTGATTCGACACTCCTACTAATTTCACCATTTTCCAAGCATTTGGTATTTTCGGTTTCAATTATTCTCATACTGTGGTTAGGGTAATAAAACTTGTATCCTTTAGACTTTTTTGGATAACCAATGAAATATCCAGATGTGGTATTGGGATCCAATTTTCTTTCATGTGGGTTATGGATCATTGCTTTCGTTAGGCAGCATCAAACATGTAAGTGTCTTAAACTGGGTTTACTACCAGTCCATAACTCAAATAGAATCTTAGGAACTGTCTTTCATAAAATTTTGTTTAAAATATACATTACGATCTTTAATACTTCTCCCTACAAAAATTCTTGAACTGTTGAATGACTTAATATACTCATAATCATGTTCATAAATGTACAATTATACCTTTTAGCTACATCATTTTGTTGAGACGGTCCAGGCATTGTATACTGTGCATAAATACCTAATTTTTCTAAGAATTAAACAAAAGGGTCAAGGTTCTAATTTAATTCATTAAATCTAACATAGTATTCACCTCCTCTATCTGACCTAATTATTTTAACCTTCCTGTCTAATTGTCTTTTCACCTTAGTTATAAATATTTGGAAGATATCCACATATTTATATTTTTCATGAATTAGATAGACATAACTAAACCTGGAGAAATTGTCTATAAAGGTGATAAAATATTTCTCTACTCAAACATGTAGTGGAAAAAGGTCTATAAATATTAGTATGTATGATCTCAAGAAGTTCTTTACTTCTTGTGACTCATTTCTTAGCTTTCTAGTTTACTTCCATTTAATACAATCCACACATACCGAGAAATCTGTGAAGTCCAAATTGTTTAAGAAAATTTTCTTCACTAATCTCTTTATCCTAACTTTGGAGATGTGTCATAGACGTTTATGCCAAAAGATTGAGAAATTTTCACTAATCAAGTCACATTTCAAACCGTTATTCAAATATAAGGAAATTAAAGACTATGCATAATCATAATTTAAATTTATTTTATATAAATCATCAATTAAAATTCCAGATCCAACTAAAACTAAACGAAAAAAATAACTTTAATTGTTCACATTTAAAAAAATTGAATAACCCAAACTATCTAATTTAAATAAAGAAACTAAATTCCTAGATATGATAGAAATATAAAAAGTACTCTCTAGATCCATTTAATGACCAGTCTCCAATACTAAGCGATAGCTCCTTACAAATTTTTTACTTTACATTGGTTTCCTACTTGAAAAGAATCCCTACATCGAATTCGTAAGGTGAGTCGTAACTCTAGAATCAATCCACCAGGTATTAGAAGGTACTTCAACTAAATTTGATTCATAACATACAATAAAAAGTGACATAAATTTCTTTTCAAACCGAATTTTGCATTTTGTGCAGTCTTTCTTTATGTGTCTCATCTTGCCAAAAAAGTAGTACTTAACACCATTGTCGTTCTATCCTTCAGCTTGATTTGTATTTCCAGATGCTTTACCCTTCTTATGATGAATTCTTTTTTTATTTTCTTGATATTCTTTTTTTCTTTTTTACTCTTTGAGTCATCATAAAAACAGACTGTTCCCTTCCTATCTCAATCTCGTCTCTTTTTTAATGCATATATTAGTCGATTTATTCACACTCCATTTATTTTTATTAGTTGTAGTGAATCTTAAAATGTCTGAACTGAATTGGAAAATAATTGATGATGAACTGAATCAAGAATGAGTCATTTACGCTTATTCTTAATACTCTTAACTTTTCAGTCTTGTTTGTCATATTGAGGATGTAGTCTTGTATTCCTCGTATCCCATCATACTTTATAATTGTCAACTCAGCCATAAGTGTGCCCACAAGTAATTTATCAACAGATTTAAATTTTTTTTCACATTCTTTAAGTACTCATGCGTGCTGTCAATCAGAGGTAGGGAGGTCTTGGTGTTGTTAGAAATAGTTATTCTCATGAACATCAAACTAAGCATATTCAATCTTTTTCAAGTGAGAATTAAGTTTTCTTACTCTATCGCATTGCTCTCAATTAGTTTGGCAGGTCTTGATGTTGTTAGTAATAATCATCCTCATGAACATCAAACTATGCCTATTCGATATTTTTCAAGCGAGAAACAAGTTTTCTTACTTTACCGTACTACTCTTAATTAGGTCGACAGGTCTTGCACATATGAGCGCTATATTAAGATCTTGAACCCTTAGAGTGAATTGGATGTGCTCATACATTCTGAAAAATTCGATCCAATAAGGATTACAGTGAATGCATAAGAATGCAACGAACCGGAAACTAAAATTTTATAAGAACAATACTTTAATTAGTGTTTTAAGTTATATTAAATAATGACGAACTCATTAATATTAGGCCTATCAACAGATAGATATCTGATCGGATAGTACTGTATTCGAATTCGAATCCGAAATTTCTTAGTGATATCCGAATTCGAATTCGAATCCGATTGGATACCACTAACAAATATTCGAATTCATATCCGAATAAATTATCGGATATCCGATATTATCCGATTCGAATCTAAAATTTACTATCCGAAATTATCTGAAATTATCCGAAATTATCTGAAATCTATCGAAAAAAAAACCCTAACCTGACGAGAGAGAGATTCCGATTCGACTTATCCATGGACGCTAATGCCCCAAGTAAGCCGCTGAGAGAGATTCTGACGGTGTCCGCGAGGGGTTGAGATCATGGAAGACGATGAGATCTATAAAAAGCTTTTGAGAGAGAGACAGAGAGACTCTGACGTCGATTCAGCCTGTCAATGGACGCTGATGCCGAAGGTGAGCCGTTGAGAGAGATTCCGACGGTGACAAGTGTTTTCGACTGAAGACGATAAGGGTTGAACCGTTGAAGACGATGAGGGCTGTCGATGTCTCGTTGAGGGTTGAAGACGATGATGCCTCATTGAGGGTTGAGCACGATGACGACCGTCAATGAGGGTTGAAGACGACACGAGGGCTGTCGTAACCAGATCAGGCCAGCCATAGGGCTGTCGTCCTGTCGATGAGGGTTGAAGACGACGAGGTGAGGATGAGGGCTGAGGGCTGTTTGACTTCGACAGAACCGGTTTTAACTTTTAATGTTTTATACTTAAAAAAAATAATAAAATAAATTATTATTTTCGAATCGGATATTATCAAATTCGAATTCACCTATATCCGAAACGCTATCGGATATTGAAAACTATCCGAATCCGAATTCAATATCCGAAAATTTCGGATAATATCCGATTTTTCGAATTCGAATTCGGATTTCGACTATCCATTGACAGGCCTAATTAATATCACCTAAATTTATTTTTTGGGTTAAACTAAGTATATTCATTGTTAACTCATCTAAGGATAAAGACTAATTTTATTCATCCTATAAAGCTAACATAATTTATATAATTTATTCAGTTAGCTTTGTTACCTTATGGTATCAAATCCTAATTCTATTAAATTATATAGATTATATTACCTTACTCAAAGTTCTATTTGTTAAATGAAATTCTCATTTGGGTTAATTTCATTTTTCTAATTGAGTATGCAATTATAAACATTATTATTCTTTAATGTCACCCCAATGACCAAATTTAATACAATTAGAAAACTCATAAATATTGTTAATTAATGCCACTTTGATGGTTACAAAATTAAAAAATTGATGTTTCTCTAAATTGTTCAATAATATTTACAAGATTTGTTAAATCAAATTTTAATGTTTTACTAACATGATATAGCATAATGTTTTTTTATAATAAAAGTCCAATGTCAAAACTAAGGTTCAATTGGTCAAGAATCCTAAAATAAAATATTAATTTATTTTATCATAATCTTGTATCAAAACAAAACAATACCAATAACCAAAATTGGAATCATATACACATCATATCAAAATCACAAAATCTAAATTGGCAACTTAACATACATGTATTAACCAAATTGAAAATGTAACATACATGCATGAATCAAAATTAGAAATTAAATATATATGTAAAATCGAAATTAGAGATAACCATACATGTAAAAACGAATTGGTAGTTAAAATTCATGTGTAAATCGAAATTAGAAATTAAATATACATGCAAAATAAAAATTGAAAATTAACATACATGTAAAACCGAAGTTAAAAATCAAATATGTATGTAAAACCAAATTTGAAAATTAACATACATATAAAACCAAAATTAGAAATTAAATATACATGTAAAAGAAAACTGTGAAAAATCCAACAATTAAAGTTATATAGTAAGTCCAAGAAAATGTCACAAAAATTTTAAAGTCATTGAAATCTTTTATTCATGAATGGTAGTCAAAATACGGAGATTCAAAACCTATACTTTGATATCACTTGTTGATTATTTTATACATTCAAATAATTAACATGACTATTATTTTGTCCCAATAGAATCAATTAAAAACATATCTCAAACAATCATTCATGAAAAAAAAATCTAGTTTAAGTTATCGCTACTTATCTTGTGTCATCGCTAAACTTTAATCCAATGCATTTGAAGAGGCACCCTTTAATCTCCTCTTTCATCGGGCTTAGCGAAACCTCAATCGAATTGGTCTTTTCTTGTAGACTCGCCTTCTCCCTTCTCCCTATTTGGATTGGCTGAGTTTTTGTGATCGATGGATATCATTTCCTTTATCTCAACGTTTTGTGTCCTTTCATCAACTTTAATATGGGGTTAGCTAATCCCTTTTATAAATAAACATTGAGGGCCTATATTAATCTTTTTAGTAAATTTCCTATCCATCAAGGTCTTTTATTAATTCTTTAAAGAATATAATTATAATAATGTTGGGTTTTCATTTAAAATTGATATTTATTATATATTATAGAATCCCGTGCAATTTATAAATTAAAATCGTGGAAATCAATGGACTTAGGTCAATGAAGCCAAAACGTCACATGGGTTCTGACATGGGGTTGGATCCGATAAAAACCCAATCTGATAAGAGTCCAATCCAATCAGGAATTCGTCGCTAAATTCCTCGATTTGTCAATTTAATAGACTAGTATTCGATGAATTTTTTGAAAAATTAGTTCAATTTCTAACAATGGAGTTCTAAAGTGACTCTACATATATTATATTTTAGTAAATTGTAGACTTTTCTACTCTACCAATGGTATTCAAAAAAAAAAAAAAATCAAAGACTAGCCTTACTGTCTCATCGCGCTATCATTATGCTTTTAAACTTCAAGGATGTCATGTAAATATCCTCAATGTATAAGGGTAGTTTAGTAATTTGAGAAGTGAAATCTCCTTCTATAATTCGCTACAAACACAAGTAGAGAAAAAAGGGTGAAGCTAACAATTAGCTACAACAAAGAAGAAAAAGCATTCTAATATTTAGACTTAAAAGAGAAATATAGACTCTCACTTCATTTCATATCTATCTACATTGTATAATTATAGCAATAATGTGGGTTTGAAGAGCAAAAAAGCTTTGTTATTTATAAAGAAGAAGAGAAAGAAGAAAGAAGAAGCAGAAGATGAGGATGGGAAGCAATAGAATTGAGTTATACTACGTTTTCAGGAAATACGAGCGTCTTCGAGCTGATCAGTTTGTTCTTCATTTTTCTTTTTTAAATTTTAAATGTATTTGGTTTTTATCTAAATGAGTGATCTAATGCCATATATTTTTATTATTTTGTTTCTATGATAGAAGAAATAAAGGATCGCATGAGCTTGATTTGTATTAGAGCAACAAGCATGATGAGTTGTTGGGAACAATGCTTGAACCCATGACTTATAAGAAGAGAAATTCTTTGGCTATTGTTGATGAGTCTGCTGTAGAAATCACTGATTATCGGGTAATGTTGGATTTCATGTAGTTTCAAGTTCAAAATTCACTTTTTCATTTATTTTCTTTTTTCTTTTAAAGAGAACTTCTATTGCCACACCAACACGTGTGCTAATTTGATTTACATACGAATTGGGGTGGCGTTAGAAAAAGTTGGTGTGGTAAAAGAATCTCTTGTTACATTTTAGACGGCGACTGCAACCAATTCCGACGATCTCTGATCATGAATGATGAATGGATTATATTCTCTTAATTTTGAACATCTAGACATATTATTTTTTTATGATTTATAATAAATAAATTAGGAATGAAGTTGAGATTTGAAATTTTTTTATGATTAAACTGTAATTTTTTAATTGCAACTCTGATTCATGTATTTTGGTTGTTTCGAGGAGATTTACCAAGTATCGAAGTTGGAAAAATGAAAAAAATTAATTCACATTTACAGCGTTGAGTTCACCACTTTTTATTGTCTAGTTCGTCATTTAATTACTATCGAGTTCAACAATATTTACATATATAAGAAAAAAAAAATAGTCAGATTAACTCGACAATAATTAAATGGTGAACTTGACGTTGTAATGTGAACCAGATCTTTTTATTTTTATTTTTTCATTTTTCCAACTTCGATATTTGGTAAAACTCCTCAAAATACCCAAAATGCATAAGTAATAGTTGTAAATCAAAAGTTAGGATGAAATCATAAAAATTAAAATTAAAAAATTGAATCCCAACTTTGTTCTTCAATTTTTTTTTTATAAATCAGCAAAATAAATAATAATAAAAATATATCTAAATGTTCAAAATTCAGAGAATATCATTCTCCATTCATCATTCATGATCAAAGATCATCGGAAATGATCAATGATCATTGGAATAATCACAATCGCCGTTGGAACACCTAACTATGCGAAGAAGATGAGAAAATGGTAGTTTGGGCATTTCAATGACATTATACACATGAGATGAAGTTGAAGATGTCTAAGAAAAGAAAAGTTTACTAAATTGACCACTAAGAAACCCCCAAAATGTAGCAACTATTTAGAAAAAAGTCCCTCCGCTAGATCCCTTTGAGTAATTTTCCCTAAATAATAATATCTTTTTTCACTTCTAATGTCACACTCACCCCACAAGCCAATCTTCTTTTAATGGTTTCAGTTACTTTAAGGTCAAAGTTGAGATGTGGGATTGATGGGAGTGGACTTGTGAAGGTTGGCCCTGTACTCTGATCTGTGGTATAATCATTCACAAATTTTGCAACCTCATCAAAGTGGTATCTTCAGTCCAATCCGATTACTTAGAATCCGATCTGGACCAATCCAAATCTTATAAGATCGATTAAGGGCAATGTTAGACTGTCAAAAAGTATCATGTTACTAAATTGAATCTAGCAAAAATGTGGATGTTGAGACGGATGAGTGAAAATAATAGATAAGTTGAAATTAAATAAGTAAAGACCCCTTTGGAAAGAAAAAAAAATGTAGAAGTAACTCCAATAGATGATAAATTTCAGAGATTATATAAATCATGCTTTTGGGTTCTTCCCAAAAGTACATCAACTTCAACTACCCTGAAAACCTAATCTTGTTCTAGAGAGATTTAAAGTTGAAGAAAATAAACTCTTGAGGTCGGAGGGGAAGGGAAAGATAATTGGCAAATTGCTGATGAATTTGTCACTTTGGGATTTAATCGACCAATATCTTATGGTGAGAATTTTTTTGAATTATCAAAATATTCGTCAAATTTTGTGACAGTGATATCAAGTGGAAATTAGAGATGTAGTGGAATAGCCTAAGAATCTCTCTCCTAAATCAAAAGGTTTTATTCGAGTAAACAAGTGGTTTCGATTGTAGGAGAACCCATGTTCTATACGTAAATCATACAATTTGATAAGAAAATCATGAAGGATATTTATGTTTAACGTTGACTTGGTGTAATAATAGATATGGTTGAGATGCCTAAGCTTCTTTATTCCATTCTTCTTAAAAAGAAAAGTAACTTGCCAAGTCTCTTAAGGGCCCACTCTTGTGAGAGGATTGGAAGGATCTGGTTTAATTTGGGCACTGAATTCAAGTATCAAAGATATGGTGGTCCCCATAAATTGACTAAATCTTTTCACTAATGTTAATGAATTGTGACCTATAAGAAGACCCCAAATCCTCACCTAAGTAAGGCCAAGGATAACGAGTGATCGAAATGCGTGAAACTTCAAGGAATTGGTTGTTCTCTCTCCCTCAAGGACTTCTAACATATCCATCTTGGACATTGCCACCCTTGCCATGTACGATATTCTACGACGGGTGACACTACCAAGTGTGATGGGGCTAGGAGCCCTTAGGGGCGAGAATGAACAAGTCGTGCCTTGCATATGGTGTGTCAAGTTTTATCAAGGCATCCATTGCTCACTCTCCCTCAAGGGCTTCTAACCTCACCATCTTGGACATAGTCACCCTAGCTGTGTTAGGATTGGGTGGGGTATCTACGGCCGGTGATACTACCAAGTATGACTAGTTAGGAGCATCTGGGGGGAGCGAACAAGTCGTGCCTTGCATCTGAGTTGTGAAGGATTATCAAAACATCCACTGCTCACTCTCCCTCAAGGGCTTCTAACCTCGACATCTTGAGTATGTGACCCTAGCCATGTAGGATATCAGCTAGCTATCTACGGCTAAGTGACAATACCAAGCATGATGGGTTAAGAGCACTTGGGGGGGAATGAACAAGTTGTGCCTTGCGTATGAGTTGCGAAGGTTTATCAAGGCATCGATTGCTCACTCTCCCTCAAGGGCTTCTGACCTCGACATCTTGGACTATATCACCTAGCCATGTAGGATATCAGCTAGATATCTACGGCTAGATGACAATACCAAGCATGATGGATTAGGAGCACTTGGGGGGGAGCAAACAAATTGTGCCTTGCATATGATGTGTAACCGGAAGAGCAAGTAAGCATCTCTATATTAAAAGTGGATCAAGTGCCGTCAAAACATTTGAATGAAGAAAAAACAAAACTCTAAAACATGTGCGACATGCAAGATGGAAGATCGGGTGAATGTGGAGGGTATGAGCAAGTTGGATTATATTAGGGCACCCATTGCTCACTCTCCCTCAAAGGAGGGAAAGCTTGAAGCCTTGGGAGGGAGTGAACAATGTTTTTCTTGTTTAAGTAGAGTTGAATCAAGAGGAGAACTATCCCATTATTGGTTAGAAGTTTGTACATGGAGTCACACCATGGCGTTCATCACTCACTCTCCCTCAAGGGCTTCTGAGTTGCTCCTACAAAGAGAAGTCGATCTGAAGTGCTTAGGGAGAGTGTATGATGGTTGTCATGCTCTTGTAGTTTGAGGTCCAATGCCCATCTCTTTATTAGCAAAGGTCAGTGCACATACATCAATACATATATTTTTTAACTTACCTCCCTTATTAATTAGGTAATTAATGTGAAGTGTCTCCTCTAATTTATATATATATATATATATATATATATATATATATATATATAATTGGACTGGCCTCCTATGACTATTGACTTTATGCCAAGACCTTCCATGCAAAGATGGGAATGTTGAAATGAAAATTAAAATATGAATGGATGAAAGAATGGAGTGTATTTAAGTTTTAGAGTGTTCAAAATATTGGAATGGTAACTCTAAATATTTTTAGTTCATAGGAAATAATTTTAGGCCATAAACGGGATACATAGAACATCGACCTTCCCTTCTTCTTCACAAGAGTTTAAAATGATCAACCATCAAAAATAAAAATAAAGATGACTTGTTGTTACTGTTCAACATCACACATCTCGAGAACATAATTGTCGGTGAAAGGATATTAGTAATTTTAACTATTTGGTTATTTAATATGATACCGAGGTACTGAAGATGTTGAGCTTTTTCTTTTATCTTACCTTCCTCATTAATGTTAACATATTAGATCTGTTTTCATTTTATATTTTTAGTTTAACAGAGTTTTGGGAAAAATGATAAAATTATCCTTTATGATTTTAATCTTATAAGAGAGAGGGAGTTAAAAATAATAAATAAATAAAAAGAATAGCATTTTGGTTTTTAGCAAAAATAAGCCTAACATGACTTAAATATTATAAAATTTCTATGGAACAAATATCAACATTCAGATCTGATCTAATGACAAGTTATTCATCGGATCCGACGAAGTTGTCAATTCCAAAATGTGGTATGATTTTCTTTAGGGACCAACTAGTTGTGGATCACCAAATACCGATTGCACTCCAACCTAAAAAATTGCATTTTGTTCCATCCTGTATAAGAATCCACCATTACAAGAAGCTCTCACAAATTTAATACCAAATCTAACATTAGTAGGAGCTTTTGCAGATTTGTAATCTACTTGCAGATCATGAAGCTTAGAATTCTTAATCTACCAATTATGAAGCTTTAATTGGTATTGTGATTACTCTCTAATTTTCAAGAAGAAGGAAAAATAAATAAATAAAGGAATGCAATTTTTATTTTTTATTTTGGGGTGCAATCGTAAACATAGAGTGCACCTGACTATTCAAATAGTAACAAGTGTGGGGTTTAAAGAAGATTGTCATTAAATTCATTCTCTCGGATCTTCAATGAATTACAATCAACCCTAATAGGATTTATAGGGGAAACACAACACAACAATCTTATATAGTAACAAAATCTAGACAACCTAATCTAATCAAATCTTTCTAATATTAAAAAAAAACAAAGCAAATCTTTCGAAAGATAACTCCATCGTTATTACAGTGCAACGTACAAAAGTCTAAAAAACAAAAAGTTAAGGATTACTCTGATTCAAAGGTTTATGTAAAGAATCGCGATATTTGGACTTGAAGATTTTCACTCAGTCTGAACTCAGTTGATGTGGAACCATAGATATTTTTCTTCAGCATACACAAGAAAAAGATCTACGGTGGGTATAGACCGAGTGTAAATTTTCAAGTCAGATTATCATTAGTCTTTATGTAAAATTATTAATAAGCCACGTTGCATTTTATCCTTGTTACCGTAAGTAGGATTAGAGAAGCTGACTTTTGTGTGGACTGATTAGCCAAAGATTTGATCCAATATGAACTTGGGGCTATTTGGAAGGAGATTCGGGGTGAGTTGTACCTCCAATGACACAACTTCATTTCTACCATTTGAATTCCCAAGAATTACAACTTTGAGAATAACCTCCAACTCAAATTTGGTAACCCAAACCTATGTTTTAGAACTCGTCGAGTTGAATGAGACTCTGTCTAGTTAACTTGACTCCACTGAATTTGTAGTTGACTCAATACAAATATTCATTTGCACCAACTCCATAAATTCATCAAACTAAGCTAACTCGTTACTGAAACTTGAATGGCTGAATTTCAAGCTATGTATTTTTATTTAATGCTAAAAGTTAGAATATTAATATCACTTATGATGGGGTGACATTGGATTTACTGTGATTTTCACATTTCTGACGTGGGGTGCGCACATAAACGTCAAGAATGCAAAAATCTCAGTAAATCCCAATGTCACCCCAGCACGACTCAATAGATATAGAGCCTGGACTGAGGTCCTCAATTGGGAAACGTGGACTGCTATGCTGGCCCAAATGAGGTATTCTTTTAGCTCTACAGTTTAGAATAATTAGTCAGTTTAGAATAATTAGTTAGTTAGGCTAACCCATCCTTCTTAAGGCTTGTTGGACTCACATGGATTGTCCAGTTGGTCGAATAACACCTCAGTCACAATGTGAAAAAAGCCTATATTTCACAGCCCAAAATCAGAATTTCATAAAATTTGATGGACCAAGGCGTCAAAATTTTCATTGTCAAATTTTTTTTTTCAACGGACCGAAATCATTAAATTAATGGAGGATGGGAGAAATTTAATGACTCTAAGCCGTCGAATTGGGGATAAAAATTCTCTTTCTAAAATTCGTGGGCTTTGGCCAGTCGAATTTTCTTGTCAAATTTTTAACTTTTCACATAATAACATCTAGAGTTTGAGGCAATATAGATTTTAAAAAAGTAATAAAAATTAAAAATATTTGTTTTTCTACCTGATCAAAGATTTGAAAATGGATGGTGATCAATCTCTCAAATTTAAAATTCAAATCCAATGGTAAAATTTAACTTTTATTTTGGAAAATTCCTAAAATTTTACGATCTACATCCCTATGCCATCCGGTCTTTTTTTTTTATTTAGTATGGAGGAGCTTAATCATGTCCCATTGAGTCAAAATGGCTCAAAAAGGAACACACAATCTCAATCATCTAAGAATCAAATCACTAACTTGATAAACATTTGAGTCAAATTTAGTTTTGAGTTTCAAAATGTAGACCCAAACTACTCATGGTCACGTCAAGTTTCCCAAACCCACCAGCCTTAGAGCGGTCAATGGCAGATCTAATTTGTATGCATGTAATAGCTTCATATCTGAATTGAGGATTTAGATTCCGATCCAATATCTTATTGGATTGGTTATGGATAAATCGTATTTCAATCCGAAAAAATGTGAGAAAGTGTATAAATTATATTATATATTTTATTTAAATATATGAAGATTATTCAGATTTTGTATATCAAATCAGGGTTTAACCCAATCTAAACTCGATTTGATTGTTACTGGATCGGGTTGTTGATTATTTTATATATTCAAATAATCAACATGACTATTATTTTGTCCAAACAGAATCAATCAAACACATATCTCAAATAATCATTCATGAACAAAAATGTAATTTAAGTTATCATTACTTACTTTGTGCCATCGCTAAACTTTAATCCAATTCTTTTGAAGATGCTCTATTTAATCTCCTCTTTCCTCGTGCTTTGCGAAACATCAATCGGATTGGTATGTTATTCTAGAATCACCTTCTCCCTCTCTCTATTTGGATTAGCTCAGTTTTTGTAATCGATGGACATCACTTTCTTTATCTCAACGTTTCGTGTCATTTCATCAACTCTAATATGAGGTTAGTTAATTCCCTTTTATAAATAAAAGTTGAGGGTTTATATTAATTCTTTTAGTAGGTTTTCTATCCATCAAGGTCTCCTACTAATTCCTTAAAGAATATAATTCTAATGATATTAAGTTTCTATTTAAAATTGATGTCTATTATATTATAGAATCCACATGCAATTTAGAAACTAAAATCATGAAGGTTAATGAACCTAGGTCAATGAGGCGAAAACATCACATGGATTCTAACATTCTCCCACTTGGCCCCTTAGATCGATTGTACTAACAAAATATGTCAAAACATTTTGAAAATTGACTCAACTTTAGGATTCTATAATTAAAAATATTTTATACGTGATCACAACTTTTAAAATTCACCAATATTCCCAATATATAATTAGATTCTTTAATGTCATATTTCGATTAAATATTAATGTAAGTCTTTGTTGCAGTATATCATCTATATCATATTTTCTTCCATGTAACACATCATTTATATCATCTTTGATATAGCCTTTAATTATGCCCATTTCATTTTATCTTGTCAAGATATTTTCTATATTACTTAAATATAAACAAAATATGCATAATGCAATTGAAAATATAAAATAATCAGAAATAAACTTTATTTAGTACTAATGTTAATGTCAATTACATAACCACCTTCCAATAATATATTCCATATACATAAAATATTTTCCCAAAAGACCCATCCTAATAACATGTTTTCTATAAACTTTTGGTGATAACCCTTTTTTTAATGGATCAGTTATTATTGGATGGTACTAATATTTTCTAATAACATTAAATGTTTCTGAACTTTTTCTCTAATTACCAAGTACTTAATTTTCATGTGTTTCGCATCATTCGAGTATTTTTCATTCTTAGAGAAAAACACAATTGCAATATTATCAAAATATATCTTCAACGACCTGGCTATATAGAGTCGACAACCCCAAGTCCTGGGATAAAATTTCGCAACTAAAGAGCATGATTTATATCTTCAAAGCATACCATAAATTCAACCTCCATAATGGATAAAGTAGTAATACTCTACTTCAGGTTCCTCCATGAGAAAACTCCTCCTACTAACTGAAATACGAAATCCGATGTAGATTTTCTACTATCAAGGCATCCAGAAAAATATGAATCTAAGTATCCGATCACCTCTAGATGATCTGATCTCTTGTAAGTGAGCATATAATCCTTCGTACCTTGTAGATAACTCATAACATTCTTTGCAGCTTTCCAATTATCTATTCTTAGATTACTTTGATATCTTTCTAACATTCCAACTACAAAACTGATATCTGATCTGGTACAGGTTTGAGCATACATCAAACTCCTACTAGTTAAATCGTATGGAATATTTTTCATTTGCTCCCTTTTTAAATCAGTATGCAGACATTGCACTAAGTTAAACTTGTCTCATTTCCCGATAGGTGCGTCACCCTTAAAACAAGATTGCATATTATATATCTCTTAGACTCTGTTAATAAAATATTTCTGAGACAACCCTAATAATTTTTAAGATTTATTCCTAAGGATTTCTATACCAATGCAACATGTTGCCTCACCTATATCAATAATCTCAAAATTCTTAGTAAAATAATTATTGGTTTTATGCAACAAACCAAGATCACTACTAGCTAACAGAATATCATCAACATATGAAACCAACATAATAAAATTACTCCTACTAATCTTCAGATATATACATTGGTCAACATTGTTTTTCTTAAATTTGAAAGAGATAATGATATCACTAAACTATATCTATCATTGCCTTAAAGTTTGTTTAAGTCTGTAAATATATTTCTTAAGTTCGTAGGCTAAACTTTTCTTTCCCTTTTCTGTGAATCCTTCAAGTTGTTCCATGTAGATTTCTTCATCTAAACTCCCATTTAAAAAAATCATTTTCACATTCTTCTGATGTAACTCCAAATCATAATGATTCTAAGTGAGTATTTCTTTGAAATTAGAGATAAAGTCTCAGTGTAATAAGTGTATTTTCTCAAATTTATTTGTTTTTTTTTTTTTTTCTCTCATAGTATTTCCATTTATCCATCCCAATATTTTCATCTCTCAATTTATTAATTTAATGCTTGTTAGTTGCCGGATATTCAACTTCATAAAGCTTTTATGGATGGTCTTACTACCATCTTGTAGAATTTTTTTGCGTTAAAAATCACTGCAAAACTTTCCAAGATTTCGTGGATGCAAAAAATTACAATCCTTAATTTTGCTAAGCAAAAATTGATGATACAAAAGCTTGCAAATTTTACGATTTGTGATTAAAGACTGCATGTGATTAAAGTTTAGTTGAACACTAAACTAATTCTGATTCTCATATTTAACCAAAAGTTAATGTTATATGCTAGAGAGATTTAACAAATGGTTGTACAATGATATGGTCCTTATGAACTAATTGTACTAAACTTTTTAATAGGTATAATTTGTGGATTTGACTAAGTCTCATTTTACTTTGATAGTGGAGGGATTTTCTTCTTAGGGGTATTATTGTCATTGGATACCCATGTGGCTGTGGTGGATAAATAATGTTGTTCGACTAGAGCTTGATGACCATATATGCATATCTGACTTATTAGTTAGATTCTAATTGACATTAGAAAATTATTATTCTAACTCACTTTGGGTCTTCAATTGTATTTGGGACCATATGGTCTTGGTACAAAGTATACTTTGACTCATTCTAGAATTCGATATTTTAAACCTCAAAAACTTGACTCAGACTTCCATTGAGTCAAGTTTACTTTTAAGAGTCATCTCTGATGAATGCATTACATATTTATTAAAATTTTAATATAATTTATTTTTATTTATAAATTCAAAATCAAAATATAACAAGATGTAACTCAGCTGAGTTCTAATCGAGTCAGCTCAAAATTCCATTGAGTCGAGTCAACCATCGTAACCCAGTTCGGATTTGATAGGGATCAGGTTGGTTTAATTCGACTAAATCTGAAAAAAAAAAAAAAAAAAAAAAATATATATCTGAAATTTGTTGCGTATTATACCAATGATGTTTCTGATTCTTCCCAGAAAGTAGAAACCCATGAAGTACTTTAATCTTCCAAAGAACCCTATCTTTTCTTGAGACTTGAGGATTGAAGAGATAGAATGTTGAGGTTGCAGTCCTGGAGCAATTAATAAGGAATTCGTCACTAAATTCCTCGATTTGTCAATTTGTTAGACTAGCTCCCTATTTGAAGAATTTTTTGAAAAATTAGTTCACTTTGTAACAATGGAGTCAACTCAGTCGAGTTCTGAAGTGACTCTACATATAATATATTTTATTAAATTGTTGACTTTTCTACTCTACCAATGTATTCAAAAAAAACCTCAAAGACTAGTCCAACTGTCTCATCGTGCTGTCATTATGCTTTTAAACTTCAAGGATATGTCATGTAAATGTCCTCAATGTATAACGGCAGTTGAGTAATTTGAGAAATGAAATTTCTTTCTATATTTAGCTACAAACACCAGTAGAGAAAAAAGGGAGAAGCTTACAATTAGCTACAACAAAGAAGAAAAAGCATTCCAATATTTTGACTTCAAAGAGAAATATAGACTTTCACTTCATTTCATGTCCATCTACATTGAATAATTATAGCAACAATGTGAGTTTGAAGAGCTAAAAAGCTTTGTTATTTATAAAGAAGAAGAGAAAGAAGAAAGAAGAAAGAAGAAAGAAGAAGAAGAAGAAGAAGAAGATGGGAAGCAATAGAAGTGAATTATACTATGTTTTCATGAAATACGATCCCGACTACCAGTGTCCTCGAGCTGATCAGTTTGTTTTTCATTTTTCTTTCTTAAATTTTAAATACATTTGGTTTTATCTAAATGAGTGATCTAATGCTATATATTTTTATTATTTTGTTTCTATGATAGAAGAAATAAAGAATCACATGAGTTTGATTTGTATCCGAGCAACAAGCATGATGAGTTGTAGGCAAGAACACTTGAACCCAAGACCTATAAGAAGTGAAATTCTTTGGCAATTGTTAATGGGTTTGCTGTAGAAATCACTGATTACCAGGTAATGTTGGATTTCATTTAGTTTCAAGTTCAAATTTCACTTTTCCATTTTTTCTTTTTTTCTAAGAGAACTTCTATTGCCACACCAACTTTTGCTAATGCCACACCAAGACGTGTGCTAATTTGATTTTCATATGAATTGGGGTGACATTAGCAAAAGTTGGTGTGACAATGGAATCTCTTGTTACATTTTCAACAGCGACTGCAGCCAATTCCGACGATCTTTGATCATGAATGATGAATGGAGAATAATATTCTCTTAATTTTGAACATCTAAACTTTTTTATTATGGTTTATAATAAATAAATAAATAAAATTAAGAACGAAGTTGAGATTCGAATTTTTTTATGATTAAACTGTAATTTTTTATTTGTAACTCTGATTTATGTATTTTGAGTGTTTCGAGGAGATTTACCTAGTATCAAAGTTGGAAAAATGAAAATATTAGATTCACATTTACAGCATTAAGTTTACCATTTTTTATTGTCTAGTTCGCCATTTAATTACTGTCGAGTTCGACAATATTTGCATATATAAGAAAAAAAATCGTTGGATTAACTCAACAGTAATTAAATGGTGAACTTGTCGTTGTAATGTGAACTAGGCCTTTTTATTTTTATTTTTAAAAATAAAAATATCCAAAATAATAGTTGGGTAATTTCGCTTTTTCAACTTCTATATCTGGTAAATCTCCTCGAAATACCCAAAATGCATAAATAATAGTTGTAAATCAAAAGTTATGATGAAATCATAAAAATAAAAAATAAAAATTTAAATCTCAACTTCATTCTTCATTTTTTTATATATATAAATCATCAAAATAAATAATAATAAAAATAGTCTAGATGTTCAAAATTAAGAGAATATCATTCTCCATTCATCATTCATGATCAAAGATCATCAGAAATGATCAATGATCATTGGAATAATCGCAATCGCCGTTGGAACACCTAACTATGTGAAGAAGATGAGAAAATGGTAGTTTGGGCATTTCAATGACATTATACACGTGAGATGATGCTCAAGACTGTAAAGAAAAGAAAATTTTATTAAATTAACCATTAAGAGACCCTCCAAAACTTAGCGACTATTTAGAAAAAAGTCCCTCCGCTAAGTCCCTTTAAGTAATCTTCCCTAAATATTAATATCGTTTTTCACTTCTAATGTCACACTCACCCCCACAAGCCATTCCTCTTTTAATGGTTTAAGTTACTTTCAGGTCAAAGTTGAGATGTGGGATTGTGAGATGCAGCGTAACACCAATTCCTCAAGCACCTTTTCCTGCTAGAGGCAGCAAAATTAGTTTGTATTCATTCTTATTTTTTATTTATGTGTTGGGTGTGAGGACTTGTGAAGGTTGGCACTATACTCAGATCTGTGGTATCATTCACAAATTTTAAAACCTTATCAAAATGGTATCTTCAGTCCAATCCGATTACTTAGGATCCAATCCAGACCTGGGATCTCATAAGGATCCAATCCAAATCTTATAAGATCGATTAAGAGAAATGTTGGACTGTCAAGACGTATCATGTTAATAAATTGAATGTAGCAAAAATGAGGATGTTGAGATGGATATGATGAGTAAAAATAATAGAAAAGTTGACATTAAATAAGAGGTTTAAAGTTGAAGAAATAAACTCTTGATGTCAGAGGGGAAGGGAAAGATGATTGGCAAATCGCTGATTAATTCGTCACTTTGGGATTTAATCAACCAATATCTTGTGGTGAAATTTTTTTTGAATTATCAAAATATTCGTCAAATTTTGTGACAGTGCTATCAAGTGGAAATTAGAGATGTAGTGGAATAGCCTAAGAATCTCTCTCCTAAATCAAAAGGTTTTATTCGAGCAAACATGTGGTTTCGATTGTAGGAGAACCCGTGTTCTATGCGTAAATCATGTGATTTGATAAGAAAATCATGAAGGATATTTATGTTTTGCGTTGACTTGGTGTAATAATAGATATGGTTGAGATGCCTAAGCTTCTTTATTCCATTCTTCTTAAAAGGAAAAGTAACTTGCCAAGTCTCTTAAGGGCCAACTCTTGTGAGGATTGGAAGGATCTGGTTTTGGCCACTGAATTCAAGTATCAAAGGTATGGTGGTCACCATAAATTGACTAAATCTTTTCACAAATGTTAATGAATTGTGGCCTATAAGAAGGCCCCAACTCCTCACCTAAGTAGGGTCAAGGACAATGAGTGATCGAAATGCGTGGAACTTCAAGGCATTGGTTGTTCTCTCTCCCTCAAGGACTTCTAACATATCCATCTTGGACATTGTCACCCCTTGCCATGTAGAATATTCTACAGTGGGTGACACTATCAAGTGTGATGGGGCTAGGAGCCCTTGGGGGCGAGAATGAACAAGTCGTGCCCTGTATATGGTGTGTCAAGTTTTATCAAGGCATCCATTGCTCACTCTCCCTCAAGGGCTTCTAACCTCACCATCTTGGACATAGTCACCCTAACTATGTAGAATTGGGTGGGTATCTACGGCCAATGATACTACCAAGTATGACTAGTTAGGAGCACTTGGGGGGGAGAGAACAAGTCGTGCCTTCTGTCTGAGTTGTGAAGGATTATCAAGACGTCCACTGCTTACTCTCCCTCAAGGGCTTCTAACCTCGACATCTTGAGCATGTGACCCTAGACATGTAGGATATTAACTAGCTATCTATGACTAGGTGGCAATACCAAGCATGACGGATTAGGAGCACTTGGGGGTGGGGGGCGGGGGGAGTGAACAAGTCGTGCCTTGCGTATGAGTTGTGAAGGTTTATCAAGGCATCCATTGCTCAATCTCCCTCAAGAGCTTCTAACCTCGACTTCTTGGACTATGTCACCCTAGCCATGTAGAATATCATCTAGATATTTACAGCTAGGTGACAATACCAAGCATGATGGATTAGGAGCACTTGGGGGGGAGCGAAAAGTTGTGACTTGCGTATGATGTGTAACCGGAAGAGCAAGAAAACATCTCTATATTAAGAGTGGATCAAGTGCCAGCAAAAACTAGAATTTGAATTATTTATGAAGAAAAAGCAAGACTCTAAAACATGTGCAACATGCAAGATGGAAGACCAGGTGAATGTGGGGGTTATGAGCAAGTTGGATTTTATTAGGGCACCCATTGCTCACTATCCCTCAAAGGCTTCTGGCATCTCTTTTAGGGAAAGCTTGAAGCCTTGGAGGGAGTGAACAATGTTTGTCTTGTTTAGGTAGAGTAAAATCTAGAGGAGAGCTATCCCATTATCGGTTAGAAGTTTGTACATGGAGTCACACTATGGCGCTCATCACTCACTCTCCCTCAAGGGCTTCTGAATTGCCCCTACAAAGAGAAGTCGATCTGAAGTGCTTAGGGAGAGTGTATGATGGTTGTCATGCTGTTGTAGTTTGAGGTCCAATGCCCATCTCTTTATTAGAAAAGGTCAGTGAAAATACATCAAGACATTTTTTTTTTTAACTTACCTCCCTTGCTAATTAGGTAATTACTGTGAAGTGTCTCCTCAAATTCGAAAAAAAAAAAAAAAAGCCAAATTGGACTGGCCTCCAATATCTATTGACTTTAAGCCAAGACCTTCCATGCAAAGATGGGAATGTTGAAATGAAAATGAAAATAAGAATGGGTGAAAGAATCACAATGTGAAAAAAGTCCAAATTTGATGGCCTCGGGCCATCAAATTTCATAAAATTCGATGGACCAATAGGTCAAATTGGCATCGAATGTTTCATTGTCAATTTTTTTTTCAACGGGTTGAAATTGTCAAATTAATGAAGGATGGGAGTAATTCGACATCTCTAAACCATCAAATCTGGGAACATCAAGAATTTCAACAGTCTTAATCCGTCAAAATTCAATTTCTAAAATTTGTGGGCCTTGGCCCGTCAATTTTTTCTATCGAATTTTCTAGTTTTCACGTAGTGAATGGAGTGTATTTAAGTTTTAGAGTTTTGAAAATATTGGAATGGTAACACTAAATATTTTTAGCTCATAGGAAGTATATCTTGCAAGGAGATAAGTCATGAACGCTTTTTGCTTCTCTTGTCATCCTCATTATTATTTAGGTAGGCAAAGCTCTAAAGAGATGAGAGTCGGAAGAAATGAGAAAAATGTCTAATTTTCATCGAAGCATGGGTGATAAACGGGATACATAGAACGTCGACCATCCCTTATTCTTCACAAGAGTTTAAAATGATCAACCATAAAAAAATATAAATATAAATTTATGTAACTCTTATTAATCTATTTCAAATTATTTGATTATTAACTAACTTGATCATTGGAGTGAAATTATTGAATGGCAAACTGTTTGTCAAAGAAAGATGACTTGTCCTTACTGTTCAACATCACACATCTCGAGGTGTGAGATGAAAAAATTTATTCCCCACTAATAATAATAATAATAACTGTTGGATTAACCTCAAGAATATAAATTGTCGGTGAAAGGATGTTAGTAATTTAACTATTTGGTTATTTAATATGATACCGAGGTACTAAAGATGTTGAGCTTTTTCTTTATCTTACCTTCCTCATTAAAGTTAACATATTATATCTGTTTTCATTCCATATTTTAGTTTAACAGAGTTTTGGGAAAAAATGATAAAATTATCCTCTATGAGTTTAGTCTTATAAGAGAGAGGGATTTAAAAATAATAAATAAATAAAAAGAATACCATTTTGGTTTTTAGCAAAAATAAGTTTAATATAACTTAAATATTGGAAAATTTCAATGGAAGAAATATCAACATTCAGATCTGATCTAATAACAAGTTATTCATCGGATCCGACGAAGTTGACTATTCCAAAACGTGGTATGATTTTCTATAGGGACCAACTAGTTGCAGCTCACCAAATACCGATTGCACTCCAACCTAAAAAATTGCATTTTGTTCCATCCTATATAAAATCCACCATTACCAAAAGTTCCCACAAATTTAATACTAAATCTAACATTAGTAGGAGCTTTTGCAAATTTTTAATCGACTTGCAAATCATGAAGCTTAGAATTCTTAATCTACTTTTCCAGAAGCTTTAATTGGTATTGTGATTCCTCTCTTAAAAAATAATAAAGGAAGAATGTAATTTTTTTTTTCTTTTGGAGTGCAATCGGAAACATGTAGTGTGTGGATTTTTTAAGTGATGAAGTGCAACTGACTATTCAAATAGTTCGTATACGAAAACTAGAGGAGGCTATGGGGTGGTCATTCTAGACCAAGATGGTGAGGTTTTGACTGCCTTAGCTGGGTGTGAAGACCCAAAATCAATTATATACCATGAGATGCAAGGTATTCTTCTTGAGTTAAAGCTTGTTAGATCCAAAGGCTGCTCTAGAATCCTAGTTCAATCGGACTTCATTATGGCAGTTAAGATTCTAAATGGTCGATGGAGCTTCCCTTGATACTTCATACATTTGGTTTTGTTGATCGACAGCTTATTGGCCAGCTTCAATGTTGTTAGTTTCTTGCATATATTTAGAGAAGCCAACAAGGTGGCTGACTACCTTGCATCATTTCTTCCTTCTATGGGCTACTCGGCGATGGTTTGTGGATCTTCGCCTCCTCTTGTTTCTCTTCTCTCCTAAGATAAAAGAGGTTATTTTATCCTGAGGTTGTAACTGGTTTGAGTCTGCCTTAACTAAAGATTTGATCCAATATAGACTTGGGGCCTATTTGGAAGGAGTTTCGGAGTAAGAGTTGTACCTCCAATAACTCAACTTCATTTCTACCATTTGAATTCCCGAGATTTGCAACTTTCAGAACCCCCAACTCACAAATTTGGTAGGTTTGAAACTCTGTACCTCTAGGTAACCCAAACCTATGTTTTAGAACTCGTCGAGTTGAATGAAACTTTGTCTAGTTAACTTGACTCCATTGAATTTTTAGTTGACTCAATACAAATATTTATTTGCACCAATTCCGGAAATTCATCAAACTGAGTTGACTCATTACTAAAACTTGAATGGCCGAGTTTCCAGCTATGTATTTTTCATTTAATGCTGAAAGTTGGAATATTAATATCACTAATGTTGGGGTGACATTGGATTTACTGTGATTTTCATTTTTCTAACGTGGGGTGTCCACATAAACGTCAGAAGTGTGAAAATCTCAATAAATCCCAATGTCACTGCAGCACGGTTTAATTAATATAGAACCTTAACTAAGGTCCCCAATTCGGAAACGTGAACTGCTATGCTAGCCCACATGAAGTCTTCTTTTAGTTCTATAGTTTAGAATAATTAGTTAGTTAGGCTAACCCATCCGTCGTAAGGGTTGTGGGACTCACATGGATTGTCAAGTTGGCCGAATAACACTTTAGTCACAATGTGAAAAAAATCTATATTTGACGGCTCAAGGCCGGAATTTCATAAAATTTGATGGACCAAAACGTCAAATTTTTCATTGTAAAATGTTTTTTCGACGGATCGAAACCTTTAAATCAATGGAGGATGAGAGAAATTTGATGGTTGTAAGCAATCGAATTGGAGATTATCAAAATTTTCAACAGCCATAGGCCGTCAAAATTCTCTTTCTAAAATTTGTGGACTTTGACCCGTCGAATTTTCTTATTAAATTTTTCAATTTTTCACATAGTACCCCTCTAGAATTTACAGGCAATATAGATTTTAAAAAAGTAAAAAAAATTAAAAATATATTTTCTTTTTACCTGATCAGAGGATTTGAAAATGGATGGTGACCAATCTCTCAAATTTAAAATTAAAATCCAATGGTAAAATTTAACTTTTATTTTAAAAATTCCTAAAATTTTATGATCTACATCCCTATGCCATCCGGTCATTTTTTTTGTTCAATATGAAGAGGTTTAATCGGGTCTCATTGAGTCAAAATGGCTCAAAAAAGGCACACACAATCTCAATCACTAACTCAATGAACATTCGAGTTAAATTTAGTTTTGAGTTTCAAAACGTAAACCCAAACCACTCATGGTCACGCAGAATAACATACCCACCATGCCATCAAGTTTCCCAAACCAACCAGGCCTACACCTTAGAGCGGTTAATGGTAAATCCAATTCATACACATGTAATAACTTCAGGTCTGAATTGAGGATTTAGATTCCGATCCAATATCTTATTGGATTCGTTATGGATCAATCATATTTTGATCCGACCAAAATAAGAGAAATTGTATAAATTATATTATATATTTTATTTAAATATATGAAGATTATTCAGATTTTGCATATCAAATCAGGGTTTAACCCATTCAGGACTCGTTAGGGTCCTAATATTGAGATCTGAAAAGCGTCCAATCCAAAGCTTATTGGATCAATTCTGTTCAAATCGACCTTGAACCGATCTATTTTCTTTCTATTGTGGCGAAAAGTGTTTCTTAAGCCATGCTTGTAGAACTTCAAAAATCATTTAAAAATTACTCCAACTACTGCTCCAAACAAATCCTAATATAAGTGATAAGACCAAGTAAAAGAAGATTAGTAGTTGTTAGTTGTTACAGAACCACAGCTTGCATTCACGTTGGGATTGTATGACTTCAACCAACAACAAACACTCAGTCAGTGGGACCCACAATTAACCATATGAAGAGAGAGAGAGGATGTTGTGGTCCCCTCCCACCTTACCCTAAGTTAGTCCTTCTTCCAACATATCTTTTGCGAAATTAATAACCCGCATGACTTGTTTGGAATTATTTGTTGATTTAATTTAGACTCCATTAAATACTCCATCTATCTTTCCCATTTTTTCCTTTTAAAAATTTAAATTTTTCCCAAACTTGAGATCCCCTTTTTTGTTAATAAAAGTAATTTTTCCAAAATACCCTCATATCCCAAAATGTGATTATATTTTAGTAAACCTAAACAAAAGGAATCCAATGTAAGGCCCTACTACATATGCCTACAAAACAAATTTGTAAATGGATGTAGAAGAAAACTCTACAATTATTCAATTCTTGGGTAAATTTTTATTAGTATTGGGTCATCTTCAATTGATCGCAAAAATTTCATAACACTTTGCATCGACCCAAAGATTTGGGTTTGGCTAAACAAATCATGTTTCTCTATTCCACTCTGTTCAAAGTCAAATCTTATATTATTGCGAATGAATTCATAAATGTTTTTATTGTATCCATCCACTTTATTTCGAGTCTCTTTTTTTATAGGGGAGGGGGATTGAACCGAGGTATTCAATCCTCTTAGAGCACCTAATTAACCCTTGAAGCATGTGCAATCCTCTCTCCCCACACGCACGACATAATAAATCCCTAAGGTGGGGAGTCGAACTCAAGACCCCCACTTCCTAAGGTATGATACATCTTAACCTCCACTTTATTTCAAGTCTTCCTCCTGTTTTTTTATGACCTTCAACTTGAAAATTTCTTCTAATTAGGGTTGTAATTGATTTCATTAAAAATATATTCAAACCATTTTAACCAACTTTCTCCCTGTTTATTGTCTATCAGAGCTACTTAATATATTTTCTCTCGTAGTATTTTCACTTACCCCTCCTAATATTTTCCTCTCCCAATTTATTAACTTGATGTTTCTTAATTGCCTAACATTCAATTCCATAAAACTTATATGGATGGTCTTACTATCATCTTATAGGATTTTCTTGTGTTAAAAATCATTGCAAAACTTTTCAGATTTCGTGGATGCAAAAAATTACAATTCTTAATTTTGCTATGCAAAAATTGGTAATACAAAAGCTTGCAAATTTTACGGTTAGTTAGACTATATGTTATTAAAATTTAGTTGAACACTAAATTAAGTGTGATTCTAATATTTAACCAAAAGTTAATGTTAGATGCTAGAGAGATTTAATGTTGTAGTTAACAAATGGTTATACAATGACATGGTCGTTATGAACTAATTGTACCAAACTTTTTAATAGGTATAATTTGTGGATTTGACTAAGTCTCATTTTACTTTGATAGTGGAGGGTTTTGTAGCTGATTAATTTTCTTCTTAGGGGTATTAGTGTCATTAGGTGCCCATATGGTTATGGTGGATAAATAATGTTGTTTGACTAGAGTTTGATGACCATATATGCATTTCTAACTTGTTAGTTAGATTCTAATTGACATTAGAAAATTATTATTCTAACTCACTTTGGGTCTTTATTGGTATTTGGGACCATATGGTCTTGGTACAAAGTATACTTTGACTCATTCTAGAATTCAATATTTTAAACCTCGAAAACTTGACTCAGTCTTCCATTGAGTCAAGTCAACTTTTAAGAGTCATCTCTAATGAATGCATTACATACATATATTAAAATTTTAATATAATTTATATTTATTTATTAATTCAAAAACAAAAGTTAAATATAACAAGATGTAACTCAACTGAGTTCTAATCGAGTCAACTCAAAATTCCATTGAGTTGAGTCAATCATCGTAACCAAGTTCGGATTTGATAGGGATCAGGTTGGTTTAATTCAACTAAATCTGGAAAAAAAAATCAAAAAAAAATATATATCTGAAATTTGTTGGGTATTATACCAATGATGTTTTCGGATTCTTCCCAGAAAGTAGAAACCCATGAAGTACTTCAACCTTCCAAAGAACCCTAACTTTTCTCGAGACTTGAGGATTGAAGAGATAGGAATGTTGAGGTTGCAGTGGAGCAATTAATCAGGAATTCATCGCTAAATTCCTCGATTTGTCAATTTGATAGACTAGTCCCTTATTTGAAGAATTTTTTGAAAAATTATTTCAATTTCTAACAGTGGAGTCAACTCAGCCGAGTTCTGAAGTGACTCTACATATATTATATTTTATTAAATTGTTGACTTTTCTACTCTACCAATGGTATTCAAAAAAAAAATTCTAAGACAAGCCAACTGTCTCATCTTGCTGTCATTATGCTTTTAAACTTCAATGATATGTCATGTAAATATCCTCAGTGTATAAGGGCAGTTGAGTAATTTGAGAAGTGAAATATCTTTCTATAATTAGCTACAAGTAGAGAAAGAAGAGTGAAACTTACAGTTAGCTACAACAAAGAAGAAAAAGCCTTCCAATATTTTGAGTTAAAAGAGAAATATAGACTTTCACTTCATTTCATGTCTATCTACATTGTATAATTATAGCAACAATGTGGGTTTGAAGAGCTGAAAAGCTTTGTTATTTATAAAGAAGAAGAGAAAGAAGAAAGAAGAAAGAAGAACATGGGAAGCAATAGAAGTGAATTATACTATGTTTTCATGAAATACGATCCCGAATATGAGCGTCTTCGAGCTGATCAGTTTGTTCTTCATTTTTCCTTCTTAAATTTTAAATACATTTGATTTTATCTAAATGAGTGATCTAATGCTATATATTTTTATTATTTTGTTTCTATGATAGAAGAAATAAAGGATCACATGAGCTTGATTTGTATCTGAGCAACAAACATGACGAGTTGTTGGGAAGAACACTTGAACCCATGACATACAAGAAGAGAAATTCTTTGGCTATTGTTGATGGGTTTGCTGTAGAAATCACTGATTATCAGGTAATGTTAGATTTCATGTAATTTCAAGTTCAAAATGCACCTTTCCATTTTTTCTTTTAAGAGAACTTATATTGCCACACCAACTTTTGCTAATGCCACACCAAGACGTGTGCTAATTTCATTTACATATGAATTGGGGTGGCATTAGAATCTCTTGTTCTTCACTTGTTGCTTTAATTAAACTTATGAAAGATATATTTGTATTTTTTTTTTTTTTTTTTTTTTTTTTAATTTTTTGAATCAGGCTAAGTTGCTTAGATCTGCAAAAGGAGTGAGAATTGTAGAGAAGAACCAAGAGCTTAATCTATGAGGAAAAAAAAAAAAAAGTGCTTTCTATGTTTATGTAAGAGGGGTAAATTAGGTATTTTACTATGTGTAAATGTATTAAGGTTTACTTTACATTATAAGCTCTATACAGATTGGAGAGGTAGTAATGGTGGGGTGGGGGTCTTCCTGCTACCCTTATTTAATGCCACGTGTCTATTTAAGGAAGTTTTGAGTGGTCTCTCTCTCTCTCTCTCTCTCTCTCTCTCTGTCTCTGACGCACACACTGGATCGAATCCGGATCACTGGTTGATTTGGGACCAATCCACTAAGTATTGGATCAGACCCTAATCGAATCGGGTTTTATCAGATCCAAACATTAGTATTCAAACCCAATTTGACAAAAACCGAATGGGGTTTGAATCGGATCAAATCCGATTTTATATTCAAAGTATAAATGAACTTCATTTATTTAAACATAATATATAACACAATTTACGTAATTTCTCAAATTTTATCATAATAGAGGCCTGTCCAATTGGAACCAATCAGACATGTCAACAAAATCAGATCCTTAGCGGATCAGATTTTTATCATTACCCAAACCCTCAATCCAGCTCCAAAGTTATCAGATCGGAACTGATCGGATTTTGGGGTTGATCCAATCCATTGACAACCCAAGTATTTTACTATTTAAGGAGTGTAAATGGGCCATCATTCCTTGGGTTGTGATTGTGCTTAATTAAGAGGCCCACATTGAACTGAACCCATGGGCTTAATATTGCTTATTTTTATGAACTAAGATAGTTACACTAAGGGACCCTTTTTTAATATAAAAGCCTTTATTATAAGAAATGAAGGAAAAATATTGCAAAACATTGTGAAATACTAGTATATGAAAAATTACATTACAAATTTATAGCTTTTGCACGCATGACTACTGCAAAACTTTGCAGCATTCTTAGTTTTTTATTAAGATATATTCAATTGGCACACTAAATTTTAATTTCAACACACCAATCTTTTTGAAATTGAATGGTTGTGTACATACAGATTGGTGTGTTATAAGTTGATGTGTTAATAGAAACTCTCATCTTTGATACAGCGAAGTTATGTATGATTTCTGGAGGAAACTGATGGGGGCACCATACTTCAATTCCGAGTATGGTCATTAGAAGAATATGTTTTGATTCTGAGTGATGAGAAGAAATATCTCAATATGATTTGATATAGGAAGATTTTATTGCCATGCCAACTTTTGCTAATGCCACCTCAATTCATATGTAAATCACCAAAGAATTAGTAGTACCACACGTCTGGGGTGCCATTAGTAAGTATTGGTGTGGCAATAGAAGCTCTTTTCTACCACTTTAACGGGTTAATAAGGTTAAAAGGCAGTAAGTACGTTTTAAGCGACATGATGAATGGATACAGTAAATCATACGTAGTGTAGTCTGTAGTCTGTACATGATTGACGTGGTAAGAGTACAAAATCATAAAATCTTTTCCTTCGGGATACACATGGGAAAGATCTACGATTCTGTGCCCTTGCCACATCAGACGCATATGAACCGCATATGATTTATCGTGTGCATTCATCATTATTGTAGTTTTAAGGGGGTCATATGAAATGGATCTATTTTTCAACAAAGTCCCGTAGAAAAGGCTGACATGTTTGGTCACATAATACAGTCATCACATGCACTATGTTTGTGTGCATTCACTACCCTCACAGTCTTAACTCTTAAGGGTCAATTTAGATGTTGACAGCCTCCGAGCTGGAAATTAGTCGGATAATATTCACCCGATCCGAATTATTTGACCACGGTACACATTATAATATATGAATAAACCTTATAAGATGATTTTGTTATAAGATCACACCATCTAAAATGAGATTTTGTGACTCCAACATCTATACACTTAGGGTGTGATTTTGTTACTTATGAGATTTATTCATAATTTAATGGCCCTTGAATTATTCTTTACTTATAAACAGACTAGAGTTGGCCGTGCCGGATGGGATTGAGATTAGGGTGGGTCAACAAATATTTAAAAAAAAAAAAAATCAAGTAGATGATCGACTTTCGCAAGTGATAGTTCGGTCATCTTGCATTCAAGCACTTCACCGACCTTCTCCTGTCTTTATGAAAAAGTAAGGGTCAATAAGTTCGGGTTGGTCATGCCTAAATTACATTGACCCTCCTTCATAGAAGTAGGAATAGATCGAGCTAATAGGCCAAAGAGGCGGCCGATTCTATTCCGAAGACGGGGGCTAGAGATCCATTGAGTTGTGCCTATATGACACAAGCATCTTCTTTAAGATTAAGAGGATAAAAGTAAAAATAAAATAAAAATTAGGAGTATTGTTAAAAATAAATTGAGATTAAGGGATAAAAGATATAAATTTTAAAATGAGTTAAGGGAGGAAATATAGTAAATATAGAGTGGGTGAAGAGGAAAATGATAAATTGAACCCCAAAAAATTATAGTTGGATATGATATTTATCTTGACTGGATAAAAGTTGTACTTGATTAATGGCAAAATCTTAAGAGATTGATTATCGATGCATGTGAAAATTCAAATTCGGACAAAAAAAAAAGTGATCAAAATCTAACAACTATGTAGAAGTGTGATCAAAATCTAAAAAAAAAATTTAATTTGCAAAAAGAATCGAATTTTTAAAAAATTATCGATGGAAACCTTTTTTGACCGTTTAACAGCCGAAAATAATTTTCTCTCTCCTCTTGTGCATTTTTAGTAATAAAAAATTCTCTCTTCAATTTTCTCTCCAGTCAAGATCAATATTTCACGATCTTAATCTTGATCATGATCATGATCAAGATATTGAACACGATCACAATCTTGATCAAGATCTTAATTACATCTTAATTTTGATCGTGATCAAGATCTTGATCTTAACCAACGTGATCTTAATATTGATCAAGATTGTGATCGTGATCAAGATTAAAATCATGATTGTGAGATATTAATTTTGATTGGAGAGAGAAAATTTCGATCCTTTAAGGATCGAAATTTTCTCTCCAATTTTTTATTACTAAAAATTAGGGGTGCACATTGGATTGGGTAATCCGAGAACCGAACCAATCCGAAGCATTTTGGATTGGATTGGTTCGGATTGAGCATGGTTTGGTTCGGGTACGGATTGTATATAGAAAAATCCGATTGATTTGGTTCGATTTCGGATTAGGGGTATAATAAAACTGAACCAATCCGAGAACCGAACTAATCCAAAGTATCTATTATAATATATATAACGAAGAAGTAACTCATCAAAGTCTTCAACTTTATCTCCCTATTTTTTTTCTAACAAAAACTCATAAAAAATATACACAAATTTCTCTTTCAACTCTCAAATGAATTAACTCATTTATGGAAAAACATTTGCAAAGAATTTGATTCCTTATTTTTTTTTTATGAGAACCTTTATGCTATGTTTATTAGATGAAATATAGACTTGGATTCATTAATATACCATTTATGGATTAGTTTTCTCACTAACCATCAAAAATACTAATTTTAAAATTGTAAATTTTTTTTTTTTAGTCTCATTAAACTTCCTCTAATTTTTAATTTATATAGATTTCAGTCAAAATTTAATCATAAAATCATTTTCATTTTTAAAATAGGCATTATTTATTATTTGATCCAAAGGATTCCTCTTTTAAAAGAAAAAATACTAGTTTTTCTATTTTGAAAATATGAGAACCGAGAACCGATCCAAACCAATCCGAACCAAGGTTGGTTTAGATTGGTTCAGTTCCAAATTTGTAAAACCGATCATATTTGGTTCGATTCTAATTTTGCCAAAATCCGAACCATGTGCACCCCTACTAAAAATGCACAAGAGGAGAGAAAATTATTTTTAGCTGTTAAACAACCAAAAAAAGATTTCCACCGATAATTTTTAAAAAATTCGATTCTTTTTGCAAATTAATTTGTTTTAATAATTTCCCCATAAATCAATTGCTCCACAAACGATGAATAAAATACCAAAAACCATTTTTATCTATATGCTTTTTCTAAAATGGAGAAAGAGTTGAGGTTGTGATCTTCTGATCAAACTCAGTTGGGCTTGAGATCTGTTACCTTATATGTAATGGTCCTGATCCATCTCTAATCGGACTGCAATAGATAAGAAATTTTTTGGGGCAGACTTGTGACGTAATAATTAATAATTAAAAAATAAAAATTATAAGAGAATTTCAAACTGTTTATCACACCATGAACATGGTTCAAAAGAATACACAACAAACCTTAAAAAGAAACAGAACAAGAACCAGACCCATTAGAGCTTGTCAATTCTGAGCATGGCCATGGGTTCACTTCAAGAGCAGTACCACTAACATCAGAACACTTCCATGGAGAAGATGTTACTGGTCCGGCCACACCGTGAAGCTTAATATTGGAGAGACAAATCCCCGTAAAAGGTGAGTTCTTCAGCCCTTGTATCGACCCCGGTTGCTGAACCTTCTCGCCCCACACATTCCGAATTATAACACCCTTAACGACAGGTAGAGCATTCGGATCAAATTTGTCATCCGGGTGGTCTCCAACATCCCCAGCAATCCGTATTCCTTTCCGAGTATTTTCCATGTACACATTTGAAAATGTAATATTTCTTATTAAACCTCCCCTACCAATGTTTGTCTTCAAATGGATTCCAATGCCCATGTTGAAGAGGTTTATGTGCTCAGCTAAGACGTTCTCTACACCACCAGAGGTTTCACTGCCAATTGCAATTCCTGCAAAAGGAGATGACCCGGTTACTCTCCTGATCGTGATGTCGGAGCTTTTGCGGCCATAATTGATGCCATATTCATCCCATCCACTCTTCACAGCAACCAGATCATCCCCTGTTGCGATATAGCAGTCTTCTATGCAGACGTGAGAGCTGGAATCTGCAATCAGTTGATCATGAATATGCATATTTCAAGTTGTGCATGTTTATTCTAATTCAATTTTTAGAAATAATGCCATAAAAATAAAGAGAGCTTATACTGCCACACCAACGTTTCTTTTTTATAAAATTCCAACCATAAAACAAAAGGAAGCTTATGTTTTTTAATACGACTAAAGATAAAACCGACTCGAATAAAGCAACTCGAAATTCACTTGCTGACGTGGATGTGTGTATGGTACCATAGATCTTTTTTGCTTGTGTATCGCAAAGAAAAGATCTATGGTTCTGAGCACATGCCACGTCGGCAAGTGAATTTTGAGTGGTTTTTTTTTTCGAGTCAGTTTATCGCGACTCTTTTAATATGCACAACCACCATGTCAAATTACCATCAGAGAAGCTCCTTTCTTTCTTTTTCTTTTTTTTCGTTTTCCCCTTCAAGTTTCAAAATCCATTTTGGTGTGGATACATACATATATATATATATATATGGGTCAGGTTCAAGGGCCATATGAGAAAACATATAAGAAAACTTTCGACGGTTAATATAATTTTAAAATATGGGTTAGAAATTTTGGATTGAGCTGATTTTTTGTGAGGATGATCTCTATGATGGGAAGATCATTCAAAAAAAAAAAAATCAGCCCAATCTGAAACTTCTAACCCCATTAAAAGTGATTTAGAATGTGGACCGTCGATTTTTTACTAATTTTTATCACTAATTTGTAAATCACTTTTGATGGATTTAGAGGTTTCTGATTGAGCTGATTTTTTGTGAGGATGATCTTCTCATCATAGTGACCATCCTTGCAAAAAATCAGCTCAATCCAAAACCTCTAACCCTTATTTTGAAAAACGAAAGTTTTCTTACATGTTTTCTCACATGGCCCTTGAACCTGACCCATATATATATATATCCTTATTTGGGGGTGATAATTTTAGAGAGCTTTTATTGCCACACCAACGTTTACTAAGAGCACCCCAAGAGTGTGCTAATTCCTTATAAATATCATGCGAATTGGTGTGCTCTAAGTAAAAGATGATGTGGTAATAGAATCACTCTAATTTTATGATTTGGTGTCATAAAAACATTTGGTTAGGCAATAGAAACTCTCTAAACAAAATGTTTCTGTAAAGCTGCTACTCCCACATAGTGAACATGCCCAACAAAATCTGCATTCTTTCTCATTAATAGGACAATTTGAGTGGACCATAGCCCAAAAATTGTACTAATTAATCAGAACTATTCGATCTTCTGACCACTGCACAATTTTATTGATCATCAAAAAGCCAGCAAAATCTACATTCTTTCTCATTAATAGGACAACTTGAGTGAACCATAGCCCAAAAATTGTACTAATTAATCATAACCATTCGATCTTCTGACCACTGCACAATTTTATTGATCATCAAAAAGCCAGCAATTACTAGGAAAACGAAGACGGTTAAGCCGTGCAATTTTCGTTCCATGCCACCCAAGATGCAGCCCATCTATGATTGATGCACAGATGGATTGGTGAGCATCTTGTTTGCTGGCCAAGAAGATCTTCACAGACACATCTTTGCATAGGAGTTACTATTTGCTATATTTCATGGAATCATTAAATAGTATTTACCTGGATCAATACCATCTGTATTGGGTGAATCAGGAGGAGCCAAAATGGTCACATATCGAATTACAACATTGCTGCAAAGTAGATAAAACTATTAGCACAAATTAATAATACATCCCTGCCCTTTTTCATTACTTTGGCCGGCATTAGATAATATTTCAATCCTGGATTTTTCAACATACGGCAAAAATGTCAATAGTTACTGACAAGTGAGAATCTAAAATTTACCAGAATCTTCTAGAAGAAATTATCAGGATACATTTTACCTCAAAATAAAATGCTAGTTTTGGTATTTTTAATGTATAAAAAAATGTTAGATTCAAGCATTACCTGCAATAAACAGGGTGAATATTCCAGAAGGGAGAGTTCTGAAAGATCACATTGGAAATGATTATGTTTTTGGAATTAATAAACTCAATGAGATTCGGCCTTGTGAAGTGGAGGGATCTCTGCCTCCACATGTTCCACCAGACATCACCCTGGCCATCAATAGTCCCGTTCTCACCTGTGAATGCGTATGGAATGTTAAACAAAACAGCCTACAAATAGCATTATATGTTGTTTCGATCACACACAAGCACCATCATAGAAATGTCCATCACACAAATGCAAGCAATAACAAAATGACGGAAATAGCCTCCCTAATATGTGATATTCTACTGACCAATATGTGATACGAACTAAGCTACTTAATCTGGATTTAAATTTGCCATGTGTGGTAAGGCAACTAAAAAGATTGGAAGACAAAGGAGTTAGAAACCACCTGTGATTATAACATCGTGTAGTCCATCTCCGTGGATAAAACTCATATACCTCCCACCAGGTAGCTCTCTTCCTCTTCCATAAGAAGGTAAAGGATCAATTAAGGGCCAGGTCAATGTGTCCTACACATCAAACAAAGAAGGTTAAATGCACAAAAACACGATAAAGAGAAGAAAAGAAATCCACCAGTTTTACGGTAGTTATCATGATTTGAGAATCAAAGAATATTACAATGGGGATGGGCTTGAATCTCAGTGTTGCTTAACTAGGTCGGTCAAACCTAGTCAAAAGTTTGGTCACCTTAGGATGCAAGTATAACACCTTAGAATCCAAACAATCTCAAACAAAACTACTGATTAAAACAAAAAATCAAATTACCGAAAAATCTTTTAACATCATTCCTTCGTTAAGATGGAATTGAGTGGATGAACAGCAGAAATTCTACTGATTTGCTCAAAATAAAAACTGTATCGGGTTTCTTTAAGTTAATAACCGGCCATAGTATCTGGTGGTCTTGGCATCATGGAATAAATGGATGATAACTTGATTTTTCCATAGAAAATAAGATAAAAACAAATACAATCTCAAGATGTTATCAAACCTTTTTGCATCCATTTAATTTTCTCTTTACTTCTTAACCAAAAAGGTGGTACCATCAGTGGTGCATTGTGCAACCAGCCATTTACATTCTGGTACGAAATTCTTGATATCCACAAGGTCCAATGCTCTTTAGATATTCGAATTGTATAATATCTTGATATCATGTAAATTATTGTTACTGGTCCAGTTTTGACTTCAACAGATGCCCCATTGAGGACCCACAATACAAAGGTGTTGATTATTGAGTGTAAAGGACAATTTTATCAATTCCAAAAGAAACAATTTGCCCCTACTAAGACCGTTAATTAATGAGACACATGGTACTAATAAACATAAAGGAGTTGGTTTTGCAATCCCACTCCCACCTATCCACAGTTGCAACCATAAGTGGTACAAATGTAGTATGTCACAGCAACAAGAAATTGCAAACAGTAACCACACAAGTTTTGAATTAATTTATTAATCAGGTTTGCTTTTGCTAGGTGATCAGGATAATCCAATAAGCATAGTTTTTTTTTTCTCTAAACAACATTAAGTACATTGCAACAAAAATTGATTCAATGGGCCCAACAATTGACATGCAAACTCTTTTGAGCCCACTGACCTATCAATATTAGGCCTACCCTATGGTGGACCTTGAGAACAAAAATAGTCTAACTGGTCATTCTAGCTAGGGAGGGCTATCAATAGATCCAGTCAGGATCAGACCCAGAAACAATCCAATAAAGAATCAGATGGCCTGATCAAATATTTTATTGGATTCAATATGATAATCCAAGTCCAATCTGATAACAGTTGGATCGGATCAAATTCAACTTGATATTAAAAAATATATAAATAAGCATCATTTATTTAACAAAATATATAATATAACTTCTCACATTTCTCAAATTAGGGCCCTATAAGATCGGGGCATGGTTGATCTAGAACCAATCCGATGGTTGCCGAAGCAGATCCTTATCGAAACCCAAATCCTCAATCCAAATCCAAAGTTATAAAATCAAATTTTAGGTCTGGCTGGTCTGATCCATTGACAACCCTAATTGGCTTTGTACATTTTTCATCTATTTCTAGGTTTTTTAGCATTTTTCATAATGGGGTTTGAATTACTCATGGGGCCCACCTTTGATAAGGAAAATATCCAAATTAAACAGCTATAAATTACCAATCGGAGTAATTCAATGTTCCGGTGTCATGACTCATGACACCATTATGGTTTTCTCCGGTGCACGAGCAAGAAGAAGCCAACAATAAACCAATGGACCCATCATGAAGATCTCTAATCCTCAAAAGTTCAGTCCAATCAATTATGCTTAGCTAGTTAGCCATGTGATCATCAATGGATGAGACCCACTTACCATAAGCATCTACTTTCTAGTTACATTGTAGGACACGTCTATTAAATAACACAGATCTATGAGTATGATGACACCTACCTATAATCAAACTCTTCAAGGGTTCAAACTAAAAACATGCCCCTCTTGATGAGCCCCGTCTTCTGTGATAGATTAATAAATAAATAAATGACCTGAATGCCCTTGTCTTCATCCTGCAGTCAAAAACCCTTGATTTTTCATCTTCATAATCTACTTCAAATGTCAAGGCAAGATACGATTTTTGAAAAAATACAAAATGATGAAATTTTGGTTAGAAAACCAAGAAGCCGAAGATGGACGAATTTGAGAGAGACATCAAGTATAAGCTGGACTTAAACCCACGACCTCAAAGTTGCATTGCAATTTGTCATCCAATTGAGCTATGGATCTAAGCCCAAAGGAAGAGATGCAACAAAAAGACCACCCATGTTAATATTACAATCTATTAATTATATGGTTCTGATGGGATCTGATGCATTAGTGCTTGTATCATTTTACCCGAGAAAAATCAAGGGTTTTTTCGCTAGATCTTGAAGAAGAGGGCATTTAGGTCATTCAATATTAGTATGTAACAGAAGACTGAGGTCTTGGGGCATGTATCCAGACCGTTTGATGAGTTGAGAGAGAGAACCTGAGTAGCTCTAATGGTGGCTCCTTTAGCCAAATACAGAGTCATACGGCTTGTGAGATTAAAACTCTCTGTAAGAAAAATTCCTGGAGGTATATAAAGAAGCGTTCCGCCTCTCCTTCTCAGATGTTCAATCCGATATATCGCTTCCCGAAACGCTTTAGTGTTTAATGTACGACCATCACCGACACCTCCGAAATCCGTTATGGATATAACGTCGTTTCGATACGTCATTGGTACCGTCCCGGCGCACGTTACCACTTCACCAAGGACTAACCAGTTTTGCAGGTAAGCCGCCATGGCCAAGAAGTAGAGAACAAACGAGAGAAGAGATCGAAGCATTTTTATTTTAATGGCAGAAACTGAGAATGATATTAACAGATCTGAAGATTATTCGAGGGGAAATGCTTCAAATTAAGCTTTAATGGTGGAAAACAGAGCAAAAAAACAACTAAAAATCACAAATTTCAACAAAAAAAATCGGAATCTAAGGTAGCTGGAAAGAGAAATTAGAAGTTTAGCAGAGAAGACTCCCAACTTCCAAGAAGAAAACTCCAAAAAGACCTTTAATGGCGGATGATTTGCAACAATGAAATAAAAATTCTTAAAAGGGGGTATGATTAAGCGGAGAAACCTCCCTAAAACCAGAGAGAAATGTCCAAAATAATCTCAGACTTGCTTTAAAAACCCTAAAAAGGAGAAAAGAAACTAGTGATGGAGAAATAATCCAAGAAGATAGCTCCAATGGAAGAAGGACATTAATGGTGAAGAATTATAAAATAAAAAATAGGAAAAAAGTGTAAAAAAAAATATTAAAAATTGAAACCACCTTCGAAACAATGATCTTGAATTTGGAAAACCCAACAAGAAGATGAGATTAATTCTGAGAATTAGTCCCAAAGCAGAGCTTTGTCTACAAGCTTTTGTCTCTGAGGTTTCACAGTTGAGAGTGAGAGAGAATGAATTGGAGACTGAACCGAAGAGCGCTTTATTATCTTTCTTTTTTTATTGTCTTTTTTTTTTTTTTTTTGTTTATTCAGACATACCCCTCTACATTTTGATGAATATTTGAGATACCTCTTTGTTTGCAAATTGATGCTATGCTCCTTTGACCTTGGTCTTTTACCGTAACTAATCAAAATGACGTAAATGCACTCTTCTTCGACAATCAAGCAAAAAAAAAGTTATAACTAGTCATCTTCAAGTTCATCAACCTCTACAACAAATTACTTTTTAATCTATTAAACCTCATCTTCAATCCATTGTTTTCAACCTCAACTCAATTCCTTTGTAGAAAATTTTTATATCCAAGTCTAGTCTTATATTGTAAGCATTGAATGAAGTGGAATTAGACAAAATATAGAAGTGAGAGAGTGGCTATTCTACGAATAATTCTGGGAAGCCCTCTTTAGACATCCAAAATGGAAAAAAATATAGAAGCACTTTTGGTCTTGAACCCACAACTACCACACAAATAACTTTGGATTAGAGCTTTCCATCTTGAACTCATATCTCTCAATCTACTTTTATCTTTGAGCCAATTGGAATCGGCACTTTGGAGCTAAAGCCTATTGATGCCACTCCTCAATATCTCGTTCAATCAGAGCTTCTTGTGATTGCCTCCAGACACTCCTCCAGTATGTTCCCATAATCTTATTTAAGACCCAATTTAGTGCATCCTCTCATCTTATTCCTAGTACTTCCACATCAAAGTCCCCTCTCATCTTCAACAATATCCTCCATGTCAACCCCATGAATGCTAAAGGAAGATTGAAATCATTAGTATCTTAAAGGTGAAAATGACGTTGAAAAGAAATTCGAAGGTTGAAGTAGATTAATCTCAAGGTTGAAAATTAGGGTAAAAAATGTTATCCAAGAGTTTGAAGACATCGTAACAAAGTTCGGATTTGATAAATATTCATTTGGAGTTCAATTCAGTTAATCCAAATAAATTTTTGAAAGTTTCGTTAAAAAGATCAGGATATTTTGGGAGAATATCCATATGATAATTTTGGGTTTCTTACTAAACTCAATAACCTTCAACATTTCTAGAAATTATATCTTGTTTGAGATTCAAATATTGAAGAAAATAAAATTTTAGTATGAAGGATAAAAATAATATGTTATTCCACATTTAATCGAATTTTGTGAATTTGTGAAAAAATTCAGAGTAATGATAGGTTTTGTGAAGAAAATCGGGGGGGTTTAGTCAAGTTAAGTTGGAAACAATAGGCTGGAGATGATTGATTTTGAGAATAAAATTCAAGAATTTTCAATTTTTTGGGGGGTGAAGAAGCAAGTAATTAACTTATTTTGCATTAGCCTACTAAAGAAACTAAGGTCAAGGGGGCATGTCATCAGTTTTAAAAACACAGGGGCATAACTCAAATATACACCATACGTGAGGGACATGCGGAAGAGAGCTGTTATTACCACACTAACTTTGACTAATACCACACCAATACCTAAGTGAATAATTGCTCACAGTTGGTGTGGCGTTAGTAAAAGTTGTTGTAGCAATAGTAATTCTCCATGCTAAATTACCTTTTGTCTGCTTCTTTTTTTTTTTTTTTTTTGAATAAAATTAGTTTCCTGAATTATTTATTTTTAAAAGAAAGTATAGTGATGATTAATTTAATAATAGATGCAGTTATGGATATCTTCCAACAAAAATAATTAATAAGGCAGTCTTGCCGTCACCCCGGTTTACTGTCATCCTTAGGCCTCATACCAGTGGATTGTCCTCGAATCAGTGTGAATCTCGAGGACCATGCTCTAAATGAAAATCTAGGGAAAGCTTTTTCTTGGACCAATGGCAAAATAAAAATTGCGACTTGTTGGCAAAATGACAAAAAACAGCTAATAGTTTTTTCTAAAAGACAAATTACTCCCCTTATCCTGTTACCACGTTTCCATTGGTCCACACGCAAAAAGATCTTAGAGTTTGAAACACAAAAAATAGCTAAAAGTAAGATTATAGGAAAAGTCTTGATGGTTGTGTTACATACTCAAAAATATTTTTCGATTTTCTATCTTTATTTTATATAATAAAAGACATTGGTAGGATTCACAGTTGTTACAATTTTGTGAGAGACACAAGTGTCGTTGTTGCTATAAGTGAGTGGGCATAAACATTCTATCCAATTTTAAATTTGTGGGACACTGGGACTCACTTTATTATCTTTATCATCTAATTTACTATATTTTCTCTTTTGTATATTTAACTCATAATTAGTAATTTGGTATACGGCAAAAAATTATTATGGGATTAATTCGAGTACGATTCAGAATATATATTTTGTAGTTCATTTAAAACTTCAGTCAAAAATTCGAAGAACGGCAAAAATCAAATATGAGAATTATTCGGGTACAATTCGACTTCAATACTCTAAAAAACTTTTAAAATTTCGTATGTATACATATTAAAATTTTCATAGTACTCATGTCCAAATATTTAAAAAAACTCTCCTATATTTTTAAGATTTATTATTCTTATATCTTATTTTTCAAAATCACCATCACTACCCTTCATCTTTGAACTCATCTTTGATAAATTAAGAACATAAGATATTTTTATGCATGTATATCAAATACTTAAGCCTTATCACAAAATAATAACACTTAGATACCTTTACACATATTACATTTTAATATTTATTCTAAAATAGTATATATTGACAAAATTTAAAACTAAGAACATATGTTTTTTTCTTATGATTAATCATACTATTAACACAAATCTTCATAATACAAAGCACATACTATCTGAATTAATTGAATTACTAAGACTTGCGTTCAAAAATTCCAAGAAGAGAAAGAAGATTTGAAAAATGAGTGAAAAAACTAATTGTTAATTGATAATCATGAGATTAGATAACAAACAATAATTAATGATTGTTTAATGATGAAACATTTTAGTATAAAGACAGAATAATGAAAATATTATCAAGCGAGATTGAGATAAAAAAATTTATTATAAAAATATGAGTTAATTTTGTTTTTAACCCTCTTTGCAGAAAGTATTTTTGATTTGTTTAATTCGGGACAAGAATAAATTGTGAATGATTCAAAAGGGTTCAAAAGTCGAGAATTTTTACTATGAATTGAATTTTTACTACGAAAGTTTTAATTATTTTATGTATCATTCGAAAACTTCAGGTATAATTCCTGAATTATTCAAAGAATTACTAACTATGCTTTAACTTACTTTATTATTTTTTATCTTTAACCCTCTCAATCTTAAAAATTATAATAATACCCCTCTAAATTTTTTTTTCACTTTTACCCCCATTAACCCTAAAGAGGATATGGCACGGATGAACTCTAGTCTATATAATAAAATACAATTGTAAGTCCCAAAATTAATAAGGGAATAAATACTTCATCCATCCTTTTGTGTGGACCTACTCTATTGTCTTTCCTTTAAATCCCTTCAACTTTATTGTCTTTCCTCTCTCTCCCTCCTTTTTTTCAATAATACCCCTCTAATTACTATTTTTTTTCTTTTTTACCCTTTTTTAAATAATACATCTCCAATTCTATTATTATTCATCTTTTACCCCCTTAACCCCTAAAGAGGATGTCATGTCATGGGAACGGGCACTCTAGTTAACACACCAAATACATATACACACATTTTATTTCAAAAGGAATTGTGTTTTATAAGTAAAAGTTGGTGTGCCAATAGAGTTTCTTAATATTTTTGTTATATAATAAGATTGCTAGGATTGTCAATTGGGCCCAATGGTTGTGCTCTAAAATCGAAATGCAAGACTTAATGTTGAACCCGTAAAATAAAATCAAAGTCTTAATTTTCAAGGTCATAAAATCTAAGTCAAACTAAGGCTTGATAGTATTTAGCCCGACTCGACCTAGCCCACCTATAATAATTGCGGCGTCCTGCCAAACACTAACACAAAAGCCCCATGTCAGATCTCGAGTCACTAGGTAGCGCCTTCAAATTTCGACATAGTCTCATCTATTTATGTTAGCATTCCAAGGCATTCAACATGTACCTAATAAATGACATACATTATCATGCATATATACATACAAAATATAATACTAGTAAAAGTCTATATACATCTAATAACGTACGATAGATCAGAGTGCGGAAGGATAAACATAATACAGGATTATATAAAACTCCTTACTCTAACAAAAGTCTTAACGTTCAGTACAAAATCCATAATATTACCTGGACGAACTAACACCACTAGGGGGTACAGTCCCAATACTCACCAAGTACGGACTCTGATTGTCTATCTAACCTACCAAATAGTCCTCATTCGTGTTCTACAACTGTCTCACCAAGCTCTGGATCTGAAATTATAATGGAGAAGGATATGGTAAGTAACAATAGTTACCCAGTAGGGAAACAAATAATTTCTGCCAATAACCTCTCCTAACATGACCGAATAAACATACTAAATCATTTTAACATATGCAAAGTTTTACAGAAGGAACTACGATTAATTGGTACATATGGCCAGGGATAAGCAATTAAATATTTTAAAACTCACATTACATTATCAGTAGTACTCACTATAATATTTTTTTATACAAATCTAATTGATCAAATGAAAACATTAAACATGCATTTCATTTAATATATCAAAATAAGACAACATATACATAATACACAATAGTGGAGTAGTGGAATTAGAGAGTTGGGATTGACGACTGGATCGCTCCCAGTCGGTACGTGATTGTAACACCCCGGATTTTCAACTCATATCTCGAGGAAAGTAAATGGTGAGATTTGGAGGAAAATATCGAATAAGAGACTTAGAGTAAAATACTCGAATATTGCTATGATTAATTTTGAGGAAAATCGACTTCGCCATTAGATTCAAAAGGATCGGAATATATACATTAGCTTGTAAGCAAGTTCGAATTCGAGTTCGGAGGAAAAAGTTAACAAATCCTCGAATTTCGCATTAAGTGGGATCCAACATAGTGGAATTTCGTTAGAGCGAGAATCGAAAAGATTTGATGATACCATTAGATCCGTAGTGAAAAATTATTCGAAATGGTATATTCGTTTGTCGTTTTCTGAGTCCGAATAGTTAAGTTACGATCGAAACTAGAAATGATGGGGAAATTACACGTATACCCTCAGCCCTCTTATAAAAGAAAACTCACTTTCTTTTATTTCATTTCACTTCTTCACTCTTCTCCAAAGAACTCAACTCAGCCATTTTCTAGACCTAGGGTTTAAACCCATTCCTATCAAGATCTATCCCAATCAAGTCCGAGTTGAACCTCGACGAAGAAGGCAAAGTCGTCGGCATTGTCGAGCTCTACGTCCTCACCCCATCCAACCTCCATTTCCTCTTCTTTTCTCTTGGTCTCCCACAAGAATCAGCAAGTGGGTTTTGTATAATCACTTGGAGCCTCATCCAAATCATAGGAGAGTCGTTGTTGGTCATTAGGAAGCGGGGAGAACACCTTCAAAAAGGGTTTCACAACCAACCACTCCGTTGGCACCCGAGTTCAACCACTTTCAGAACTTCGAACCGCCTAACATTGATCCTTAGTGTTGATTCATCACCATTGGCGTCCACAAACAAGTAAGGGACTTCCGATTCTTATTGGTAACTTTAGATTTCTCAAATGTGCATTTAGGGTTTTGAAACAAAACTTATTGTTTGCATTTAAATGGTAGAAATTGGTGTTTTGATTTCAAATTCATGGTAGAAGTAGGTGTTTTGTTTACGTTTTATCAAATTTTGATAACAAAATCGTGGGTGGGTCGAATGGTTCGAAGAATGGAAGAAGAAATCGAAAAAGGGATCGAAAAACCCAAAAATCGCGAGCGAGGTTCAGGCTGTAGGTGGGAAGGGTCGGTGCCACCGGCACCTACCGAAGGCATTCTGTCGGTCCCACCGACAGAATGAAGCTTCTGCCACCGATGAAACGCGATGAAATTTTATGTTGTCGGCAGGACCGTCGGTCCCACCGACATCTGTCGAAGACCAATCTGTCGGTTCCACCGACAGAATCCTGATTCTACCACCGACAGCCACCGACAGACACAGTTTTGACCAGAACAGTGTTCTGACTCTTGGCTTGACCTCCTCACACCTTATACACTATTTCTCACCCTTTATTTCATTAAAAACATTTAAGCCATTTACTTTAAGTTTTTTAATGAAATTAAGGTTTTACCCCCCATTTCGGAACAATGGGAATGGTTTTAAGATCCAAATCTCAAAGGATCAAAATCCGAATTTTAGTTTTAAGAACAAAATGTAATTTTCGACGTTTTCGACAAGTTTTCAAAATGAAATAACTTTCGCGTTCCTTTGAATTAGATTACAAAAACTATATGGTGTCGAATCTCATGATAGAGAGTTTCATTTTGAAAAACCCGTTTTCAATTTCGAGAACTTTGAAAAATTGAGTTTTTGACACTTAGCCAAATTTTCACCAGCTTTCTCCATTTTTAACAGCCTTGGTCCCGAGCATCGCTGGGACCTTATTTTTTAATAAACTTTGGTGGTTTTCAATGGAAAGACCAAAAGAATGACTTTGAAAGATTGAAAATGAATGGTTGATTTGAAAGGATGAAAAATGAGAATGTTGAGAGAATGGGAAAAGGGAATGAACGGTAAAATGTCAGAATCACACCCGAGGGATGATGTCTGCATTTTACATTGTATGTTGTGTGTAGGTTGGTGAAAGGATATCCAGGTTATTAATGAAAGGGTTGCATGTTTATTTCCGATTATGTTAGCGCTTGCGCTGAGTACTGTTATTTATTTTAGGCCGATTGGCCACGGTTGCATGGTAGGAACTGGATATCCGTTCTCAACCCTGTTCTGTTAATTTCTCTTTTGTTTTAAATGAAAAATCATATATGTACGTAGCTATTTTGTGAGCTGTTAAAGGGTTTGTGAATGCCTGAAGGGATAGTGTGTCACATCATCCGGAGGGGTACACTATCCTAGGATGTACGGTAGGGACCACCAAACTCATACGTGGTATGGGACGCGTATGAGAGTGGAGTCACAACTGGAATCCGGGTCCATTCCTTTCTTATCTTTACCAGTGAACGTGTATTACAAAGGTGGTCGTATACGAGTGGAGTGTCATTTGGGAATTACATGCACGCCTGATAGGCATAGACAAAGATGATTAGTCAGTGATCACTAACAATCTAGTAGTAGTCGAACGTTCTGACACATCGAAAAGAGACCCATTGCTTACGGTCACGTCAAACGGCCAGCCTGAGCCGGATAAATGGTCCCGCAAGCGTGGTAGACACGACCAGCCACAAAATCAGGAACTACGATGTTATTGAGGAATATCATGTCCTGACTGGGAGCGATCCAGTCATGAATCCCAACTCTTTAATTCCAATACTCCACCATTTGTATTATGTATATGTCGTTATATTTCGAATTACAAACTGAGAAGCATGTCTATTATTTTAATGTTACCAACGGTATTTGCATAAAATGGAAAATGTATAATGAGTATGGATGATTGATGTTATGTGAAATTTTTAGAACTGTTTAGTTGCTCATCCCTGTCTATATGTACCAGTTGATCGTATTTTATCTTGTAAAACCTTGCATGTATTAAAATGTCCAGTATGCTTTATTCGATCATGCTTAGGAAGGGTTATTAGTAGGAATTGGTTGTGGACTTACTGGGTAACCATTGTTACTCACCCTTTCCTTCCTATTTTTTTTAGTTTCAGCACTTGCAGCTGTCGAGGCAGGCGTAGAGGCAGTAATTGAGGAGTAGCTGGTCGATCAGATCGACGATCAGATTTTATTGCCTGGTGAGCACTAGGGCCACATCCCTTAGCGTTGTCAATTCATCCAGGATGTGTGTAGTTTTTGGATTGAGAGTTTAGGCCTATGTTAGAGTGAGAATGTTTTGGTAAGCCTGTATATTAATAAATCTTCCGCACTCTGATCTACTTACATGTTAGATGTAATTAGTCTTCCGCTGTTATTTTCCTGTATCTACATTTTTATATATAGGTTTTGTTATAAATTAGTTTATCAGGTTTGAGTTCCGTGAAACGCTAACATAAACAGAGGAGACCATGCCGAAATTTCGAGGTGCCACCTAATGCCTTGGGATTTGGCCTTGGGATTTGTGTTAGCGTTTGGCGAGGCGTCACAATGATGTTTCATAATAAAATATTAGTTCCTGATTTTGTGGCTGGTCACTATTTACCACACTTGTGGGACTATTTATCTGGTTCAGGCTGGCCATTTGACTTGACCGTAAACAATAGATCTTTTTTCGATGTGCTGAACGTTTGACTAGTATGGATTATTAGTGATCACTGACTAATCATCTTCGTCTATGCCTATCAGGCGTGCATGTGATTCCCAAATTCGTATACGATTACCTTTACATTACAAGTTCACTAATAAAAATAAAGAGAAATAAACCTGGATTCCAGATGTGACTCCACTCTCATACGCCATGTATGAATTTGATTGTCCCTATCGTATATCCCAGGATAGTATATCACTCTGGATGATATGACAGACTATCCCTTCAGGTATTCGCAAGCTCTTTAACAGTTCACAAAATAACTACATATACATATCATTTCCTTTCTTTGACAACAAATCAGAAATTAACATTACAGAGTTGAGAATGGATATACAGTTGCCTACCATGCAACTGTGCCCACACGACCTTAAATAAATAATAGAAAAGAACATAACTTGCGCCTCACACTACAAAAAATAAATAAACATACAACCAATATCATTATCCCTAGATATTTGTTCACCAACCCACACACAACATTAAAATGTAAAATGCAGACATTATTCTTTGGGTGTGATTATTACATTTTACCATTTCATCCCCTTTTTTCCTTTTTTTGATTCTTACACTTTTTATATTTTCAAACACATTATTCATTTTCCGAATTCATTCACTCGAATATTCATTTTTCGATATCAATTCCATTTTCACACTTTAAAATTTATTTTTATCATTTAAATTGAAACTTTACAAAATTTATATCAAAATAGGGTTCGAGCAATGCACAAAACCCAACTAGCAGAAATAACCCGGTGAAATATCTTACCCACGTATAATTTGTTATAAAATACAATTAAACATATCAAATATGCAAGTTCTAGCGTGAATTTGAAATAAAGAAATAAAATTCTATATATTTGAAACATATAACAAATTTACGTTAAAACCTCATATGTAATTTTTACAATCTATGGTTATCAATAGAAATTGAGAGTCCTTACTAATCCCTGTGAGAAAGAATTAAAGTGTGTGCATGAAAATCGAGATGATCGACATGGAAATCGAAGCATGTCGAACTTTGAGGTGGCTAAATTTTGAATCTGACCCGACGGTTTCGAAGATCTCGATGCCGTCATCATTTCTCCCTTCTATGACGGAGGTCGTTTTGGCCTCGAAATCGATGAAATCCGAAGTTGAAAAATCGAAACCCCCGTATCACATACGACTGATTTTTGACAATACGGGGTGAAAAAGAAAAGAAAATGAAAGGAAATTGGGTGGATTTTATAGAGGTCAAGGTTACAGACGTTTTTCCCTTCTGCTTCGGAAGTTGACGACGACCTGTACGCGACGTATCTGAAGTTGAAAATTGAAAAAAGTAAATAATTTTTTTTTAAAAAGCTGCGGTTGGTTTTGGACAAGAATAATGGATGATGAATAGTATTTTTGTTTAAAAATATTATTTATATAAGTGCAGGACGAAATCAGTATTTTACCTATTATTTCGTTTAACGATAACTTGACCGTCCAGACTCTAAAAGTGGCGAATAGAATACTCTATTTTGTATAATTTTTTGTTCTGGATATAATGGTGTGGTCAAATTCTACAAATTCTATCTCTAAAAAAAATTTATTTTTTCGGTCTGATGGGACTCTAAAATTGACGTTGTTTCCATTTTTGATGATAATTCAACTTCTTGGACTCCAAAAATGGTAAGTAAATAGTCTATTTTCTATAATTTTTCATTATGAACCTAATGGTATGATCGAATTTTAAAAATTCTTACCTCTAGCAAAAAATCATTATTTTAGCGTGGTCCGATTCGAAAATCGAAGATTTTGTAATTTTCCTGTTCAGACTCACATTTGAACATGCTTATAGGCTAAAATATATTTTTCAACCACTTTGAATCTAATGGTAAGGTCCAATGTCATTAAAAATGACCAGAACAAAATCCTACAATTTTACCCTAAGTCCTACTTTTAAGATTTTCTCAAAATTTCACCATTTATTTCCTCGAGATGCGAATCAAAAACTCGAGATTTTACAATAATATAATATTAGGTTACATATATAATACATATATAAGATGATAACAAAAATAATATTGTCGTCTAAATTTTTTAAGCGATCAATTTGTTTCAAAGAAATTGAAGGAATTATTACCTTGACACGTGACCTTTTTAAGTTTGGGTGAATATTTGAAATACTCCTATGTTTTCAAATTGATGACATCCCTCTTGACATCAATCATCTTTTATAGACACATTTGTTTTTGTTCACAATTCTCACAAATCCAAGATCCACCAATGACATGAACTCGCATGTAGTGAATGGCATCCCCAAATTACAAAACTACCCTTATTAGTTACAAAAATACCCTTGCTATGTTTGACGTGGCATACATAGGAGAGTCTGTGAGCACCATGAGAAAAAAAATCATTTTTTCTAGACAAATAAAAAAAATGTCCCAAAATCTCTTGAAGTTTCTTCCTAAAATCAATCATCTTCAACCTCTTTTATACGATGATGAGGATGAGATCATTGAGGTCCCTTTTTTATGGTAAGCTAGACTTGAACCCACATCCTCAAAGTTGCTTCGCAATGTGTCAAACTAACTGAGTTATAGGTCTAAACTCTTCAAAAAATTAAGGTCCATTTTCAGTAGTCTATAAGAGAAAGTTGAGAAAATGGGGCATGCCATCAGTTGTAAAACATATAAAGATATCTCAAATATTCACCAAAGGGAATGTCATCAATTTGAGAACATAAAGACTATGTGTCGTATAAAGGAGAGAATTTCCTAAAAAAATTGAAGCGAATAAGCCACTTTAAAATCAAACTCTGTTTTTTCCAAATGGAGATGTAGTTCAGATTTGGTTTAGGTTGGATCAAATCCGAGTTGACATATAGTAGATATATATATATACACAAGGGCAGAGATAGGATTGTTAGTCAATGGGGGCCAAATGCTAATGATAGCCAATTGATAATCTAGGTTTTCTTCTATGCAAATAAGAGTAACAAAAGATTTTCACTAAAACCATAAATGTTCAAAATTGTAAAAATAAATAAAAGCTTGGCTTACGATTAATATAAAAATGTAATTTTTTTCAATATTAAAATCTCAAGAATAAGAAAGGAATTTTAGAGAGTTACAAATGATGGATTTTGACAAGAACTCAAGAACATCACTTTTAAATTGTCAGAAATATTTTTGACTTTATTACGAAACTTTTTCTAATTTATCCAAATTAACCGAATTAAGTCTCGAATAATTATCGAATCTGAACTTTGTTACTATGTTCCTTGAGACTTAATAGCGCAATTGAAGGTGAAGGTCCTTAAGCCATTTTTCATTAGTTTTGGGAGATTAAGGCCAGTGGATACATGTCGTCAATTTGAAAAACATAAATAGTATCCCTGTAAAATCATGAGTTTTCGATTCGTATCTCGAGAAAAAAAATAAATAGTGAAATTTTGAGAAAATCCTGAAAGTGAGACTTAGGGGTAAAACTTTAGGATGTTTCTGATCATTTTTAATAGAATCTGACCTCACCATTATATTCAAAATGATCGAAAAATATATTTTAGCCTATAAGCACGCTCAAATACGAGTCCGAACAGAAAAGTTACAAAATCCTCGATTACCGAGTCGGATCAGGCTAAATAATAACTTTTTGCTAGAGAAAGAATTTTAAAATTCAATCACACCATTGGATTCATAATGAAAAATTATTGAATATGAATATTTACTTGTCATTTTTGGAGTCTAAAAAATCGAATTATCGTCAAAAATGAAAATGACGTCAATTTTAGGTAAGGGTGTCAATGGATAGTCGAAATTCGAATTCGAAAAATCGGATATTATCCGAAAATTTCGGATATCGGATCTCGGATTTGAATGTTATTTTAAAATTCGAATGAATTTCGGATATGAATTCGGATATTGCGATATCTGATTCGATAATATCCACTCCGATATAACATATGTATTCTGTATTCATGTTTTACAACAAAACATTTATATATGTATACATATGCTGTGTATTCCTGTTTTACAACAAAAACTTAATTTCTTTTTATCTTCTCTCACCCTCAACCACACAAACCAGTCGAAGTAAATCGAGGGTGGGGTTTCGACCGTGCGGGGTTGTGAGCTCCTTCTTCGACCGACGAGCATGCAAGTACGTATTCTCTCTCTCTCAAAGTCGAACACTCGAACTCTCGAACCCATTCTGTAACTTAGCGGCTCAACCATCGCCATTGCCATCGGCCATCGCCCTTCAGGCTTCATCGTCTTCAAGACTTCAACCGTTCAACGATCTCAACCCCTCACAATCTGGCACTCACCTCACTGTTGGAATCTCTCTCAGTGGCTTAGCCCGACAGGCGGCAAGTCGACAACCCCTCGCGGTCACGACCTCACCATTAGAATCCAACTCAGCAGTCAACCCCTCATCTCCTCACCACCTCACCTCTTCGGCTCTTCCTCACGATCTCAACCCCTCACTGTCACAACCTCACTGGCATCGGCATCAAAATCTCTCTCTCCCTCTCTGAAAGCTCTTAACGACATCACCGGTTAGACTCGTTGCTGGTACTCATTCTCCCTCTCCTTCTTTCCCTCTTGCAGATCTTGGAAAGCTGCTTTCCATAATTTCAGATATAAATTTTGAATATTTTTGGATATAAATTTCGGATAATTTTTTAATATTAAATTTCATATTCGAATCGGATAATATCGGATATCGGATAATATCGGATATCCGATAATTTATTCGGATACGAATTCGAATATTCATTAGTGATATCCGATCGGATTCGGATTCGAATTCGGATATCGTTAAAAAAATTTGGATTCGGATTCAGATATATTATTATCCGATTGGATATGTATCCGTTGACAGTCCTAATTTTAGGGGTCACCTCAAGCCAAAATTGTAAATTTTTTTAGAGATAGAATTTGTAGAAATTGACCACATTATTAGATCCAAAATGAAAAATTAGACAAAATATAGTATTCATTCGTCACTTTTGAAATTCGAACGGTTAAGTTATCGTCGATCGAAATAATATGCAAAATATTGATTTCGTCCCAAGACTTTATATAAATAAAATTTTTAATTTTTTTTAATTCTTCATCATCCCCAACCCATCCAAAATCAGCCAACGAAATTTCAACGAAAATTTATTTTTTCTTCAAAACTTCAACCTCTGATTTGTCGCAAATTGTCCGCTTCGACGACCGACGCAGAAGGAAAAAATGTTCGCAGCCTCGACATCTACAAAACCCACCCAAGAACTCTTTGTTTCATCTTATTTTTTACCCCGTATCATCAAAAATCAGCCGTATATATACGGGAGTTTCGTAACTTCGACCTCAGATTTCATCCATTTTGGGATCAAACAGTCTTTCATCGTAGAAAGGAGAAAAGACGACGACGTCAAGATCTTCGAAACCACCAGATTAAAATAAAAAATCAGTCATCTCGAAATTTGAACTACCTCGATTTTCGTGTCGATCACCTCGATTTACATGCACATGTTTCAATTCCGTCGCCTAGAGATAGTAAAGAACTCTCAATTTTTATTAGTAATCGTAGATCGTAAAAATTGCATTTAGGATTTTATTAAAAATTTGTGATGTGTTTCCAAAAATATAAAATTCTTTTTGTTATTTCAAATTCACGTCAGAATTTGCATGTTTGATATGTTTAACTGTATTTTATAACAAAATATACGTGGGTAAGATATCTCACTGGGTTATTTCCGTCAGTTGGGTCCTATGCACCGCTCGGACCCGTTTTGATATAAGTTTTGGTACTTTTTCAATGTTATTGATAAAAATGAATTTCATAGTTGGAAAAATGATTTAATATTCAATGAACTCAAATTGAGTTGATGAATATCAGAAAGTTGATATTTTATTTGAAAGATTGAAAATGGTATAAATTGAAAAAAGGAAAAAATGGTATAAAACGATAAAATGTCAGAGTCACACCCAAGGGGTGATGTCTGTATTTTATATTGTTGTGTTGTATGTAGGTTGGTGAATAGATATCCAAGGATAATGTTACTGGTTGCATGTTTATTTACTTTATGTTAGTGCAATGCGCTGTTTACTTTTCCGTTCTGTTATTTATTTTAGGCCGGGTGACCACAGTTGCATGGTAGGAAACTGGATATCCATTATCAACCTTATATTGTTAATTTCTCTTTTATTTTCAAATGAAAATTATATATATATGTAGCTATTTTATGAGCTGTTAAAGAGTCTGTAAATGCCTGAAGGGATAATGCGTCATACCATCCGGAGTGGCGTACTATCTTGGGATATACGGTATGGACCACCAAGCTTATACGTGGTATGGGACGCGTATGAGAGTGGAGTCACAATTGGAATCCGGGGTCATTCCTCTCTATCTTTACCAGTGAACTTGTTATGTAAAGGTGGTCGTTATAAATGGTTCGTATATTTGGGAATCACATGCACACTTGATAGGCATATATGAAGATGATTAGTAAGTGATCACTAACAATCTATAGTAGTCGAACGTTCTGACATATAAAAAAAGAGACCCATTGCTTACGGTTACGTCAAACGGCCAGCCTGAGTTGAATAAATAGTCAATCAAGTATGGTAAGTGCATCGACCGACCATAAAATCAGGACCTAAACGCCAATAAGGAATTGTAACATCATGTCCTGACTGGGAATGATCCAGTTGTGAATCCCAACTCTCTAATTCCACTAGTCCACCATTGTGTATTATGTATATGTTGCCTTATTTTGATATATAAAATGAAATACATGTTTAATATTTTCATTTGATTAATTAGATTTGTATATAAAGAAAATGATATAGTAAGTAGTGTTGATTAATATAATGTCAGTTTTAAAATGTTTAGTTACTCATCATTGGCTATATGTATCAGTTTATCGTAGTTTCTTCTGTAAAACTTTATATTATTTAAAATGATTCAGTATGCTTATTCGTTCATGTTAGGAGGGGTTATTGGTAGAAATTGATTATTTCCTTACTAGGTAACCATTGTTACTCACTCGTTCCTTCCTATTTTTTTAGCTTTAGAGCCTGCAGTTGGCGAGGTGGGCGTAGAACTAGTGAGTGGGGACCATCTGGTGGGTCAGATAGACGATAAGAGTCCATTACCTGGTGAGTACTGGGGCTATATCCCCTAGTGGTGTCAGTTCGTCTAGATGTATTTTGGATTCTGTATTGAGTGTTAGGAATTTTGTTAGAGTGAGGAATTTATGTATAATCATGTATATAAATTTCTTCTTCTGCACTCTGATCTATCATACGTTATTAGATGTATATAGGCTTCCGCTAGTATTATACTTTGTATGTATATATGCAGAATTGTATGTCGTTTATCAGGTGCAGGTTGAGCGCCTTGGAATACTAACATAAACAGAAGAAACTATGCCGAAATTTCGAGGCTCCACCTAGTACCTCGAGATCTGACATGGGGCTTTGTGTTAGCATTTGGCGGGGCATCACAATCTCTAACATCGATCAAAACCTAGGGGGCTAAATCACCAACTTTTCTTTTAAAGTTCAATGGAATCCATGCAAAGGATGCAAATCCAAATGTATTTTTAATATCAATCAAAACATGGAGTGGGGTCTAAATTATCATTTTTCCCTAAAAAATTGAATAGAGGTTGAATGTAAAGGTCGTTAAGGCATTTCCCATTAATATGAATCTTAGTAAAAAAAATTTGGATTCAATAGGGGTTCGATTCACTTAATTTGGATAAGTTCATTAAAAAATAGAAATTTTTTGAAAAATATAAAAATAATGTTTCTGGGTTTCTTAACAGAACCTATCATCCTCACCTGCCCTCAACTCCCTATCTAGTTATTGAAATTTGAATGTTGAAGAAAATAAAAAAATTAGGGTGAAAGGTAATTTTTTTATTATATTCATTAATTAATTGAAAGCATTGATTCATTCATTAATCCGCTTATTTATTTAATTAGTCCCTTCGAGAGTATGAGAAGATCAAGGCCTAGGATATATATCATGAGTTTGAAAAGCACAAGTATCTCTCTAACATCGATTAAAATGGTGGGGGGGGGGCTGAATCATCATATTTTTTATTTTATTTTTCTTTTTAATAAATTTCAATTACCCCCAACTAGGATTGTATGTCATCAAGTTGAAAAAATACAAGGGGTTGAATCACCATTTTCTTTTTAAATAAAATTCAATGGCCAAACAAGTAGAAGTGGCAATGGGTCGGGTCGTGCCATGTTCTTGTCATGTTGAGGTAAGGGTATAATGAAAATTAACCAAATCCAAACATGGCCCATTTAATAATTATTTAAAAATCTTAAACCCAAACCCCAACCCATTTATAAATAGGTATACTTGACCCAACCCATATATAACATGTTTAATAAAATTCTAATCTTTATTGAAAAAAATAAGTTACATTTCCACCACCAAAAATAAAATACCATTACTAAAAATAAAGTCATGCAACTATAAATTAAGTTCAATAGTGAAAAATAACTTTCTTTTGATTTTTTTTTTAAAGTTCATATAATTTTGTCCTCTACAACCATGTGACATATGTCATAAGGTGATATAGTCATAAAACTTTCCTCAGTAACTTAGTAAGGGAAGTGTTTTTCATTATTATTATTATTGGCTAAGCAAAGTGTATTTCATTATTGGGATCGAATCCTTTGTAGTACATTTTCCTGAAGTTTCCTGTAGTGAATTTTATAGTTTTGATTTGGTCACTTTGAACATAATTTACACCCAAATCCTTTAGTTTTTGGTGTATAGATCATATTAGAAAAAAAAAATCTACAAAAAATTATTTTTAAAATTAAGATCAAAGGTTTTAAAAATGAACGGTAACTAAACTCCTGAATTTGAATGATTATAATTAAGTATTTAGCTAATGTGGCAATACTACAACCCTCCCAAACTATCACAGAAAACTTCGAAGAAAAGGTACTGCAAAGGATATGTTCCCTTCATTATCACATAGACATACTAGCCTTGTTTAGTAAGATCTTAGATCTTAATAAGGGTCATTTTGCTTACATGGATCACCATATTAGAAATTAAGTACTATACCTCTAGATTTCAATGAAATAACTGCTTAAAAAGAATATAAATATAAGTAAATAAATAACTTAGTTAGGAAAATGTTTTTTCCTTCTCAAACTAAAAGCTTGATTATTAATTACTTGAAAAATATCTTAAAATACCCTGTATAGTATATAGAATTTGAAAAAAAAATGTATTATGAAAAAGTTCTAGAAAATTTTAGCAAAAAATGGTAATTTAAAGAATTTCTTAAATAATTATTGATATATTTAAAACTACAAGTTAATGATACAATAACTAAACGTATCAAAATGGGTTAAGTGGGTTGATGCCCCTAACCCGAAACTAAGCCATTTAATAATCATATTAGCCAAGTTGACACTATTATGACTCAAACCCAATTAGGCATGACCCAAATCCATTAATTTAATATTATTTTTAAGTCCTGTTAAGATTGCCACCCCTACCAACAAGAGGTGTATGTTGTCAGTTTGAAGAAACATAAGGGACACAAGGGATTAAATCAATAATTTTTTTCTTCTCAAAATGTTCAGTGAGAGCTATAGTACTCATTCCTACGTGGCTTGGCCCCTATATATAATTAATATATTTTATCATATATTATCGGATCTGGTCAAGGGATGTGGTTGATCTGATAGGTTATTAAATTGGATTACTATCCTATTAGATCCTTCTCATAATTTAAATCCTCATTTTGAAAACTTAGTTATCAAGTCAAAACATATCAGATTTTGAGTTTGATAGCTCTACCATATTATTATGCCATCCAAAATCTCTCTACAAATGTATTGTTAGAAGAGAATTATTGCGGCACATAGATTATTAGTTTTTATACTTCACTCTGTTTGAAAAATGAAGGTGAAATTACTTTTTAAACAAATATGCTTTCATCATATAACAAAGTCTAGCCCCAAGAACTATGTATGGTCTCAAAGTTTCATTTATTGGAATGATTATAGATGATGCACTATAATAAAGTAAACAACAATGCCACAAATCATACTTTTATAAAGATTATCATAAATAATTATATTATGATGGTTCTGATTAGATTAGGATTAGATTAGGGCTGTCAACGGATAGTGGTATATCTGAATCTGAATCCAATTTTTTTTTTAGTGATATCCGAATTTGAATCCGAATCCGATCGGATATCACTAAATAATATTCGAATTCGTATCCGAATAACTTATCAGATATCCGATTCGAAAATTATTCGAAACTTGAAACTTGAAAACTATCCGAAACTTTTTTACTATTAAAAAATTATCCGAAACTTATTCGAAAATTATTTACTATCCGAAAATTATCAACAAAAAATAAACTCAAGAGAGAGTACTGGAAGAACCACATATAAGGTTTTCAAAAATCCGTCATAAATTTTGGGAGATTTTTAATCTCTTAAGGATTATGCATTTGGTCATGAATATATATGAAGTGAGACTACTTTTACCAGCAACTTAAACCACTTAACAATCACTTTTAGGCTTAGCATTTCTACCACATTTAAAAACACCGATTCAAACTTCATTAGAAAGAAAATTAATGATCTTTTCATTTATTTTTATCTCTTTGAAGTATTTTTACAAACACTTGCAGAGCAAAGTTTAGATACACTCAAACAATAAACCAAAATCACCATTCAAACCTTTCAAAACCCCTATTTCCGTCAAGATTACTATGTTGTTAAAAGAACCCAGATTCAATTAAACCAAAAAATATAAATAAAAATAATTTTACTAAAAATCTAAAATTAGGAAAACAATGAACTTACTTACCTTTCTGATTAAACCCTTATGTAAATTTAAATAAAAGCGTTACTAAAAACCTGGGCTTAAACCCTCTCTTTCGATCTCCTTTTTACTTCTACCTCCCTTTGTTTGCACACCAAATCTTATTTATAACAGACTAATCATTTTTGTAAAAGGGTTGAGATTGTGACAGTTAGGGGTTGAGGTCGTGAAGCGATGCCACGATGAAGAGGAAGAGTTGAGCCGCTGCTTAAGATCGTTGAAGAAGAACGATGGGGCGAGGGTTTTCGACTTCGACAGAGCTTCTCTAAGTTCTAAGTTAGAACTTCTAACTTTGAAAGAGAGAGAGTAATAAAGAATAGAGAGAGAGTAAGAAGAGAGATATGTCTTGTTTACAGAGAGAGAGAGAGAAAAAAAAGAGAAAGGTCTTGTCTTTTAAAGAGAAAGAGAGAGAGTGCAAATGAATTGTCTTGTCCTTATTAGAAAGAAAGAGAAAGAGAGTTCTCTAATCTTTATTATAAAGAGAGAGAAATTATCTTTATATATATATATATATATATAAATATAAATAAAGAAAAACAGATATGTCTTGTCTTAATTAATGTTTATATATATATATATATATATATATATAAACATTAATTAATATGAAGCATTCGGATCAGATATTAACGAATCGGATGTAGCGATATTCGAATTCGTATCCGAAATCTATTTGAATATTAAAAATACATCCGAATTCGAATCCGATATCTGAAAATTTCAGATAATATTCGATTTTTTGAATTTGAATTTGAATTCGGATTCAGATTTCGGCTATCCATTGATAGGCCTAGATTAGATTATCTCTTAATTTTATTTTCAATTAGGTTTTACTTAGTTTCTTCTTCATATGAACTTTATCAGGTTTAGTGTAGTTTAATCAAGCATCAATAAAACTTCATTATTTTATATCACTAACTATGAAGAGAACATGTCATTCATGACTTTGATGAATGATATCTATTAACGTATAATGAAAATAATATATTAGAATTAAAGGTGGTTTTTTTTATATTTTATATATATATATAAATAATAAAATTTTGATATTTTTGCACAAAATTCAAATAACCAAAAGAAATTATAGTTGCCATGATTGAATGCATAACTTGAATGTTCGTAATGTTCAAATGTGTAAATATTGAGGTCTTGAATGATCTCACAATAAATTATTTTTTATGTATATTTCGAGATAAATAACATATAATGAACTCTTGATCAGTGGATTAAAATTCATAATATATCAAAAGAATGTTCTTCTAATTTTCAATAAGTTCTTTAATATATTGATTTTTGAAATCACTTCAGTGATGTTCTATCATAATCCATTTAATTTTTTTTTCACTCGATTCGTGTTTCCATCTTAGCAATGTATCCTTATCGCATGACTCAATTTAGTTGCATCTATTTCTTTGTTTTAGATATGTTAACTTTCTTTCTAGTTAAACCTTGAATGTAGCTTGAAGGTAACTATTTCGTGCACTGTAATAAAGAAATGAAGATTAGATTCCTTTCTTTTTAAATACCATAGATATTACAATCAAAAGATATTGTTGTCTTCATGATCGAATGCATAATTTTTTGTATGGGTAAACTAGACTTGAATTCTTGACCATAAGGTTGCTTTGCAATGTGTCAAACCAACTATACTATGGGTTTAAGTTTAGATCGAATACATAACTTGAAATTTTAAATGATTCAAATTTGTAGACAATCTTGAATAATCATATAATGTTTTAATTTTTCATATATCTTCCTAGATAAATAACATAGAATGAAATTTTAATTAACGATGCAAAATTTGTAATTTACTGAAAGATCATTCTTTCAAATTTCATTAAATTTTTCAATATTTATTCTTGAAATCACTTTCAATGATGCTCCATCGTAATCCATCTCAGATCTTTTCACTTAACCTATGATTCAATTTTTGATAAAAATGTTGATCTCATCTTCAATGACACGATCCAATTTGAACAATTTATTCATGTCTCACAACTCAATTTGATTTTACCTACTTGTATATCACAAATGTGCTAGAGCTTTACAATAAATCGTCTTTCTAACTTAATCTTAAACATTGGTTGAATGAAATATTTTGTGTATTTTAAATTAAAAGAAATAATTTGTGAATCCCCTTCTTTCTAAATACCTAGGTCGTTGAAATAAAAAATATTATCGTTCTCATTATCAAACAGATAACCTAAAAGTTTAAATGGTTCAAATTTGTAGGTGTTGAGATCATTAATGATCTCGTAATAAATTGATTTTTCATATCTTTTTGGAGATAAATAACATAAAATGAATTCTTGATCAATGGATAAAAATTTGTCATTTATAAAAATATCAATTTGTAATATTTATTAAGTTTTTTAATTTTTTTTCTAAATCTACTTTCAATAATGTCTCATCGTAATCCATCTCAATTCTTCTGCACTTGACTTTTAGTTCCTTCATTAATGAAGACATTGATCTCATTTGTAGTGATAAGATTCCATTCAGTTATTTATCAAAGTTAAATACCTCACTTAAACTTCACTTGTTCGTATATTAGTATTTTTGTAAATCATGCCCATTGATTCAAACAAAGGATCTTATTTTAGTGTTTGATTTATTTTTTATGTTTATTGAGATATTTTTCCATCTTTTTTTATGTCCATATGTATGTAATTCAACTATATATATATATATATTGTTAGGAGAGGTTATTGGCAGAAATTGATTACTTTCCTACTGGGTAACCATTGTTACTCACTCTTTTCTTATCCATTTTTTTTAGTTTCAGATCTGGAGCTTGGCAAGGGAGGTGTAGAAAATGAGTGAGGATTAGCTGGTAGGTCAGATAGACGACCAGAGTCCGTTATCTGGTGAGTACTGGGGCTATACCCCCTAGTAGTGTTAGTTCATTAAGGTAGTATTATAGATCTTATATTGAGCGTTAGGACTTTTGTTGGAGTGAGGAATGTTTGTATAATCCTGTATTTGATTTATCCTTTCGCATTCTGATCTATTGTACGTTATTAGATGTATATAGACTTCCACTTTGTATTATATTTTGTATGTATATATGCAGGATAATGTATGTTGTTTATCAGGTGGAACAGGTTGAACGCCTTGGAATGCTAACATAAACAGAGGAGACCATGCCAAAATTTCGAGGTGTCATCTAGTGCCTCGAGATCTGATATGGAGTTTTGTGTTAGCGTTTGGCAGAGTGCCACACAATAAGTATACGAAGGCAAACTGTTAAAATTGGAAAATATGGTAAAAATTTGGCTTAGTGTCGGAAACTTGATTTTTCAACGTTCTTAAAATTGAAAAAGGGTTTTTGAAAATGAAAGCCTTGAACACGAGATTCGACACCATAAAATTTTTATATTTTAATTCAAAGTAACGCGAAAGATATTAACTTTTGAAAATTTGTCGAAAACGTCGAAATTTATGTTTTGTTCTTGAAATCAAAATTCGGATTTTGATCTTTTGAGATTTAGATCCTGAAATCATTCCCATTGTTCCAAAATGGGGGGTAAAATCTTAATTTCATTAAAGAACTTAAAGTAAATGGAAAGTAAAAAATTAAAGATGACATTAATGAAATGAAGGGTGAGAAAACATGTATAAGGCATGAGGAAGACAACCAAAAAGTCAGAAGCAGTTTTGATCAAACTATTTTGTCGGTGGTAAAAGCCTGATTTTGTCTGTGGGACCGACAGAATGGCCTTTGACAGATGTCGGTGCCACCGACACCTCCTACCGACAACACTGAACACATTCGCGAAATTTCGATCTTTTGATCCAATTTTTGGGTTTTTCTTCCGTTCTTCAAACCCTTCGACCTACCCACAAATTTATTGTTAAAATTTGATAAAAGCATATCAAATATCTAATTCTAACATGAATTTAAAATTAAATACAAGATTTCTACGATTTAAAAAACAAACAATAAGTTTTGTTAAAAACCTAAATACATACTTCGAAATCTAAGGTTAATACTAAGAATTGAAAATCCCTTACAATTGTGGACGTCAAGGGTGATGAGCTATCACTATAAATCAAGATTGTATGGCACGAGAGTCGAGATTGGACTGACTTGGATTCAAAATGGGCGAAGGTTTGCAAAACATTCGATGACGGCGTTTTTATTCGCTTCTATAATGAAGAGTAACTCTAACTCCTACTCGATGAAGTCTTTGGATGGAAGGTGTAGAGTTGCCCTCGAACTACACGGCTGGCTATTGATGGGAGATAGGTAAAACGAACGAGAATGGACAAGCAATGATGGTGAAGTTGTAGCTCTCGTTGTGACCGACAACTTTGCCTTCTTTGTCAAGGTTCAATTCAGCCTCGTTCGCGTTAGAACTTAATGGGAATAGGTCGAAACCCTTGGGTTGAGAATGATTGTCGTTTGGTTCTTTGGAGAAGAAAAGAAAGGAATAAAAGAAAACTAATTTTCTTTTAAATAAAAAGTGATGAGGGTATATTTGTAATTTTCTTCTCATCATTTCTAGTTTGATCGTAACTTGATTATTCAGACTCGAAAAATGGGGAATGAACGTCCCATTTCAAATATTTTTTAGTTGCGAACCTAACGGTAATGTCAAATTTTCTTGATTCTCGCTCTAATAAAATTTCACTATTTTAGGTCCCATTCAACACGAAATTCGAGGATTTTATAACTTTTTCATCTGAATTAGAATTTGAACTTGCTTACTAACTAAAGTATATATTCCGACTTTTTTGAATCTAATGACGAAGTAAGTTTTTCTTGAAAATAAACAAAATAATATCCAAGTATTTTACTCCAAGACCCTATTTCGGAGTTTTTCTCAAAATCTCACTATTTGATTTCTTCGAGATACGAGTTGAAAATTTGGAGTATTAAAAGAATGAACTCGTAACCATTAGCCAACATTTTTCAAAAAAAATATATCATTCCCAATGCTAAATTTCTATAAGGATCATCTCTTTCAATGAGATGATCGTTATAGTTTGAGCTGATAACAAATCCCTTTTTAGGGTACAAATCGCCATTCATGTGACTTTTTTATTCTATTTACTTCAAAATGTCCAAGTTACTTTTGAGGTTACCACTAATTGTGTGGTGCCCCACCGAACACTAATACAAATCCCCATGTCAGATCTCGAGGTACTAGGTGGCACCTCGAAATTTCGGCATGGTCTCCTCTGTTTATGTTAGCATTCCAAGGCGTTTAATCAGCACCTGATAAACGACATACAATCCTCCATACAGATACAAAATATAATACTAGCGGAAGCCTATATAAGTCTAATAACGTACGAAAGATCAGAGTGCGGAAGAATAACCAGGATACAGGATTATACAAAATTTCTCACTCTAACAGAAATCCTAACACTCAGAACAACATGTATAATACTCTCGGATAAATCGACACCACTAGGGGTAATAACCCCAATACTTACCAAGTGACGAACTCTGTCTGTCTATCTGACCCACCAGATGATTCTCACTCGTACTCTATATCTGCCTCGCCAAACTTCGGATCTGAAACTAAAAAAATGGAGAAAGAAATGGTGAGTAATAATGGTTACCCAGTAGGAAAATAAACAATTTCTGCCAATAACCCTTCCTAACATGAACGAATAAGCATACTGAATCATTTTAAAATAATCAAAGTTTTACAGAAGAAATTACGATTAACTGGTATATATAGCCAGGGATGAACAACTAAACATTTTAAAACTCACATTACATCGATCAGCAGTACTCACTATAACATTATCTTTTTATACAAATCTAATTGATCAAAGGGAAATAATAAACATGGATTTCATTTTATATATCAAAATAAACAACAGATACATAATACACAATGGTGGAGTATTGGAATTAGAGTGTTGGGATTCACAACTGGATCGCTCCCAATCGGGACATGATGTTACAATTTCTCTCTAGCTTTTAGTTCCTGATTTTGTGACCGGTCGCTGCACTTACCACGCTTGGTTGACCATTTATCCGGCTCAGATTGGTCGTTTGACGTGACCGTAAGCAATGGGTCTCTTTTCGATGTGTCAGAACGTTCGATTACTATAGATTGTTAGTGATCACTGACCAATCATCTTCGTCTATGCCTATCAGGTGTACATGTGATTCCCAAATATACAAACCATTCGTATACGACCACCTTTACATTACAAGTTCACTGGTAAAGACAGAGAGGAATAACCCGGATTCCAGTTGTGACTCCACTCTCATACGCGTCCCATACCACGTATGAGCTTGGTGGTCCCTACCGTACATCCTAGGATAGTACACCACTCCGGATGATATGACGCACTATCCCTTCAGGTATTCACAAACTCTTTAACAGCTCACAAAATAGTTACATATATATATTATTTTCATTTGAAAATAAAAGAGAAATTAATAATACAAGGTTGAGAATAGATATCTAGTTTCTTACCATGCAAGTGTGGCCACCCGGCCTAAAATAAATAACAAAACGAAAACATAAACAGCGCCTCGCGCTAACAGAAATTTAAATAAACATGCAACCAGCAATATTATCCCTGGATATCTGTTCACCAACCTGCATACAACACAACAACGTAAAATGCAGACATCACCCCTCGGGTGTGACTCTGACATTTTACCGTTTCATACCCTTTTTCCCTTTTTCTGATTTTTACAGTTTTCAATCTCTTCATAAAATATCCATTTTTTGATATTCATCAACTCAATATGAGTTCATTGAATATTAAATCACATTTTCCAACTATAGAATTTATTTTTATTAATAATATGAAAAAGAATACAAATTTTATATCAAAACGCGGTCCGAGCAGTGCATAAGACCCAATTTATGGAAATAACCCGTTAAAATACCCTACCCACGTATAATTTATTAAAAATACAATTAAACATATCAAACATGCAATTTCTGGCATGAATTTTTGAAATAACAAAAGAGTTCTATATTTTAAAAATACATCCAAATTTTTCTAATAAAATCCTAAATGCAATTTTCACAATCTACGATTACTAATAGAAATTGAGAGTTCCTTACAATCTCTAGAAGAAAGGATCAAAGCGTGTGCACGGAAATCGAGGATATCGACACGAAAATCGAGATGGATCGAACTTCGAAGCGGCTGATTTTTGAATATGGCCTAGTGGTTTTGAAGATCTCGACGTGCTCGTCTCTTCTCCCTTCTACGGTGGAAGACGGTTTGACTCTGAAATCGATGAAAATCGAGATCGAAGTTACGAAATCTCCGTATAAAAATACGGCTGATTTTTGACTATACGGGGTGAAAAAGACGAGAAAATGGAAGGAATTTGGTTGGGTTATGTAAAGAATGAGGTTGCGGACATTTCTCCCTTCTGTGTCGGAAGACGGTTTGACCCCGAAACGGACGAAATCCGAGGTCAAAGTTTCGAAATTTCCGTATACAAATACGGCTGATTTTTGATGATATTGGATGAAATAGAAAGTGAAACGAAGAAAGGTTGGGTGGGTTTTGTAGAGAACGTAGCTGCGTACATTTCTCCCTTCTGCATCGATCGTCGACGGCGAGCCGTTTGCTCGAAATCTGAGGTGGAAGTTTGAAGAAAAACAAATTTTTCATTTTGTATAAGTCTCGGCTGTTTGGACGCGTTGGGGAAGATGAGAGAAAAAAAAATTAAAAAATATTATTTATATAAAATGTGGGACGAATTCGGTATTTTGTCAATTGTTTTGATCGACGATAACTTGACCGTCCGGACTATAAAACTGACAAATGAATACTCTATTTCGCCTAATTTTTCATTCCGGATCTAATGGTGTGGTCAATTTATACAAATTATGTCTCTATCAAAAGTTTACATTTTTAGCCTGAGGTGACCCCTAAACTTGATGTCGTTTTCGTTTTTGACGATAATTCGATTTCCTGATCTCCAAAAATGACAAATAAATAGTCCATGTTTAATAATTTTTCGTTAGAAACCCAATGGTATGATCGAATTTTAAAATTCTTTCTCTAACAAAAAGTCACTATTTTAGCTTGGTCCGACCCGATAATCGATGATTTTGTAACTTTTATATTCGGACTCGCATTTGAGCGTGCTTACCGGCTAAAGTATGTTTTTCAATCATTTTGAATCCAATGGTGAGGTCAGATTCTATTAAAAATGATCAGAACAAGATCCTACAGTTTTACCCTAAGTCCCACTTTCAAGATTTTCTTAAAATTCCACTATTTATTTTTTCCTCGAGATACAAATTGAAAATTTGGGGTTTTACAAATTGGTGGAGAGAAAGGGGTGCTTAACACCTTCCCTTTTCTCTAATCGAACCGTTTACCTAGAACTTAGGTGAATCGATATCTTATCCGTTTGAGAGTTACTAAGTGCCAAAATGATACTTTTTCTAAAAGTATACCCCGAGTGACCATTCACACCCTTTTACAAAAAGGAATAGTGGCGACTTCAAACCTTCGTAGTAGTGATCTTTGGAAATAAAAAATCACGCATCTATAGATTCGACTTCGAACAAATAAAATTTTGATTTGGGTTCTTAATATTGGTTTTAATTATGCCTTTGATCTTCAGTCATCCCTTATAAGAAAAATGTTAAAATTGACTTTTTTGCTTTACTTTCTAAAATTTTAATGGGTTTTAATGTATTATTAGTGAAGTTTTGCTTATAATGAAATTTTAATATTTATTTTGCTTAGTTTTAACTATTTTACTTTTACTTTTGAAAATTGAAATTAGTAAATAGGAGAACCAAAATCGAATTGAAATGAATTAAGGTCGGTTGGGATTGGTTCAGTTCGATTCCAATTTCAGATTTGTGGAATCGATAATGTTCGGTTCGATTCCAATTTTGCCTCCAAACCTAGTCATGTGCACCCCTAGTAATACTAATTGATATGGAGAATAATAATCTGTTTTAGTTTAGTTTAAATAAGATTAAATAATTTTATACCATACACTCTAGAATTTAACATAGTAGATGATACAATATGTCTCTCCATTTGATTAGTTCTTACTACATATCTCAGTAATTTACCATCATGTGTTGAACCCTCCCAGTTAGCAAACATATATGTAAACTTCATATCAAATGTATAATATATTAGTATATTTTAGCGAATGCCCCTTTTTCTTTTGCTATACCTAGCTTGTTCTTTTAAAAAGACCATGACATGTATATATGCACCATTAATGACACCACAAGATCCTATGTTAAGTAAGAACTTGTTAATGTAAAAACTTATGAAAATTATCTGTATGCTTAAAAGGGACTGTGGTTAGTTGATTTCATAGCATCCTTATACATGCTAATAACCATTTTAAGAACATTATTAAAATATCAACTTACCATTTTTTCATATCATATGAAGTTAAATTTTACACGCCTATTTTTCATATCGTGTTAAATAGTAATGAGAAAAATAACAACCTGTTCTAGCACCTTTATCGACTTTCCATCTTTTAACCGAAGCTTTTTCAAACGAATACATATTTTATGAAATGCCATCCTATTTATCCGAAGATTTTTCATGATAATTTATGCCTTTCACAATATAATCTTCTCAATATATTGTCTATTTTGTAATCTTGATTTAAATTTAATTTTCCTTGAAGTAATCTTTGACGTCTAACATGAAAGAAAGTTGCTAACACACAAAACACGACAATCATGACTGTTATTTTATTACGGTGTTGTATGTCTATCATCTTTAAAAAAAAAAACTAATCGTGACTACAATCACAATATAAAACAAAAATATGTATATATTTTTAATGGAACCAATACCATCCAAGAAATTAGAATTGATGGAGGCGAAGTTGGCTAAGGATAAGTTTAAAAATCAATAAATCAAAGAAAAAAATCAAATGTAATATATAAGATCAAAACTTTCATCAACTAGATAAAAAATTCTTATTTATTCTTAGATTTTCAAATCGAATTCAACTTAATGAGACCTTTCCATTACATTTTTCATCGAAAATCATTTTATAAAATAATAAAATCAATTTTTGAGAAAATTGAATCGAATAATTATACCCAAACTCAATTTGTAAGAGTCAGTCTGAATTGATTTTAGGAAATATACAAACTCTCAGTTTTTTTTTTTATTTTTTTATATTTTTTATCGTAATTTTTTAACTAGGTTAAAAAAAGAAAAAGAAAATTGTGAGAGTTTGCGAATCATTTTTTCATTGGATTTTGTAGGAAACTTGGGATATAATAGAATAATTACACACAAACTCAATTTGTAAGAGCCAGTCTGAATCAACCTCATGGAATACACGCAGTTGATTTTATCTACTGATTTATGATATAAAAAAAACAAGTTTTTCATCTAATTTTTGGGTTTAAATGAACTTACCTCTATAAAGAATGATTGGAGTGGTTGATCAGAGTGTAGTAGAGAACCAAGGGAAGTTGTGTGTTTTTAGGGTTTTTGAAACCTGCCCTACAAGGATTGACTTTAACAGATGACATCAAATCGAATTTGGTTTAATGTTTAAGGGTAAAAACAATATTTCCATATCAATTTTTTATTGTCATTGCAAAACTCAAAGAACCTTATACCCTGATTTGTAAAACCGTGGTTTGGAACCACGTTAATTCAACACAAAGCTTTACGAAACTCTATTACACCAAGCTGCTTCAACTTTTATCGCAAAAAATTGCTAAAATCATTGGAGAATCATGTTATTAAACACCCAAAATGGTGTCTTGAATTTTTACTACAAGTTGAGGAGGTAAGATCCTTGGCCTAAAATCTTTTCTAGTAGTGTATTTTTAGTTCCCTCCTCCAAAATATTAATAAAAAAAATTAGAACGCTTTATAATTACAATATTTTGGAGTGGTGATTTAACAACCCCAAATATTTTGATTAATATAAAATAAGATTTATGATGGACATTTATTAATTTAGGTGTATTTACAAAAAAATATCGATTTAAATGCTTTTAATTGATTCCCCCCTTAATAGGCTCACCAATAAATAAAAAAAAGTTAACTTATTCAATATTTTCAATATATTGAAAGAGTTAACACAACCACTTAACTAATTTTGTATGAAATAATTATTTTTTAATAATTTAAATATTTACTATCAATATAACTTTGTATATATATCAAATAAAAAGATTTTGTAATCAAAGATCTACTAATCCACCTTATAATAACAAAGTATAATTTTTTAAATACAATGATATGTTAGTAAATCTTTTAAAATTGATTTAAGTTATTTGGCTCCTTCAAAACAAGATGGCTAGAATCAACTTGATACCCAAGGGGATAAGACAAGATACCAAGTTTTAAAACCATGTGTTGTTCTAACAATAATAAATATGTACAAATTTAATTTAATTACCAATACCTTTGATTTGTTTCAAAGATATTAAATATTTGAATTGGGTTATGATCTTCAACAAAACTTTGTATCATTTTCAAAATTGGATCACTCCTACAAGGAAATTTTTTTTTGAACAAGGTTGAGGTGTGAACTAGGTCACTCTCTTTAAGAGATTTTTTTTTACCTCTACTAGGTTTTTACAATTAGGAAGTAAAAATGCGTTACAACAACCCTATTTATAACAATATGTAACCTTCTTTGTATTTGCCACTAAGATAGGGAATAAAAACTTGCACTTTCGTTTGTTTGAAAAAAAAAAAAAAAGGAAAGAGAAAGTAAAGAAAAACTAGAAATTTGGAAGATACCTTTAAGAGCATAGTTTTTAAAATAAAGTCAAGTTTGGATGAAATAAATGATTCTTTTTATAAATGGAATAAAAGAAAAAATGTGTTGGTTCAATGAAGCAGAATGGTCGGACCACAAGTTTTTATTGGAAAATTAAAAAAAAAAATCTAACAAATAGACACAATTGTCCACAATAAGGAAATAATTCATAAAAAGACATTTAATGATAGCCACCCCGCACCATACCACACCGCTCCAACTTGAATCGGTATGTGTGTGTTATAATGAGTTGATTCGAAGGAGGAGCATGATTCATGATTTTAAAACTTGGTTTCGCGTCTTGTCTCGTTCAGGCTCGATATCGAGTTGTCTCGGACGAATTTTTTAATACGTTTGAGACGTCTTGTGAGATAAATAAAAAAATTGAACGGGAGTCCTAAATCTTGATCAAAAAAGTGATTTTATGAGTTAATCTCATTCAACTTTAATACCGAGTTAACTCGAATGATACATGTCGATGTCGGACAAGTTTTAAAACCATAGCATGATTGCTCTTATGAGAGGAAAACTTGGGTACACCTTAGACTCCAACCCAATAGGAAATTTTCACTCTTAAGGGCTCAAAGACACATGTTTCTCTGACATTGGGACTAAAGAAAGAAGTTACTTTGCTTTTTCAAAAATTAAAGTAAAAGAAAGAGAAAAGAAAAGAACAAGGACAAGATGAAAACAAGTAATACTAATATGATATTTTATCTAAATAAAGCAATGCATTATTATATAGATTTATGTTTTAACTTGAATAAGACCGAGTTGTCTCAGATGAGATATCAAATTTATTTGAGTTGTCCGAATTTAAAAAAATGCTTTAAAATTATAACAAATACAAATCATGTCTTCGAAATGACTTGTCAATTCTTCTTGTTGGTGGACGATGCCAAGAGAACTCGGAAGAATAATTTTGATGATCTCAGACGAGATTTAAAATCATGGTTTATATTAATTTATTTGGAATGATTGAATTATCTGACCCTTTTGTAAAATTATTATTTTTGAAGCAACTTCTTGTTGTTGAAGTAGAGATCTTTGTCAAGAATTTAATTGAGTGTGCTCGATAATCAACATCAAGTGTGATGAATTAAACGTGCTGATAAGATCGATCGATTTTGCTCAGAATGTTCAACTCACGAGTCTTGACTCTCCAAATGTCATAAACTCAGTCTGACTCACAACTGAGTTTCAACTCACGAGTCACAAACTCAGTCCGGCTCACCAACTGTCAATTATCATTTCTCTCTCTCTCTCTCCCTATGTTTCAGTGAGTCAGAGCAAGTGAAAATCGGCGCCAATTTCAATTGGAGATAAGGTTTTATTTTTCCTCCAATCCTCAAGCGTCTCCTCCTTGTTTCTCTCCGAAGCGATCTTGTGGTTAATAAGCTCGAACTTGTTTGAGAGTGAGAGAGAGAGAGAGAGATTCTACATAAACCCTAATTGATCTTAGACAGTTACAGAGAGAGAGAGAAAAAACCTAATTTATCTCCTCCATGACTGCTCTTCAAGCTGTTCTCCTTTGCAGACCTTCTTCTACTCATCTTTCTCCCACAAAACGTCATCTTTCCTCTCTTTTCAACTACAATCGATGTAATTCCTTCACTTGTGTTTCATTCTCATCATCTAAATCGCATTCATGGAAATCTCGAATTCATCGTCTCTTGCCGCTAATTCCTCTTTCAATGCTGTCTGAAAACTCGAATCCGAGCTCTGAATCGAGTTTCTCGGATCACCACGATTCGAGTTCGGATTTTGAAAACCAGAAAATTTATGGTTTTTCTGAGGAATCTAGTAGTGAGAGTTCAAGAGAAGTACCAGAAGCCTCAGAGACTTTAGTTGTGGAAGCTGAAGCAGTAGGAGATGTTAGTTCTGAAGTGGAAATTAAGACGAAATCTGAAAATTTGAAGGAGAGTGAGAGAGCGGCGAATGGATTTCCAGTACTAGTGTTTTTTATGGGAGTGTTGGCTTCCGCGAAAAAAGGATTCGAAAAGCTTGCGTTCTCAGAGTGGTTGAATTGGTGGCCGTTTTGGCGGCAAGAGAAGCGATTGGAACGCTTGATTGCTGAAGCTGACGCCAATCCCAAGAATGTGGCAATTCAGAGTGCTTTGTTGGCTGAGTTAAACAAGCATAGGTTTGGCTCTGCAATCTTATTTAAATTTAAAATTTATTTTTCATTTATTTTCAGAAAGTTTGCAACTTGGATTATTCTGTCATTTTTCAGAAAAAAAAGGTCTCTTGTTTATTAAGATTTTGGGGAATGGATTCCAGAGTTTTGACGTTCATATATTTCTACATCAACTGTTATTTATACAATTGATGATTTTAGGGTTGAATCTTAGTGTAAACCAATGCAAGTAGAAACTTATTTATTTATACATCAATTGCTCTTGTGCTAGTTGCATCTTCCTCACACATCTTCCTCATATATTTAATGGGGACCCCTTTCTTCCTTAATGTCAATGAAGATTAGTCAATCAACAAATCCTTATCCTCAATGATCACTATATATCTCCTTGGGCACTTTATTATAACGTCAATAAAGACCTTGCAGACATTCTTCCTCCTATCTTTGAACTTCTCTGCCAATTGTCTAAGTAAGAGAATAGCCCTGATTGTTTAACTTCACGGAATGAAGTAAAACTGAATTTCTAATACTCTTGTTTTAGTCCTTATTTCACCACATACTTTCCCACATTTCATAATGTCTCATAAGCTATGCTACCTAGATACACCAAGGGTACAACCTCAACACAACATGAATACAACAGTTACTCTTGAAATTCAACATGGATGCAACAACCATTTTGAATTTTCTTGGGTAACATCACTCATAAGAATAACTTTTAGACAGTAAGACTATACATCTCTGCTATTCTTGCGTGCATGTACTGCACACACTTCTCCATTTGCCCAAATTTTCTTTTTCGCTGTATTCTTGTCAAGTTAGTCAACCAGGACAACAAAGTTTCCCAATGATTTTTTCCTGTAGTGCATTGATACAAGTATGGGTGTTGGAGTCTGATACATGTGCTGAGACAAATATGATGTATGCTTTTTCTAATCCACAACACAGAAAAGAGAACATGATACAAAAATAGAACAAGGAAGATGTTTCCCTATTTGAGGAAGGTGCAAGGAAAAAGAATGATAAGACATCATTATGAGATTAAGATTTCCCATTTTTTCACAAAAAATCTCTTTTCCACCTCATTGAACTCTTTTATGATAGAAGGTTAATCCATTAAGAAATTCCTAATAACTCTACATACTTCGTGGATGTCTTGAAATTCATCATCAAAGAAGATACACACAAGCAATATATTGTAAAACTTGAATAATGATAACAATTAGATTTATGTAATAATAAGGATAATAATAGATTGTATGATGTAACATCTTATCTTATGCCTCATATACTTATAGACAGGAGAATTATACATTTCCTCGACACTGAGGACATCCCCGAAGAGCGGGGGATTTTGTGACATTTCTGATTGGCTGTCTTGTGTTTCTAATAAGTTGTTTAATAGTTGGCATATTGAATCGTATACAGAATGGGCTGGTTTAGATCGATCCTAACCGGATAATTATGAATTGAATTATTTCCATTTACAATTAAAATGAAAAATTTTACCGCATTTTATTCCTGATTTTCTTCCGGTTAAGAAGATAAAATATCAAATCGGGGTTTATTCGAATTATGGTTCGAAATGGAATCACGGATTTACGTGGAATCCCCGGTATTTTCGACTGCTATTAGGGATGAAACTAAGTGGGGACGAGTGGGGGTTATAGCCCCCACTGAACTTTGAAAAAACAACCAAAATTGATGATTTACCCGTGTTTTGACCGTCATTATTTACCCCCAACATTTTAATATATGTTAGAGTTACAGATAGCCCTGTGTTTTCAAACTCACAACTTAATTATTTTTTTATTATTGATTTTCCCACACATTTTGATTGATATTAAAGATAGCCTCCCCCTTTTTCTTTGAAACTTGGAATTTGCTTCAAAATTTTTGAAAATGAAAAACACTTTCCTTACTAACTTAGTAAGATTTTAACTCTTACTAAGGGTCCTTGAGCTCAAATGGATTACCACATTGGCAATCCAACACCATTGCCCACTAGATTTCATGGAAAAACTCAGATAAAAAATATATATATATATATATATATATATATATATATATATAAGGTTTTGAAAATGAAAGGCTACTGAACCTTTACGGTACTCCCAAATTTGAAATTAAAATTCAACAATATAACATTTTTTTGATTTGTTTTTCAAAGTTCATAGAATTTATTTCCTCTACAACCCCATGTCACCAAATCATGTTTTTGGATGCCACAAGGTGAGCTCAAAATCTTACTAAGCTAGTGAGGCTAGTCCGGGTATTTGGAAATTTCCTTTCTAGGTGACACTTGATGTGTAGTGTTTATGTTTTCAAAATATTGATATGCCCTTCAATGTTTTTTTTAATATTTAAATATTTGAGATACCTCCTTATTTTATTCAAACCGAAGACATGCCTCTTGACTTTGGTGTTTTCATATAGGCTAATGAAAAATGACCCCATTGCCCTTGTCACCATCATCATTATCATCATCATAATCATTTCACAACCATCGTTACCACTATCATCATCATCATCTCATCACTATCATTGTTGTCATAATCACCATCTTCATCCTCATCATCATATCCAAGAGGTTGAAGATGATTAATTTAGGGAAGAAAAATAAAAAATTTCGAGGTTTTTTTTAGTTGATAAGAATGAGGTCAAGTGGTATGTGTCACCAACGTGAAAATAGAGCGGTTCCTAAAAATTCACCAAAACATGGAGTGAATCCACATCATGCGAAGGGGAGGGTTGCTCCAAAACTTTGAAGCGGATTGTCCGCTTTAAGTTTCTTTCCTCGGTAGGGAGGAGCCAAATAGGGCATGCATTTTTTTCCTTTTAAAAAAATCCCTACACGTTTTTATCGATATTAGAGATACCATGTGTTTTTCAAACTAACAACATGCATTCCTTGACCTAGATTATCTTACCCTCAGACTAATGAGAATTTTTTTGAGGGCCCTCACTTTTAACCTCTATTCAATCTCAATCCCCCAAACCAATCATCTCCAGTAGTTGGGTAAGTATTTTCATCCAAGTTTAGTTTTGCGATTCTATCGTCTTCAACCTTCAAACCTCAAGAAAAAGATTGTATTTTCGGGTAGTAGACTCAGGGGTTTCTACAAGACATTGAAGACTAAGGATTTAACCTAAACTCATCTTCAACATCAACTCAAAAGTCCTTCATTATATTCCCAAAACCAGTCAACTTCAACTTTATGGTGAGGTTGTTAGCTTCGTTTTTAACCTTGAATGTCTTTCGTATTCAACCTTCAAACATCAAGAACAAGATAAGATTTTTAGAGAAGTACATGATGTATTTTTTTAAAGGTAGAACAATTAGGGGTTTCTATTAGATATTGAAAGTGGTTTAACCTAACATCATCTACCTCTACTAAAAAATCCTTCATTATATCCAAAAAATCAGTCATCTTCAATTTTAGCGCAATGCTTTTTATATTCATTTTTAGTCATCTTCAGTAGAGAAGTACATGATGTTTTTAGGTAGAAAAATCAGGAATTTCTCGAAGAAATTGAAGATTATGGGTTTAAGATGAAAGAAATGAGTAGGTTAAAAAAATAGTTCATTTGGAAATTAACAGCTTAGAGATAAGGTAAAGTCTTTAACCTTAAGTTTTTATCTCTTTCAACATTCAAACATTAATAACAAAATAGGATTTTTGGAGAGGGAGAAGGATGGGTTTTGGAGTAGAAAAATCAAGGGTTCTTTACAGCACATTGAAGACAACGTGAATAGATTAAACATAGTTTATCCTACAAGTTAGTAATTTTATTATGGAGATTAAAGTCCAACCATCGTAACAAGCCCAACATTGGCATAGAAGGAAACCAAGAATATTGATTGTCCATCGTTAGCACTTAGCTCCTACTGACCAAAAATCCCGTCTCCGCCCCTGACAGCTACAAGATCAACAATTCCATGATCTTGGGCTTCTGTTGCTGACATAAACGCATCTCTTTCCATGTCTTCGGATACAACCCATAAAGGTTTGCCTGTTCTTTGTACATAAACCCTTGTGAGGGTTTCGCGGAGTTTCAGCAGTTCTTCCGCTTCCAGGAAAAATTCTCCTGTTTGTGCCTCATAAAAAGCACTAGCAGGTTGGTGGATCATTACCCTGATGATATAACATAATGAATGGTTCTCCTATCTCGCACGATCGGGCGAAGGAAAGAGATAAAGAATAACAAGAAGAAAAAAAAAGATGGAATTCAACAACCGTACAGGCATCCTTTGTGCATTGCATACGGCTCCACAATGAAAAGATTAAAGGAAGGTGACAATGCCACGTTTAGAAATTATTTAATGAATATTACGTTTGAGGAGGATATAGGGCTAAGAGGTACGTCAATTCTATGGAGACAAAGGGAATTATAATCTTGTTCTATCGTATGCCTAGGTAACACAAGTAAAAGAAGTTTGGCAAGGATGATGACTAGCTTTGGTACCAAGCAGTATTATTGCGGTGGAGGTGCAGAAGTCGATGGTGCTTAGATTTTTCTAAATGGGTGAAGTATTTGTGTCAAACATATGTAAACTTCCAATACTCCTAGAATGATGGTGCAACACACTCTCTCTACTAGTAAGATAGTAATTAACATGATGACCATATGTTATGAGTTCTACCTTTTCTAACTGTAGCATTACATATATGATTCTGAGATCATGGAACAAGATTTTGCTTCCAATGTTTTGGCACATGGTAAGATAGCTTGTTTTTATTTTTCTTGTGGGTTTTTTGTTAGATATTTAAACGTTTAATATTTCAGGATTTGAAGATGCTATCTTAAAATATTTTTGCAGTCCTGAGTCTGTCATTAGACGTTTCGAACAAAGGGATCATGCTGTAGATGGTAAAGGAGTGGTAGAATATCTTCGAGCTCTTGTGGTTACTAATGTCATAGAAGAATATCTTCCAGATGAACAGTCTGGCAAGCCTTCTAGTCTTCCTACATTGGTAATTTTAACCATGCCTTGGTGCTAATTTATATTCTCTGTTTAGTAATCCCTAGAAAATGTTATATCAAACTTTAAATTAAATTCCTTCCATTTTTTGATCATATATTTTAGAAATTTTATTTGGTTAGCAGTCTCCAACCAATAACTGTTGAGTTTTTGCAATTAGTTACAAGAGTTGAAGCAGCGTGCATCAGAGAATATGGATGAGCCCTTTTTGAGCCCTGGCATATCTGAGAAGCAGCCATTGCATGTGGTGATGGTAAGGAGTAATGTATAACAGCCATTTTGCTTCACTCAATGTTTAAATCCTGGTTTTAGCATTAGTTGGTCCTGTACTAAAATTAGAATGAAATCTTGAAATTTCTAAATTTCTGTCCAGGTACCAGAAATTTTATAAGGGAAACTGAAATGATATCTATAAAATTTCAGAATTTCGTGGGTTCAAGTCCAGTATGTTTTTTATATGATCATCCAGAATTTTGGGAGAAGGTTTTGATAATGATTGATGATGATACAATCACCTAGAATAAGATGAAAGATTGCTAATATTTATATTTTCTCTATCTAACTGCGGTTTCTGTCGTTATATCCTGCATTTCAAACCTACAATGCTTGGCTGATACTTTTTTATTTTTATTTTTTATGTTAGGTTGATCCTAAAGCATCAAACAGGTCAACACGGTTTGCGCAAGAGGTCATCTCAACTATCTTGTTTACTGTTGTGGTTGGCTTGATGTGGTATAATCTCATCTTTGGAATTTGTGCAAATTCTGGCATCTTCTCTGTGATTACCTTGTGTATTTTCTTTTTCATTGAATTTACAGATTTTATCTAGTGAAAGATATAAGTTTTTAGTTGTACATTTGTTTTAAATACCTTCCATGTGATGGTTGTCGACTGTTTGAAAGTCTAAGCATTGTTTCAGGGTAATGGGTGCAGCTGCACTTCAAAAATATGTAGGCAGCTTGGGTGGCATAGGTACTTCCGGTGTTGGCTCAAGTTCTTCGTATGCACCAAAGGAGTTGAACAAAGAATTTATGCCAGAGAAGGTAGATAGCTGATATCATCTGTCAAAAGTATTTTGGTGTGTGTGCCAATAATTATAGTTTTATGTTTTGCTCTGTTGTGATGAGATGTAAAATGTTCACTTTTTTTATTTTATTGGTTACTGTTTTGTTTCAGTAGATAGCTTTTGAATTCTTCATTAAAAAATAAGCATCAAAGTGTGGTTGGATTAAACTACTCTTTTTGATATCTGTTCTAGCACTGTGTTATAAATCATAAAATTATGATTCTTGTGTAATGCACAATTCTTCATTTCACTAAATAATTAATTTTTTTTTTCAGAATGTGAAAACCTTTAAGGATGTTAAAGGCTGTGATGATGCTAAACAAGAGCTTGAGGAAGTAGTAGAGTACCTCAAAAACCCAACAAAGTTCACTCGCCTTGGAGGGAAGTTGCCCAAGGTTTGTTCAGACCTTATGTAATTGGAGTTCAAATTTATGTGAAATGAATGTCTTCTGTAAATGTTGTTATGTTTAGAAGTCTCGAACCTCCTTAATCATCAATATTATTATGCTTGGTAGAGGTAAATGTATTGTATTTTCTGTATTTATTTGAGAAGAAATTATTGTTGCAAGAAGGGTAGAATAGTCTTTTTGATTTTATCATAGAGATGTATCTCTTTTTATATTTTGTCTAGCGATAATTTTGCCTCCTAGTATGTATGTTAATATAAATAAAAGATCCAATTGTGGAGAACAACTCCCAATCTCTCTTTCCTCATCTTTCTCTTGTTCTTCTCTTCTTTTTTCTGTTTTATTCCATAAATCACAGCTAAGTTTTGGGTGAGTTTGGATGTTTTTGCATGACTTTTGTGGATGATTTTCTTACTTTATGTTTTGGATGGACTTAAAAAAGGGAGGTTGTATCATTCACTTATTGTTCACACTCTTAGGCACACTATTATTTCTTGTTACTATTTCCTTATGATTAAATAATGTTTCCCTTATTGATTATTGTGCCTTTCTCCATTAAACTAGTCTTAAGTGAGGAAATAGTTAACTTTAGTAGATAATATGTACCTAGAAAAGACTAGACTGGAGTAATAAGCTACAGGTTAGTAGTTTTTTAGGTGGGGGCCTTAATGTGCATGTAGTGAAAGACGTGGGATATGAGAAAATGTTCTCTCGAGAAATTCTCGCTTAAGAAAATAGATAATCAACATATGAATACATGTTAGTGTCCACGAGAAAATGTTTATTGATTTCTGTCAAGCATTTGAACAAACAGGTACCAAGATCCAAGGGCATGTAGTGAAAAACAATTGTGACATGAGAAATTGTTTTCTTGAGAAATCCTTTTCCTCTGTTAATTAGGTCTTGATTATGCTTCAAGTCTAATCGGTATTTATTTGCAGGGAATTCTTTTGACAGGAGCTCCTGGTACAGGAAAGACTCTGCTTGCCAAGGTAATTGATAACTTCATATTTTACAAATGGTTCTTACTTCTTGCCATGGATCTTGAATCCTTACTCAATTACTCAGTTATTAGAATATGTAAAACCAATTTTTCTCTACTAGTTGAATAATCCTTTTCAATTGGCACCACCATTTCTAGTTTATTTTTGAGTTGTTCTATTTCTTAGTGACCCATTTTTGGCAAAGTATTTGAAAGTTCTTTCAGTTTTTATCAATCCCTATCTAGTGAATGCCACTATCTGAATTTAAGAATGCCATTCAAGAATAAAGTATGTGTGGTTAGTTGAAGCCAGTTTTTTAGTAACCATGAATCGTCATAGATTGTCCACAATGAACTATGGGAACTCTACAATTGATTTAACTCCAGACTTTGGTGCCTCTAAAGTTCCACTTATTAAATATGACCAAGTGACATAAATTTCAAAACCCTATATATGCTTAGCTCTGGCGATCCCACATCACTAAAATGACCTAGAGAAACTGAATGTTTTTAACTTTTTACGTCAAAGCTGAGATTGTGGAGCCAATTGTTTCTTAAATTAAATTAGTCTCCCTTTTATTGCTTTGTTCAGAAGGAGATTTCTGCTTTCCAGGCAATTCCCACAAGGAATCCTTGCTCTTTGTGAATGATAGGATCTTAGCAGCTGTTTGACAATGTTATCCATTTATTTTTGTTTATAATATCTTTTATAAATATAATGATTGCATCTGGATCTTTGAAGGCTATTGCTGGGGAAGCTGGGGTACCTTTTTTTTACAGAGCAGGTTCTGAGTTTGAGGAAATGTAAGTTATCAATCTTACTGGTTAACAGTTGTTTTGGTCTTCTTATAATAAAATTCGATAGATATATGATATCAATTTTGTTATCTAATAGTAATTTTGGCTAACTTATAATAAATATTTGATGGTATTTTATGTTAATCAGCAAGTTTAAATGTTTGAACTAATATAGCACATATTTCTTCCTAGATGGCATCATCAATTTGTGTTCTTGTATCTTCCTATTGTATTTTCTTACTTAGTTTGGTATTGACAATGGTTTGCCACATTCTATAGGCTTAGGAGTCTTAAGAATCTTTTGAATGAAAATCTATTTTCTTTCTATTGTATGCCAGGTTTGTCGGGGTTGGTGCTCGACGTGTACGATCTCTATTCCAAGCTGCAAAGAAAAAGGTGGTTTTTTTTTTGATGATATCTGGACTCTTTGACTTTGGTTTCAGTTAACAAATAATATTTGACAATTCTACACGTTTAGGCTGTTTTGGTGGTATATATCAACTCTATTATGCATAGTGTGTAATCATAATGTCGAGTGTCTCTGGATTTCTTTTGAATAAATACCTCAAACTTGATGAAGACATCAAATACAGATTTTGGAAATTTCTCCCCCTTGATCAGGGCTGACATGATGCCCATTGAGAGGTGATTCCGTAAAACTGATTTCTATCCACAAAGTCAGAAAATCCTTTGATACTTCTACTAATTTTATTCCTCCTTTCTCTAGTACGAACACCTAATCACATTGTAATCTACCTCAACTATAAAAGTAGAGTCAAGACTGGCTGCTTTGGTGGAAGTGTGAGTTTCTGTGCCGTTGAGGACTCTATTTTGGTCCTAATATTCTGTTTGAATGCATAACAACCACCTCTGGCCCATGTGCGAGCAGTAGATTGTTCTTTATTTATTTATTTGAATGATCACCCTGAAAATAAGATTAACAGCATCTTATTCCATGAAGTCAATCATCTCTTATTTCATCATGAACCTGTTGTCAAATAGGATGTCAGTATTTTATATATTTAATTTGAGCTTAGTAGTCCTTTTCCTAAATTGTTTCCACATTTTTTGCTATTCAAGTAGTTTTGTAATCTTCTTATATCTGTGCTTATTAGATTTACTGTATCCCACCAATATTCATAGGCACCTTGCATCATCTTCATTGATGAAATAGATGCTATCGGGTCCACTCGAAAGCAATGGGAAGGCCATACGAAGAAAACATTGCATCAGTTGCTTGTTGAGATGGATGGATTTGAGCAGAATGAGGTATGATCTCACCCAATTGTTTCAATTGTTTCCTTTGTGCATTCTTTTATTGAGGTAAAATTTTCTTTTGTAGGGCATAATACTGATGGCTGCAACAAACTTGCCAGATATCCTTGATCCAGCTTTAACCAGGCCTGGCAGATTCGATAGGCATGTAAGTTTTTTAGAATTTCATGAGAAATGGATGGTAATTGCAGGGTCCGAAGCTTGAGATATATCTACGAGGAGTTTACATATAGTATAGCTGAAGAATTTTGTTGAAGGGTTACATAGGCAACACAAGTTGGAGAAATTTTATGGAACTTGTATCAAAGCCCGTATTGTTAAATAATCAGTTGGGGTTTCAAAAACTTGTCTACTTTTCAGATTTCCAATTCTATCTATCGATCCTTGTCATCTCATCCATGAAATGCTTACCTAATGCAACTTCTTGGGAAGTACAGCAAGACTAGAAACTTGGTCCAGTATTATTTTCGGCCTATGTAACAAATAGATGGGCACTTCGGTGACCAACTCTAACGTGAAGTGTAGAACACTAATTTTGTTGAGATTTAAAAGAGATTTTACTAGAACTTTATAGCTAAACACCAATGACATATCTGGTTATGTCTGTCTGCGTATGTCTGACAAGTAGATATGATGTGGCAAATTCTTAGAATATGGAGTGTTCTTGTTACATAGTTCTCGGAACTATGGTTCACCCAGTCATTAGAATCCTGATAAAACAACCTTTCTCATGTTTGGTTGATTTGCTTGACCATGTTGTATGTTTGGTTAGTTGTCAATGAAGACCGTGATCAAATTTCTTAAGGCTTCAGAGTGGATTTAATATTTCAGAACTCACCAATGCCATCGAATTTGAAAATCTAATTATTGAGAATACTTTATGTACGGTGGAGTATGCCTCTTGACATATTTAGCTTAAGGGTTACACTTTTGTAAAACACTTATTATACTTTTGCCCACCTAATTCTGGAAAATTTTAATGAAATTTTCTTCTAGATTGTTGTTCCAAATCCTGATGTCCGAGGTCGTCAAGAGATATTGGAGCTCTACTTACAAGACAAGCCCTTGGCTGATGATGTTGATGCCAAAGCAATTGCTCGTGGTACTCCTGGTTTCAATGGAGCAGGTTTGTTTTATTTTATTCTACAATAGGTCTCAGGTAGAGCATATTTTTTTTTATGTATATTTATTGGAACTCCTTTTTCCATTTTCTTTGCACATAGATTTGGCAAACCTGGTAAACATCGCTGCTATTAAGGCTGCCGTAGAAGGTGTTGAAAAGTTAACTGCTGCACAGTTGGAATTTGCCAAAGACAGGATAATTATGGGTACAGAGCGGAAAACAATGTTCTTATCAGAAGAATCCAAGAAGGTAAAAATGTTATCCATGATTAAATCTAGGATGGAGGTCAAGCTAATAGCTCGTTTTATGTTCTTCAAAGCGACCATGAAGTCAAAATTGCAATTGTAGCTTAGCTACGTAAAAATGAAAATCTAAGTTAATGTGTCGGAGTGTCATTTTGGTGGTCTACATGGCATGTCGAAATTGGTCTGAGGGTTTCCAAGAGGTCAAACATTAAATTTGGCTGATCCTAACAGTTCAAGTTTACTTCTTTTCTGTCTTCTGGCACATTATCCAGGGAAAATGATATATAGGATCATCAAATTGGTTGTTTTTGTAACCTAGATTTCACATCAATGTTTACTGACTATACTATCAACTGCATAACATGCAGGAGGTAGGACCCACCTAGGGTTAGGCCAAGAAGCAACTTAATCAGATGATCCTAACCATTTTGTCTAAATGCTTAGAAAAATCATGGCAATGAGTCCAGATAAAGTCTATAGATAGGATATCTAGGACCATCTGATGAGGCCAAACTTGGGAGTTGTGTATTGGACCAATTCAATGGTAGGTTCTATCATGTGCATTATATGTGGAATCATATTGCTTCCTCTTTGAGAATTCAACAAAGCATTGTTTCATGACATAAGATATATTTGATTAAACATTGATATGCCCATGCATCCTTCTTTTCAGCTTACTGCGTATCATGAGAGTGGCCATGCAATTGTTGCTTTCAATACCGATGGTGCACATCCTATTCACAAGGCCACAATTATGCCACGGGGTTCTGCACTAGGAATGGTTACACAGCTCCCTTCAAACGATGAGACATCAATCAGCAAGAGACAATTATTAGCACGTCTCGATGTTTGTATGGGGGGAAGAGTTGCTGAAGAGCTTATTTTTGGTTCGCAACATGTCACAACCGGAGCTAGTAGTGATCTTCATTCAGCTACTGAGATTGCACAATACATGGTAGTTCCTCCAATCTCTGCCATAGTTTCCAGACTTCTAAAAATAAAAAATAAATATTAATATAAACTAATATTTATTTATTTTTGCTAGGAATCAGAACTCTCAACCATGTGGAAAATCTCTTGAGGATACCACGTGATTTTTTTCTAGTTTTTTATTCTTGTAATATAGTGAAGAAAATATATAGTTATCAACATATATTGCTCCCATTTTTTATTTTTTTTTCTTTTAAAGAAAAATATTTTATACTAATAAGCAACTGAGAAAAGCAAAAGTTAGTTTTGAAGTTCCCTAAAAGTCTGTCGGCTGAAGATTCCAGAGAATGAATTGCAACATCTCTAGGTTCATCTGAAGGAACAGATGCTCCAATTGTAGTGTTTTTTCTTTTTTATTTTTAAATTTTTGTGCATGGTTTCTAAACTTGTTTGCCCTAGGTATCGACTTGTGGGATGAGTGATGCAATTGGGCCAGTTTATATCAAAGAGCGGGCTGGTACTGAGATGCAATCACGGGTTGATGCGGAAGTATGTTCTATGAATCTTGGACTGCTTTGTTGGCTACTACACTCAATCTGATTATGACAGATATGGTTTGAATACTGCAGGTGGTGAAACTCCTCAAGGAAGCTTATGATCGTGTTAAAGGCTTGCTAAAGAAGGTGTGTATGTTTCACCATTTGTTCGTCAATTTAACAAAGAAAGGATATCTAAGGGCTTTGTAAATGCTCATATTTCAAGGGGATCAAACCCAACATTCATGGTTTCCGTCTGGAAGATATTTTACTATCTAAACGCTGATTGAAGGATTCTAACCATCTAATTTATTATCCTTTTTGGGCCATTGCACATATTTTTCTGATTGTTTAAACAAAAGGTGAAAAGATTGGATGGTTTAGATCTTCATAATCGGGTAAACTTTAGGATAAGTTCTGCCTTAAATAAAAATGCCCAAACCATGATGATGATGACGATGATACTTCACTAATTTCTGTGATACAAACTCAAATAGTCTCAAATCCACCTTCGTTTATAGGTAGTTGTGGCAGATAGCCAAAGACTAAAAACTTTGAAAGATGACTTGACCCTGCATAGACTTGTCGTCATAGTTTTCCCATTACATGTAATGTTGTATTTAGTTCAAGGCATGGTAAAGAGGATTATGTTAGTCTCAAGAGAAACTAATACTCTCTATAATCTTATAGCGTCACCAGAATTCATCTGTTTAGGTCGGCATTGGTTTCATTGTGTAGTTTTGTAATCGGGGAATGAGAAAGGTAGATTCAAGCATATTTTCTCTTTACTAACACTGGTTTTCAAAATTTTCAGCATGAGAAGGCATTACACGCATTAGCAAATGCCCTTCTTGAGTATGAAACACTAAGTGCAGAAGATATCAAGCGGATTCTTCATCCTTATCAAGAAGTAAGTCCCACTACTGAGCAAATAGAGGTAGAGGAGCTTGCATTGGCCTAAACCCTATATAGCTTTCCCTGTAATCTTCTCCAACTGTAAGTGAACAGTGTACAATGTTGATAAGTTATTACAAGCAATTAATTTATAGAATCCACCATTTTTTCCGTTACGCGTTATCTATTTTAATAATGCATTCTAATATAGCCCTATCACACCATAAAACGGAGGAATATATATATATATAAAGGGAAATGTTCGGCACCAAACATTTTGCCCAACCATTTTTTTCCTACATGGGTTAGAAGTTTTGGAATTGGATGATTTTTGGTGAGGATGATCTCTACAGTGAGGAGATCATCATCACCAAAAATCAGCCCATTCCAAAACTTCTAACCCCATCAAAAATGGTTTACAAAAAATGGACTGTCCACGATTTTTCAACTTGTAAACATGGGGTTAGAAGTTTTGGAATAGGCTGATTTTTGGTGAGGATGATCTCCTCATCATAGAGATCATCTTCACCAAAAATCAGCCCATTTCAAAACTTCTAACCCCATGTAGGACAAAAATGGTTGGGCAAAATGTATGGTGCTGAACGGGACCCATATATAAAATGGCCATCTTTTGTGTTTGTTTTGGAAAAATTACTTAAAGGACCCTGATGGAGGGATTTCTATCTAAATAGTCCTTGAATTTTGGGTGGTAAACTTTTTATTTCTTAATGGTCTTGTCGAGCTCACCACTTTTTAATTGAAACAGTTGAGGACAGTTGACCAGTTTTCTGAACTGTGCACGCTTGCATGCCAGGGCTGTCAATGGATTGGATTGGTACTAAATGGTACCTGATTTGATCCAATATCATATTTGTTCTTCTAGATTTGATCCTAAAATTCAATATTTTTTTATGTCCTAATTCAATCCAATTCAATTTGATACGAGTATACATAAAATACAATATATCTTATACATTTAATAGTTTCAAACCACCATCTGATCGAGACATGGTTTGATTTAAAAGTGATCCGATAAGTTATCAAATCAGATCCTTATCGGAATTCAAATTTTTTATCCGGACCTCAAGTAATAGGATCACAATGGATCAGGTTTTGGATCTGATTCGATCCACTAAAAGCCCTAACTCTTGCCCAATCATACCCAAAGTTCAAAGGAATGAACTTAAAATGCTAACAATTGTTGTTGCGCAAACACTGCAACCCTTATGTGATCCGATAATTAGGGTCTGGAACTCTAGATCAAGGATTTGGGTTTTGATAAGGATCCAATCTGATAACCTAATGGATCAATCGGATCAGTTTTGGTACAACAATGTCTTAATCTATAAGGATTCTGATCCAATAATGTGAGGAAATATATAAATTCTATTATTTATTTTGTTTAGAGTATATGTTGTATATCTGTGCATCAAATTGGATTCGGTATAATCTAAACTTGATCCAAGTGCCATTGAATCAGATTTGGATCCAAATAAATCTGATAAGGACCCAATGCGAAAATACTGGATCATTACAATATGGATCCAATACTTGTCAAAAACTCAAAATAGTCCCAAATTGATTCGATCCAATCTGAATCCGATCCATTTGACACAATTCTAATGTACCATCTGTTGTTATTTATTTCTTTCTTTTCTTTCCTAAGTTGGGAAGGACCATTTGAGCAATTTTGGTATAGGTGGAATTTGGGCACTGACCCAAACCAAATGAAACCTAACCTCTTGCTTTGGTTTTGGGTTGGCCCCAAATCCATTTCAGCTAAAGCCGACTCAATCCAAGTTGCACTCCTATTCTTTTTTTTTTTTTTTAATAAAATTTATTGACAAGAGGACAATATGTGCTCAAAGAAGAAACACAAGCTAATTTCTCTCCCCAATTACATTCTCCCACCTAAACATTAAATCTTCAAAAAAACAACCCTCCAAACTCTTTGAATTGTTTACACAAAAAAACAAAGAACTTTCCTTCACATCCAACGTGCCCACTACAGAAAAATGCCCCTCATCTTCAACTTCTAGTTGCCTAGCATAAAACCCCTTGATTTTCTTCCAGAAAACCTATCTTCAAATAAACTATTGTTAACCTATTCAATCTCATCTTCAATGTCTTGTAGAGAAACCTTGATTTTTCTACCCAAAAATCCCCTCTTGTTCTTTAGGTTTGAAGGTTGAAAGGAGGTTGAAAACAAGGTAAAAAGTCAATGATAACGGCTTTTGGGGAAGAAAAACAAAGGGTTTCCAGTTAGAGATTGAAGATGAGGGTATTTAGGTTATTTATTTTAGTTTCTCAAAGAAGACCTAGGTCAAGGGGCATGTCATCAGTTTGAAAAAAACTAATGATAAAATATAAATAGCTGAAGTAAAAAAAAAGAAAAAAAGCCAACTTAAAGAAATAGATGGGTAAATATGATTGTACTTGAGTTACATAGGGGATAAAAGGATAAGGTTAATTGATGGAAATAATAACACAATTGGGGATAACAAGATAGGGCTATTAATGGAAATAATGACAATTATGTAGATGGATTAGAACAGACCCAAAATCCAATCCAATAACACAGGTCTGGATCTAAGTATAGGCTCTGATAAAAGACCAAATCCAATAGACGTCCACTCTAATAACTTATCAGATTGGTTTTAGATCAACCACATCCTAGCTAGGGCTGGCAATGGGTCGGGTGTGGGTCGGATGAAGTATGTACCAGTATCCTCATTCAACTCTATAGCTAGATATCCGTATCTGATTTGTTACCCACTTTTGTAAGGATATCCATTTTCAATTATTTATCTAATTTTTTTGAGGATATCCGTATCCTTGTACCCAATTTTGTTTTGGATGTATATACCTCATTGTGGAAGGACCTTTGAAATTGGGTTATGCATATATCTTATTCTGAATTTACTCTATTAAACTCGAATAAACTAATATTCGGATCAACACATGTCCAAATCCAACCCTAAAAAAAAAAAAAAATTTAACCCATACTCAAATTACTTGGGTCGGGTACAAAGATATTATCCAACCCATTGCCAGCCTTAGTACCAGCTCAACAGGGGCCTGATCCCATAACATGTTTGAAAATATATCAATGTTTACCGATTAGATCACAATTTTGTTTATACATATATGATGCACTTGTTTCAAATAGAATTGGATAAAAATTGGATGGCAGTCCCACTCGTAACTCATCAATCCAAAACTTGGAGAGCTGATATGATGATGGACAAAATTACTTACAGAACTCAAGGGGCATAAAGCATATTGAGAACATTAAACCACGAAATAATAAACAAAGTTGTAAACCTAAACCTAATGGGGCCCTTCCTGAAAAATATGGGCAAAACCAGAAACAAACAAACAAGTTTGAAAAAAAAAAAAAAAAGAACAACAAAAAGACAATTGTGACCAGTTTAAGAAACTCCAAGACTTATTTCTAAATGTCTCCCTTTCTAACAAATATAATAACAATACTGAGGAGTGATAATTATATACAAGACTCTACCAAGCAGCACAGCACAGCAACCAAAGGCACAGGTTCACCTCTTCTCTCTCTCTCTCTCTCTCTCTCTCTGCAACTACAAACATTAAAACTTCATATATAAACAACTCTTTTTGCAGCTGAGATATTTACAATCACAGAACAATACAGAAGAAGTCCAGGCTAAGACCCAACAAAAATCACAGAGAAAGATAGAACCTCCTAATCTTTCTTTTCTTTCTTTCTTTCCCTTTTTTTTTTTTTTTTTTAATTTTTTTAATTTTTTAATTTTTTAATTTTTTAATTTTTTAATTTTTCTTTCATGGATAAGTTACGGAAGACACAGGAAATACAGAAGAAAAGAAACAAAAGCAAAGGAAAAAGAGAGGATCTCCAGAAAGAAGAGCTACACTTCCAACTAATCTGCATCTAAAGCTTTTGAAAAACATAAGACTCCAAAGATCCATTTACGGCGATCAGAGCCGCCGCCCAATTTCCCCGACCCTTGTTACACAGATTCGATTGATGGGTTCGGTTCGATCCTGCACTGCCAACCTCTCTGATACATCAGACAGTGATTTGAGGTTACACTTGATCATAGTCTCAACAAAGTAGCGCGTATCATCCTCGGTGTTCCCATCAGGCACGTCTACAACATATGATTCGATCACCAATGTTGCAGGTCTCCCATCAATGATCTCCGGATGAAGTGTGAGAATTGATGAATAGTTCTGCAGATATAAGAAAACAAAACGGAGTTGGATTTGTATTGGCCGACAGCATAAGTAGGGCAGAAGCATAACAAGACTGGCAATTTGGATATATAACTAGATCTAACATCTTCATATAGATAATTCAAGTACATATCTTTTCTATCTGGATATATTTTAATATGGAATCAAACATAAGGCACTCGCCCATCTGCTTGTGATCCGGTGGCCAAAGATGTTATCATGGGTTCAAACCTCAGACCAAACTAACCCACCAACCAAAACAAAGATAGATATAGTGGTACGAAATCTTGTATTGTTTAAGTAGAACATACTCCTTACCCTGATTTCACAGTACATGTGGAATTCATGAAGTAGGAATGGAGTTGGTATGGGTATCAACATTTGATGAGTTCCTGATGGATTGCCCTAAGCTTCTAAACCATTTCTCCTAATTTTACCATTTTTCTTTTGACCATCCAAAAGAATGAGAGAAATGGTAGGATCACTAATTGGGTCATGGTACAGCCTAAAGATCGCCCAGGGAGGACAAATTGAATGCTGTTTACCAACCCTGCTGTGAATGCTATGTTATGTTACCTGACTAAGGCAAAGAGACGGTCAGGGTATGTCATGGACACGGCTTTTATAGTTAGAAACAGTGTGTCCAACTGCAACATGGGTACAAGATCCATTTTAAAGTGTCAAGTCAATGTAACATAGTGTGAATACCAAATGTATGGCATAGGTAAGAATGGACATCATGTTGTCCCTCCATCCTCCTCACCCAAAGACACACACCATAGTTACAGAAAACAAAAGGAGGTGATTCGATGAAATTCTATTGGTTCAAAAATTAGAACAGAGAAACCAACAAATGCTTTTCACACAATCTGTGGTTAATTCAGCAACCCAGATTTTAGGTTTTGACAGTGCTGCTTTTTTCTTTTTTTCCTGCTATTGGAAATAAAAAATAAATAAATAAATGCAAAAGGATTGCCATCTGATCCCAGATGATATTGTGAGAGCATTTAGTTCAATATTTTGTTAATTTTTCCGCCCTACTCAATAAATCCATGCCAAAAATAAGGATTAAAATGAACAATGTTTCAGCTAATTTGTAAAGTCAATCTGACAACATCATATTTGTAAAGTTCAGGATGGGCATGAAATCCGAATAGGCTAACAACGGCAAAACAGGTTCAATTTTAGAGAGCTGCTATTGGAATCCCAACTTTTACTTGTTAGACCCCAATTTCTTAAATTATTTATCACACCATAATTAAAGATTATAACACACCATTTGAACATTGCAAAAGTTTGTTTCAAGTTATTACATCAACATTACAAAGCATAATAAAACATTCAAACAAGTATCCTAAATCTAACAAATAGAAATCTTAAAAAAAAAAGAAGAGAGTTTCTATTGGCACCCCAACTTTTACTTTATTCTAAATCATTGGTTTATTTTTATTTATTTATTTATTTATAATTGGGATGAAATAAGTAAAAGTTGGGGTGCCAATAACAGCTCTCCAATTTTAATAGTCTTTTAATATTAAATCAACATTTAGCATTTAAGATTATGATAGTTAAAATCAAGCATTGTTTTTTTTCCCCCAACCATTCAGTAAATTTGGTTGAAAACGATAACATTAACATACTTTGCAAGTAATTTATACATCAAATTCTTATAAATGTCAGCAGAAATGATCAAATTCTCATAAACAAATATGGGCAAAATAAGAGAGCTACAATAAAAGGAAAGCAAGTTATATCCCCATCTAATAATATATCTATTAGACTCAAATCTATTTTACGCTTGAGAAAGAACCCAATTGGAGAAAGAAAACCAACAAATAACGATGAGAAGAAGAGAAAAGCCAATACCCTTAGCCTATGATCTCCACCAACAATCCTGATGCCAAGGATGTGCTCATCTTCATTGAGAAGCTCCAATCTTTCTGTGCTGGTCGTTGCAGGAAGCCCCGATTTAACATTTACTTCTCTAACACTTCCAATCTCATTGTTCCCCTGTGCGATGCATCTGCTAACAAAGGGCTTGTATCTCTGTGGTTGATCAAATCTCCTCACCAAAGACCAGACCTGTGGCGAAGAAAAAATTCACGAAGTTAGGAAACAAAACTATTTCATCGCAAATTCGCAACTAATATAAACTCTCAAGAACTCAAGTCCTTCGATTCATCCAAAAATTTAGTAAATCTCATTCAAATCCAAACCTTTCAGAAAAAACTAAAAACCACGGATTTACAATTAGGATGATTTCTTCATCCAAAATCTCTTCTTTTTTCTTCAAAAACAAGAAAAAATATCCCAAATATCTATATTCAAATCCTAACCTTCCAGAACAAAATCTCCTAGAAACTAATGATACAATTAAGCCGATTTCTTCGTCCAAAATATCTTCTTTTCTTCAAAAACGAGAAAAAATGTCCATTCAAATCCACCACATCTACCAATAACTTCCACTTCACCTCACCTACCAATAACCTAATCTAACCTTGCTCTTCGAACCACCAAAAATCGAAACTTCTCACAATTACATAAAATTAACAATACACCGTGAAAATTCAAGAACCGATTCCACCGATTTTGCAATCTCTTATACTTCAATCGGAAAAAAAAAAAAAAACAACTCCAGATGACTAAAACCGCAAGAAACAAAATCTGATTCAATTTAAACTAATCAGATACGAATTGAAACAAAAACACTAAATATCAAGCTGAGCTTCTCAAATTTCCTCAAAAATCCACAACAGATACAATAAACCCGTTCGTAAATCAACAGATCTTGTAACCGATCTTGCCAAAACTTCAAGAAAGCACAAATCGAAAGTAAAGAAACCGAGATAAAATTCGATCGACGAAAGAATTCAAGATCTTACTAGATTAATTGGTGCTTTGATGTGCTTTACGAGAGGATTACTACACTGATTCTCCCTGATTTCATGCCTGTGGTGTCTGGATATATAATCGGACTCCATCCTATTACCTCCATTGACATTCATGGCGAATCTCTTCTCTCTTTTACAACCATCAAACGAAACCCTAGAGAAAAAAAAAAGCGCTCTTCACCTCCCGAAAACCGGAAATCTGTCCGCAAAAACCACTCTACAAAACCATCTCTGTCTTTCTCTCTTGATCACAAAACGAAACAAAAAGAGTGGGCAATGGCATTTTCGGTAAGTTTTTTAACATATATTTACACGTGTCGTTGTTAGAAGATAAGTTTAAATTGATTCTTCCAGAACGGTGTTTTTCTTTTCCAGGGCAATTTTTGTCATTTAGTGCGTTTCAATGGTAACGTATAGATGGAGATAGACGACAAAATAGTTGTTCGGAAAAGTCAAAAATTTTATCTGGAAATATCATATCCACTTCTTTTTTTTTTGTCTTCGAAATTATCTCGTTAGATGTAAAATGACCTTATTATGTTAATAATTTACGGATATTGCCATCGTCATGTGATGATAATATTCTCGAGTAACCTGTTTATTTACTTATTCAATTTGGCTTTTAGTGCAGTAAATGTTGTGAGGATAACGACGAGATCTTTTTTTGTCCATTTTGGGAAATTCGTTGACGATCAGGTAATTATCATTTCGGTACTAATGGTTTGTTGTGTTCTTTAAGCTAAAAAATGCCTGATTTAGTATTTCGCGAGCTACCACATTAAAATATCTCACAAATAATTTAACTACATTGATTAGAATCTATAAATGTGGGGCCGAAACTACTGGATATTTTGGGGGCTGATTTGGTATATTTCAGACTTATGGACTTAAATGAGTATTGTTGATTTGAATCATCCTATCCAAGCTCGGATTGGACAATTATGTCAGGTTACTTAAAATTTTAGGAAAAAGTTTTGGTGGTTATGTAAATGATTTTTTTTTTCTTCTTCTTCTTCCAAATTCTTTAAAAAGCTCATCATATTCAACCTCCCATCATATCTTATTCTCGAGATTTGAAAGTTGTAAGAAGATAAAATTTTGAGATTTAAGGATAAAAATATTAACATATTTGAATATTAATCTATAAATTATTTTATATTTCATTGATTTAATAGATTAGTCCTTTATTTTGAGAATTTTATGATTTTTTTTTAAATATTTGAAGAATTTATGGATGATTTCAATTTGTGGATCATAAATCACGATCAACGATCAATGATCAATGTGGTATATACTTGTTGAGATTATCTCACAATAATCACCTCCATTATTATTAGACTAATGATAATCTGACGCTCTTTTTTCAAGTGCTCCCCGTATACCCACTGACCTGGCAATTATAGAATCATAAATTTTTTTCTTGTGTATCTCAAAGTAAATTATCCACGATTCTATGATGAGGGCATACATGGTGGTTGTCTGATTATCACGACTCTTATTATTATTATGAGTAAGTTGGACTTGAACACAAAACCTCAAAGCTTCTTTGCAATGTGTCAAATCAATTGGACCATCAATCTAAGTCACTAACAAGTTTTTTTAGGTGATGTTCCATTATTTGATTGATGGTGTTGAAGTTGGTGAGATAATTTATCTTAATTTTTTTTAAGATGATGATGGTGTCCCGACCCGTAGGCCATACCAAAGGGTGAGGCAACTGACCTCTTAGAATATCATGTCTCGCTCAAATCCTCTGGTACATGCAATATCCCACAAATCACACATGTTAGTTTATATTAATAATTTTTGATGTAACCTATATCAAAATCGTTTCTTTCCTTATTCAAAAGTACATCAACAGCTGATCCTCTTATAGGAATCAAGCACTCTCCCTATCTTTAACGGTTGGATGGTCCTCGAAGATCAAATCAAAACTTCTATCAACTCATTATCCAAAGTTTACTAAGCTACACTATTTTTTTAAACTCATTGTTTGGTGCTCCTATAAAGTCATCTTTATCGGAAAAAAAAAAAAATTCATAAAGACATCTTGGCTATGTCAACGAAGGCATTTGGAATTGGAGACTTGCCTTATGGGTCATTAAAAGTGCTTTGTGTTTTAAATTTTTGTTAAAAGTGGCTTTCCATTTGTCATCAAATATTGTAAAAGCTGAAAGTGAACTAAAAGTCGAAACGACGCGTACCGACTTCTTGCTTTTAGTACTCTTGGGAAATGTAAATAGACTAAAGGAGAGGTCACCCATACCATTTTTATCTTTTTTGCCTTGTTTATTTATTGATAATATAAAATTATGATTTTTTTCTACCCCTAAAATATATGATATTAAATCAAGAACCTTGCTACAATGACTGAGTTTACAATCCAAGGCAAATGATCTACGGTTCTATGATGGGGGTATTGGGAGGCGTCATATTATCACGACTCTTTCATAGATCAATAATAAAAAAATCAAATACTTTTAATATAATTGCTAAAAGGGTAAATTCTCAAATAATTACCGAAGTTTTCAAAAATACCAAAAGTGTTATACTTGTTGACACAACTACCACATAATATTGACAAAATATTATTGTCAACATTACATAATGACTTTGTCAACATTAACAATACTTCGAAAATACCAAAAAATTTTGTAATCATTTGAGAATTTACCCTTGCTAAAATGTCAGTTACGTTACATTATTTTGAAAAGCATTCTTACCAAATGATATTAATTAGGCAACCGTGATTCTGTCAAAAGAACATCCAATGATCACAAATGAGACCTTAGTAACTAACTTGAACTCCAGTCAAATCTGTTTTAGTCCAATTATGAGGACTAAAATCACTGATTGGCCTCGTGATATAGGTTACAATAACCGTATATATTGATGAAATAAATGAAAATCTTGATATGGTGTTTAAAATTCATTAAGTTGGCCTAAAAATAAGGTGGAGTGACCTGGGGGGGGGGGGCACGTGCATGCTCATAGATGCATTTCTCCGAGATACGAGTAAAACGCATTTATAAACATGCGCGCATCACCCTATCAAGGTGTCCCCAGCTGAGGTCACTCTAGTACGACTTTGAGTGAAATGGTATATGAATAATATTTTCATAATTATTGATTATTTTATCTCTTCTTTTGTTTCTTTCCCCTACAATTAATCTCTTTTTATTTCTTTCTTCTCTACTTCCTCCATCACAATCAATATCTATGATAAGTCCATTTTTAGTTTGCATAAGTTGGACTTGACCCACGACTTCAAAATTGCATAGAAATATATGTCAACTTTAGTGGCTATCAATAGGACGATCCATAGTCCAGTCTGATCCTCCGTGGATTGAGTATGGATAAATTAGGTGGGTCGATTTGATTTTTACACTTTAGAAACTTGATTTATTTAGGCCTATTTAACATCATCATTGTCATCAACATCACTAAAGCCCAATACTTAAGATCTTGGGGTCGTATCAATAATAACAATAAAAAAGGAATTTGGGATATCTAACTAAATCATTTTAAGAGATGGCAAATTTTTTACATTGGATATATAGGGATCGGATAAAGGGACATAAACAATGCAACATTAATAAATTTTCAAAATATGGGTTAGAAGTCTCGGAATGAGCTGATTTTTTGTGAGGATGATTTCTATGATGGGAAGATCATTCGGAAAAAAAATCAGTCCAATACGGAACTTTTAACCCCATTAAAAGTGATTTAAAATATGGACCGTTCATTTTTTGTAAATTATTTTTGATGAGGAGATCATCATCACCAAAAATCAGCCCATTCCAAAATTTCTAACCCATGTTTTGAAAAATGTTTTGCCAAAATGTTTGTATATATATATATCATAGTGACCATCCTTGCAAAAAATCAGTTCAATCCAAAACCTCTTAACACATATTTTGAAAAACCATTGTTTTTACATATGTCCCTTGATCCGTTCCCTATATATATATATATATATTATATATATATATATATATATATATAGTATCACCAATTTCAAGTCCAGATAAATGAGAGTGGCGTTCTTTTGACAAAATTATAGACAACATTCTAGACAAAGCGTGTTGTCTTATATGGGCTAAAAATTTCCTAATGGGTTGATTTTTTGTGAGGATGATCTCTATGGTGAGAAAATCATCCTTACAAAAAATCAGCTAATTTTGAAATTTCTAATCCTAGTTTATAAGATGAAGAATCGTGAACCGTCAATTTTTACCGTTAGTTGATACCATTTTTATCCCCTCTCAAGATCATCACACGTGTCTTCGGATTTTGTAATATCTCTTTTATTACATCATAAGAAACATTGAGTCAAGCCAGTATGATGACGGAAACATCCCACAAACTTGGTAAGGATTATGCGTTCAGGTAGAAGATAGTCTAATTTGAGCTCGGATCTTCATCCAACTCAACTTAATCGGATCTAATACAATCAGACAAATCCTTAAGTCCAGTCTGAGCTCGGATCTTCATTCAACTCGGCCTGGTTAGATACAACATAGTAAGACAAAGCATTTAGACCAATTTGAGCACTCATTCCACTAAAAATCTATGCATTAAATATGATATCTCACAATACTTATCAAAAAGGGTTAAGAAAAGACCTTAATTATCTGACCAGCCTACCCCAAACAGTAAAATCTCATCAACCCCATATCAATTACATTGAGGCATTGCTAATCCAATTCAACAGTAAATATTAATGAGGCATGATCACATTCCCCTCCAAAAGGATCAACAATCTTCATCCAAATCAACAACCAACTGAAGGATGATTTGGGCCTATCATGTGGTGACACCTATCCTTAGAAATTCAGTTATAAAAACTCCTCTATCTCAAGTATTGAATGAGGGTTCAGAATCTGAATTCTCATATCCCATATCTAACGATCTTATTGTGATTCCATTGTTAAGCTTCCTTTACTTTTACTTCCTTCGCAGTTTCATTAAACCATTCTTACCATGTAACTAACTTGACTATCAGTGTATCTTTGGTAGGTATTACAACAACGCTTCATGCTTTTAGCATTCTTTCCTTCGATATCTACAATAACCTCCTTGGGAGCCACCTGAAGAAGTAATTCTTGAATAGGGGTGAGTCAACCATTGGATCGAGTCAAAGTTCATCTTAGTTGTGCCATCCAAATTTCGTGGAGTGGAAACTATTAAAAACCTCCACAAATATGTTTGATGGGAACCCAACACAAAAAAAAATGTGCTCGCATAAATTTTATACATAAATCACATTGTTAATCTCATTGATATGTTATCTTACTGTCCCATCTTTTTAGAGGAGGAAGATTGTTGGTTGTGGACTTGCATTCGTGATAATTCCATTTATGTAGTTAAATGTTATAATTTTCATTTGCATTATTAGTATTTAATGGAAATTTGGACTCATTTCTTATCTCTCTTTGAATAGTCAAATTGTTTTTTTTTATGTCCTCGATTGTGTGGTTGTTTCAATCTTGAGATTGTATTGCGTTCTTAATCAAAGAAACATGAGGAGTCTCATTCCTTCAATTGGGTGTTGGGACATTTGGATGGAAAAGAGTTGTAGTGTCTCCGAAGGAAACAAAAACTCATTGCAGGAAATCATCATTAGTATTCTGAATTTTTTGTTTTTATTGATGGCAGTGTTTTAATATATTCAGGCCTTTGTATTATTGGTGCCAGTGATTCTAAAGTCTAAGTTTTCTTTTTATATAAAAATAGACTTTGTGTTGAGGACAAGAAAAAAACAGAGGATGGTCCCTACTTAGGGACACGTCTAAGGTTCAAGTGTTGAATATCATAATCTTTTTCATGAAAAATATTTGGTCCACAAACATCAAAGTTTGATACATTACCTCTTTATAAATATTTCACCAAACCCCCTTGTTGGGTAGGGGTGGATTTAGAGTGGAGGTTGTGGGGACACTTGCCCCCACAAGAATTTTCAAAGTTTATGAATTAACGAGCTATTGTGACAGATTTTAGGAGTGGATAAAAAAATAATATTATTATTGCCCCCATAATTTTTTTTTTTCCAGTCTTAATTGCCCCACAACTACTTTTTTTCACTTTAAATTGTTCCCACAAAAAAATTTCTACTCCTACTTGCTCCCACATGGGCAAAATCCTAACTCCCCCCTCCTTGTTGGGGGAATGGAGATTTGTTATTTTAAAATGAGTTTTGATAATATGAATGCCAGGTGGCATATTCAATCAACTCCTTGACGTGGACAAGTTTGAGAATCATAGATCTCTACGCTCTGGGATACATGGCTCCTTCGAGATACATTTTTTAAGGGGAAGTGCAGTCGTATATTTTGAGACATATAGATCTGGCGAGTCATATTATCACAACTCTTAAAATTTATGTGCTTAACTGATCAACTAATAGAATTATACCGCCTGTATTGAAAATATACAAAAATAAAATAAATAAAGCATTTAAATTACTCCAAAATTTTCTCTCAAATTTTTTTCCTTTACAAACCAAGAACTTTTCATTTAATACACATGACATCATGCCATTGGTTCACCAATTAAGTACATAAATTTCAAACCATCAAATCTTTCTTCTAATTGGTGGATCCTAACAACTACAAGTCACCTTGATTGGTGATTGCTACTCATTTAATTCCAACAATTTTTTTCTAATATTTATGATTGTCAAGTTTATATATAGTTAAAATTAATCAAATTGAATCGAATGATTAAGATTGATTTACTTTGCATTTTATTGTTGGTTGTGTATCTAACTTTGCTATTCCAACCAGCACAAAATATTTTCCATTCCCCACTCATTATTGATAAGAAGAGCCACCAATAATTGGGAAATATTCGCAGATACCTGTTCGTCGTTATCGAAAAAGACAAGAAACAAGTATGTCATTTTATTGCAAACTAAGCCAAGCAACTTGAGAAACCATTTGCTCCATTTGAAGATGACACATGTGAAAATATGCCCTATCCCCTCATTTAAAAGGTCACAGTTTGCAAATTTTAGCCAAATCTTTTCCAATTCTTGCCTAACCTAAAGAAGAAATGTACTACTTTTAGTGGGATAGCATGATAAAGTGTTGGAACTTGGAAGTGGATTATATATTTTTATTTTTTTAAGTATAACTACAATTACATTTATTTATTTATAGGTAATATATTTAAAAATAATTCAATTAGTCGTAGTCAAACACGTGTCACCTCAAAATTAAAATTGAGTGGGGTGAAAGTCGGGTATCATATAATTTCGTGTAAGTAAATGTGGTACTTCAAGATGGGTACGATCTTACTTGGACTATATGAGTCTTTTGGTCATGGTGTAGCTATGATCACTTGTGGGGATGACCTATCCTCTTAGGTGGAATTGGAAGCACATAATTTTAGGGGAGTAAATGTGGTACTTCAAGATGAGTATGATCTTTAATTACTTGGGATACATTTGAGTATTTTGTCATGTCGTAACCAGGATCACTTGTCGGGATGACCCATCGTCTAGGATGGGATGGGAAGCTACGATTGGGATGGAATAATTTGTTGGACAGAATAATTGTCCAATAGAGTAATTGATGCCAAGAACTTAGAAAGTGGATAATCGTGGATTCCTAAGTCAATCGATTATTAAGATAAATGAAGAGGAAATTTTATAAATAGGCAAAAGAGCATATATTATAGTTAGCGATTTTATTTATTTTTAATCATTCAAAATCTTTTACTAGCTTAAGCATTGAAGACACTTTCATAGTTACAATACAAAAGCTTTTGTTGACCAATACAATAACATCAACAAAAAATCACTTGAAAATTTTCTATTTGTTCATGATTTAATGTTAGTTTGATTCTTACCAACCATGGTTATGGTGTTAAAATTCGTATAAGAACTAGTTGATTTAGCCGTGTCATTTAGTTCTTAGAGGCTATTGGCAATGCGAATCGTCCATCACCTAGACTCATTCAAAATCCAAGTTGATTTGTTTCATATTTTTAAATGGTTCCCGTTCAACACCCTACACTTTACCCTACGTTTTACCCTACGTGTTTTGTCCTACATGGGTTAGAAGTTTTGGAATAAGCTGATTTTTTAACTTGTAAACATGGGACTAGAAATTTTGGAGTGGACTCATTTTTGGTGAGGAGGATCTTCTAACCGTAGAGATCATCCTCACCAAAAATCAGTCCATTCCAAAAGTTCTAACCCATGTAGGACAAAACATGTTGGGTAAAGTGTAAGGTAAAGCGTAGGGTGTTGAACATTTCCCTTTAAAAATATCGATCAAGTTAATTGAAGCTCGACCCAATCAATTGAGCTTTGTGTCTTTGACATAAAATAATTTATATTTTTTATGATTTAAATGTTTATTATCTATAAAAATAAAACTTTGTGATGAAGTATCTACTAATCTAAATTATATATATATATATATATACTTAAATATAAATATATGTCAATAAATAATTTTAATGATTTAAACAGTTTGACTAGTCCAAATGAGATTTCTCGGAATTCAATTTGATTTTGGGACAATAACCATACTATCAAACGTGTAGGATTCATATTGATTTCAATACGAAATTAAAATAGGTAATAGATCAAAATAAAATAAAAATTGATTCCAAATGATGATTGATTGATGGAATCTTCTCATCAACATGGATCAAACATAAAATTCTGATGTGAACGTTTACACAACACTTCCTAGTTTTTATTCCTTCTAATAACTTTCTTTCCATTTTTCTTACTTTTTTTTCTAAAATGATTCTTATTGAGATGTGGTTAATATTCATGATCAATTTAGAGTTGATGGAGCAATAAAATAAACTTATAGGTAAAGTAGGTCATGGACCAAATTCATGTAGGTGTAGGCCCACTAAACGGATGATCACCAATTGCTAACCCCACCCCAATTCAATGTAAATCACCAAAGAATTAGCACACATTTTGGGGTGGCATTAGCAAAAGTTGGTGTGGCAATTAATAGAAGCTCTCAATGGCAATCCTAGTTATAACTTTCCTACATGATGAGAGCGGGCCATAGCGTGTGATATGTGATATGTGATATGTGATGTGTAATCTATCGTACGTTAAAAAGGGTTACTTGTCTTCTTGAGATAACAATTATGAAGCAAAAGCATTGATGATGCCTTGGCTCTTCGTGTACAACTTGTTCACTAGGCGAATTCAAAGTTTGTAGATTTTTTATTTCCTTATAAAGTGATATTTATAGGAAAAAAGAAAAAATTATGTTTTGTAAAAATGATCCTTTGGAACATTGTCCCATTCGCTATGTGTTAGGATTCTTTCGAATGAGAGAAACATCCGCATTTTTTATGATAAGGAGCATTCCATTGAAGATAGAATTACATCGATTATGGATTTCTTTTTTGGTATTTTCAGAGTAAATTTTTTAAGGAAATTAATTAAGTGGGTTTTCTTTGAAGATTTTCTAATTAGATGGGACATGATTTGAATCCTCTCTAGAGAATAATTAGTATTGTATTCTTGTATTTCGCCAATTTTCTCGACCTCATTTTATTTTAATAAATTTTTATTGAAAAAAATTGATTATTATTAGTTTTTAATTTATCTATACTCATTAGTTGTCAATGTCTGTTTTTTACGCGTGACACCTTGTTTTAGGGGGAAACCAATACCACAAACTAGATGGCAAGCAAAAAATTGTGAGTAGTGGTCGACAATATGAATTTATAAGTGTACTTGGACACCTTTTAGTTTTCAAATGTATTCTGTGTCACTTAACAAAAACAAGTAAGAAAGAAAAAAGTTGACACTCTCATGGCATTGTGGCCACGAATATTGTCAATGAAATGAAAGTCCGAATACTTTGAAATGGAACCCTACTTTTTCAAATCTCTTTGACATGTCAAAATTTCTTTTTTTCTTTACTCTATATTATCTCAAACAAAAGAAAGCTTGTCTTCAAACTAACTAATCCTCTTCTTCCATTCCACTATGTTCAACTCTATACGTATTTCTTTGCTTTTTCTCTTTTTTTTTTTTTTAACGAATATTTCTTCTAATGAGGTTGTAAACCACCTTCCTCGAATATGCCTAAACCATCTAAATCGAGTTTCTTTTGCTCTATCACTTATTGGATCTATAATATTTTCTTTTGATTGCGTTCATTTCTAATTATATTATTTATAGTCTTTTCACTCATCTCTCTTAACATCTTCATTTTTGTTTCATTCGATTTATTAATTAACATCGTGCTTTTTGACTACACAATATTTAATTCCATAAAGCATAGTTGGTCTAGTTGCCTTCTTATAATAATTAGTTTAAATGATTATTTTAAAAAATTAAATAGATAGTTTGTATTTTTATCATAATTTATTATTTAATGTATTGTAAGGGGCATATATATAATTTAAATATTAATTAAGGTGATTTTGAAATTTTAATAGAGAAGACTAAAATAATTTTTTTTTGAAATTTTAAATGATTATATAACTATCTTTCTTATAGGAGTTGTGGGTTTATAATTTTATTTGTTTTAACGAAAAAGATCCTCATAAATAAGAAGTTCAATTGTAATATGGACATTTTTTAAATTAAAAATTTTAATATTAAAGCCTTCTACTCAACCTTCTCTCGTTATAATAAGAAAGATACTTAAAAAAATTATATAATTTTAGATCAAATCAAATATTTTCGCTTATGATTGATAGTTTCCAAAAAAAATATCTCACTTTCCTGACGTGAAAGTGTGCAAGAATCATAAATGCTTTTTCACTATTGGTTACTTCAGCATTATTCATCTTGTATTAATTACTTGGACCCATAGGTCCCACCTCTTATCCAAAGTACCATACCCTTTTTGATTTCAGTGGGTCTAAGCAAATGAATATTAGGTAGCATTTGTGTGGGTTCACACTACACCAAATATTATTTAATTTACATTTCCGCAAATATCAACAATGTATTATTTAATAATCATTGACATCATCACCATCTATCTTAAGATCTATAAGTTGAAAATATATGAATTTTATTTAGTAACTTAATATTTGTGTCTTAGTCCATGAAGAAAAAAAAAAAATAAAATAGAAAATGGTCGGTGTATGGATGTGGACTAGCAAGTGGTAGTTGGAATTGGCTTCCTTTGGATGCTGATGGGTGAGAACAACATGATGGGACATGGTTGAATGTAGTATGGACTATGGACTATGGACTAAAGGTTAGGGTAGAAACTAATAAATAACATCATGTACAAAAAGTGGAGAAAAGATAAGATAACTACAAAATCAAATTGAAATAAATGCATCTTTATACACAACCCACATCATGCACGACCTAGAATAATATGTGAAATATTCTAGTTTGTATGCGTGTCTAGACATACTACTTAGGCCTTGTAGGTTTCAACAAATTTTTTTATAAATCTATCTAGATATACGTGAATATAAGATCGTAAATGATTTTATTTATTTTGATGAAAACGAGAGTACAAATCTCAATATTTTCCTTTCATTAACAGTCAAGTACAAAATAGTGATGTATGTAGCTTTTCTTTTCTTCAGACTTTGCGTTTTATCGACTAAGAAAGTTGTTTTGACGATGACTTTGTTTGTGCTTGACTTTCTGTAGATTTTCTTCTCTCCAGGCTTCATACTTTATCGACTGAGAAGGTTTTCTTGATTTCCAGAGAAGAGTTTTATACTTGATCTTTTCTTTAATTGGAGTCTGAATCTCCAAAGAACTTTGTTTTGTATTTGGAGGAGGGCTTGAGAGCTTCTTCTTCTCTAAAGAGAAATCTTCTATCTTTTGAGAGAAAGTGATCTAGATCACCCCTCCCAATGAGGGAGGCTCTTGTATTTATAGATTTAAAGATAATTTAGCATTTCAATTATACCTCGACTTAAAGAAATTTGATTGATTTATTTAAAGGCTAAACTTGTCCAAATCCAATTTCAAGGATTTTATGGATTGTTGATGGGCTAGACTCATTTATTTGGGTGTAGGGCCCAACACTTAATATGTGGATCACTTAACTTTGTTTTAGATCATGTGCTTTATCTGTAAAATCCGTTTCAATCAATGGGTCCTAGTTAAAATGTGTAGGCCCAAGTCTGATTTTAAGGACTTTTCGATAATTTAGAGAGTTGCAAGGTCTCTTTAAATTTTGTTGTCCATAGTAGCGTTGTATTCAATTAGTTTCGTTTCTATGTTAAATAAAGACATCAAAGAATACATTGATGGAATAAATTGGAGTGGTTCAAATATATGTTACCTTGTTCGTTGATTCATTTGGCTCGAATTTGGTTCTTAGTTCGTAGATTACCACTCTAAAAAAACCCGGTTCGTAGGGTTAGGCAAATATGATTCATTTCTTATTTCACTAGTTTGATTTGTTCATACGTCTATAAAATTAATGCATGCAAATCACAAGAATGATATCAAATTAGGATTATGTTAGGTTTCATAAGGATGAAAGCTTATGTATCATTAGAAGAAAAGAAGAGATAATGATTACATTATTAGAGTTAACCTAAAATAAAAAGGAAAAAGATAAGTATGCCCTTAAAGTTAACAAAAAGATAAAATTTGTTTATCACCACAATCAAACTTGTAGACATGGCATTGTAGTGACTTTCATTTGTTGGAAAGGGCAAGGTCTACCTAAGATCTAGGTAAGGAGGTCAGGTTAGAGGATGGGGAAGGTGTTAGGCACCCCATCCTTTCCACCAAAGGTGGTTATCTTGCTTGGCCATTTTATTTTGTAAAAATTTAAGAAAATAAATACTAAAATGCATGAGAATGCATGACAAGGGTGGTGTGTGCATTAAAGTGAAATATCCCCTTTTTAAAGGGTTTTGATTTCAAAGTGACATTAAGGGCATTTTATGGAAAAGAATGACCTATGTAGTCATATTAAATTTATGAATATGAATATAGGTTTGAGCTTTTAGAGAGACTCCATGATGGAGTTCCCTTGATGCCATAACCTTGATGCATATATGCATGGCTAGAGACTTAGTGTTTTACCCCATCAAGAGGGTGACACATTTCTTCATCATTGCCATGCATAGGTGAGTGTGTGCATTGTGTACAATATGATGTATGATTTTAAGGTAAAAATGGGCGTCAACCCCCATCATTTCGATCAAACCTTAGTCTAATCTATCGGGGATGGGAGAAGGTATACATTACATCTTAGGGATTTCTAAAAATAAAAGAAAATGAGAGGGTTAGAAGAAGAGAATGCAAACTTTGAAATAAAATCTACATGTTAAACCCCACCTTTGATGAACTTGAACCTTGAAAAATAGACTTGAGACTTGAGTGAGATGGTTGAGGGTTGAGTTGAAGTTTAGAAGATGAGAGAATGAGTAGAAATTTTGGTAGAGTTTTAGGTTGAGAAATGGGGGCTTGAGAGTATGAATTATTCATAGAAAGTGTGGGTATTTATAGAGTTTTTGGAGAACTTTTGGAGATAAAGTGGTCCAACCCTAAAAATAAAGAAAATGGACATGGGGTTTAGGTTATTTCGTTTTGGATTTTTCATTTGTATGAGGGCAAATATGACATTTGTGAAGAAATCCTAAAAGCATTCTTTGATCTTTGATTTTTTGATAAATAGAGGTGAGAGAACAAAAGTATTTTTGGGAAGGTGAATAAGGGAGTGACATGTGTAAAGGTGGAGTTGTAGGTAAAAAGTAGACATTGGTTCATTTGTAAATAACACATATTTTTGAAATGGACTAATGGGAGAACAAAAGTACTTTTGGGATAGTGAGTAGGAAAATGACATGTGTAAAGGTGAAATGGTAGGTGAAAAGTGGACCTTGGTTCATTTGTAAATAACACATAAAGCAAGGGTGGAAGTATAATTTTGAAATGGGCAAATGGAAGAACTCAATATATGTACTTGAAGATTCTCACCTTTTGAGGGTATGATTGGAAGTTCTCTCACCTTTATGAATTATTACCAAAGACCAAAGTATCTTTTTGGTTTGACTAACCTTTTTGGGAAGGGCATTCTTGAATTTTCACAAGGGGGAGTTGACTCTCCAATTAGATGATGCATTGGGTATTGGGGGGTTTATGAGATATCAACATGTGTCATCTTTTGAAGGGGTGTGAGAGAATGGGTTTGGAGTGGACTTGGTATTGGGCTTAAGTGATGGACTTGGGTTATAGATAATGGACTTTAAGAGTGGGCTAAAAGGATGGACTTGAATTTGGGTTAGAAGTTAGACTTTGTCTTAGGCTTAGGTTGGATTAGGAAATGGACATTGGTTATGGTATGGGTAATGGAACGATGAATGGAGAATGGTTATGGATTCGGATTGGATCAGGGACAAGGTTAACCATGCAAACTATATGACATGATGCATGTATGCATGAAAATGATGTCACGTGGCAATGGAGGTCCGTCAAAGAGCTTGAGTTCTAAATCAGAATCAATTCGAGGAAATTTGGATCTTCCTAATAGGTTCGTGCAAATTGGGGTGTCTACAAAACTCATGATAGTACAACTAGAAGCATCGAGAGTTTGCTACGTAGAAAGCGCAAGCAGACAATGGTATATGACTTCATGAAGAAGTCAGCTAACTATATCTGAGAAGAAACATACAATGAGAGACAAAACCCTGTTGAAAGTACTAGTAAATAAAGTGACAGTCAATCTCAATATACTTTGTACACTCATGAAACATCGAGTTTTTGTCAATTTGAATGATAATCTTGTTGCCATAGTACATCGAAGTCGAATTAGAAACAAGAACTGCAATCCATAAGAAGCTGACGGACAAAATAATCTCTTGGGCAATGGCAACCATAACATGATATTCAACCTCAATTAACTAGTAGGAAATAACTGATTGCTTCTTAATCCTCTAGTAGATAAGAGAATAACCCAAGAATATATAAAATCCCATAATAGATTTGCGATCTGTAATATCGCCAACCCAGTCAACATTAGAATAGGCATGCAATTAGACCAATAATGAGGATGAAGCAGCAAACCATGAAATATGGTACCCTACATATTGTGTAAAATCTTAAGCACAACAACCTAATTAATAGCGGTAGGGATGGAGAAAAATTGGATGACCACATGAAAAACGCAGGTTATGTCAGGTCGAGTAATAGTATAGTACGCAAAACTTCCAACAATACTTGATAAAAAGTCGGATCCTTGAAAGGGACACCATCATAGGATGTTAGTCAAATATAAAACTCAAGATAAGTGTCTACAATCCGAGTATTAGTGAATTGAGCACGCTCAAGGACATCGTTGCATGATTGATATAATAAGTAGGCCCGGGGAAAGGATGTGACCTCAATGCCAAGAAAATACCAAAGAAGACTTAGGTCTTTCATCTCAAATTCGCGATGTAATTGAAGCTTTATATGAGCTAGTCCAACAATATCATCTCTAGTCAGAATCATATCATCAACATAGAGGAAAAGAAAAAATACTTCCAACAGTTGAAGAGCAAATAAAAAGAGTATGATTTGAATTACTAGACTGAAAACCACATTAACGGATGACTATCGAAAACTTCTCAAACCAAGCACGACGAGCTTGTTTGAGACGTTACAAAGCCTTGTGAAGTTTGCAAACTTCGCCAAACTTATGTTGAACTCCAGGAGGGAGAGTCATATACGCCTTCTTAGTCAGATCACCATGTAGAAAAACATTTTTGATATTCATCTGAGATAATACTCATTATCTAGCAAAAACAACACCAATAAAAAGACAAACATTAGTCATCTTTGCCACATGTGCAAAAGTTTTCTCATAGTCAATCCTATTTGTCTAAGTGAAATCACGTGTTACTAGACAAGTCTTGTTCCTTTCTTTGGATCCATTAGACTTAGTTTTAATCTTATAGACCTAACGACTATTGACAACATGTTTGCTTCGAGGTAAAGGCATTAAATCCCATGTTCTAATTTTCTGCAAAGCAAAAAGCTTCCAATCCATAACTTGGCACTATAAGGGATAAATACTAGCTTCCTTATAGGTGATGGGTTCATAAAGACCATTGTATAGTATTAAAAAAGGATGTGAACACCAGGGAATAACAAGACTTGGAGAATCCCAACTTCTCAAGAGGGTGCAAGTGTGTTGGGAATACAACAAAAGAGATAATTGAGGAGCTATTTCAACAGGAGTTGGAGTAGAAGTAGTATTAGTATAGGTTTCAGATACATCAATGTTAGGAAGGGGTCAAGATAAAATAGATTAGAATGTTGATTCTCTTTAGATCTATCAAGAATCAAGTATAAAGGAATACGTTTCATGACTATAACATGTCGAGAGACATAAAGTTTCTTCCCATGAGGATTATAGCATTTGAACCCCTTTTGAATGTCATTGTAACCTAGAAAGAAACACATAATAGACCGATGAGAAATTTGACTCAATCAATGGAGTGACATAGAACAAAGCAAGTGCATCCAAAAGCACGCAATGTGGAGTAGTCAGGCAGTCTCTCATAGGAAAAAAAGTGAGTAGTTAATATAATTTCATTCTGATTAATGAGATGAACAATGGTGAGAACTGCCTCACCTCAGAAGATATAGATATAGAAGTAGAGATAAGCATAAAACAAATATGGATACAAAAGCACGCAATAGGGAGTGTCAGTGCAAGAAAATTGGTAAACAATCGCACCAGAAGAAAGTAACTAATCAAAATCACAAAAAGCGTACTCGCCACCCAAGTCACCTAAAATACATTTAACTACGACAAAAAAATGAGTTTGAATCATATTATGAAAAATAGTAAAGATAAAAAAGAAACTTAGAGTGATGCTTCATAAAAAACACCAAACAATAATAAGAATAATCATCAATAATGACACATAATAACGGGATCCCTTTTTGGTAGCAATAGGAGCAGGTCCTTGCACATCGTATTGAATTAAATCAAAAGAAGCAACAGAGATAGAAATACTAGTAGTAAAATGTAAAGCAATAAATTTTCCAAGCGACAATCAACATACTCAGAAATATCATGAGAAGAAACATTTCCTAAAACACCTGTAGACACAAGGTACTTTAGGTGAGATGATGAAATATAACTTAATCTAGAATGCCATAAGTAAAAAAATACTAAATTTTGATTTCAATCTAAAAGAAGATACATCAACAAAATAAACAAAAGAAATGGAATCAACTTTAACAGGAAAATGGAAGTCCTTTAAGATGTACAAGCCACTTTCTTTATTACATATCCTAATCAATTTGTGAGAGTGATAGTCCTGCTCAAAGAACCAAAATCAAAAAAATAAACAAGATATCCAGAATGAAAAAGTTAACTGACAAAAATGAGACTCAAGGTAAGCTAAAGAAGAAAATAAACATCAAGAAGAGACAACTGAGATGAGGAAACACGTTCAACGCTAATTAAATATATGGATGTGCTGTTGTAAAAATCTAAATATTCAAATATTCAACATGAACTTCATTGTCCCAATAGAAACTAATCAACACATATTTCAAACTTACATATTCATGTTAAATCAAAATAGGGTATGGTTACTTACCTTGTATCATCGCAATTTAATCTTTGATTCAATGTGTTTGGAGGTGCGTATTTCAATCTATGTTCCCCATAATCTTTTGAAACCCCAATCAAATTTGATCCCTTTAATTGCTAGACTCATATTCTCCCTTCTTTCTATATGGATCGACTAGGTTAATGATTGATGGATATCATTTTTTTTATTTTGTTGTTTCTCTACAAATCTTTGTGTGTTCAATGTACTTAATATAGGTTAGGTAATCCCTTTTTATAGACATAGGTTGAGGGCATAGAATCATTCTCTTAGTAGATTTCCTATCCATCAAGGTCTCCTACTAAACCTTAAAGAATATAGAGTTCTAATTATATTGGGATTCTATTAATATTGATATTCTATTATTATATAGAATCCTTGTACGATTTGAAAACTAAAATCGTGAAGGTCAATGGGCCACATGTTACATGGGTCTAACATTCTCCCACTTGACCCATTAAATTGATTGTACTAATAATGAGTTTCAAAATATTTTGAAAATGACTCAACTTTAGGATTTTATAATTGAAAACATTTTTTACATGATCATGACTTTTTAAAACCATAAATATGCCCAATATGTAATTAGATTCTTTAATGCCATATTTTGATTAAATATTAATGTGAGTCATGGTGGTTGTATGTCATCTATGCCATACTTCATTCCATGTACCACGCCATCAATACATTCTCTAATATAACACTTAATCGTATCCCTTTTATTTGTTTTGTCAAGACATTTCTTGTATCACTTAAATCCAAATAAAATATGCATAATATAATTGGAAGCATGAACTAAACAGAAATAAACTTTTATTTAGTACTAATATTAGTGTCAATTACATAACCACTTCAAAATAATCTATTCCATATACATAAAAGATTTCTTCAAAAAACTCATCATGATAACATGTTCTCTGTAAATTTTTGGTGATAACTTTTTTGTCAATGGATCAACTATCATTTGAATGGTACGAATATTATCTATTGGCACTAACTATTTGTGGACTCTTTTTTTAACTACCAAGGATTTTGGCTTCCATATCTTTCGTACCGTTTGAGTACTTTTCATTCTTAGAGAAAAATATAACTATGGTATTATCATAATATATCTTCAACGGCCTAGCTATAAAGTTGACACCCCAAGTCCTAAGATAAAATTTCATAACCAAAGACCATAACTCGTGGCCTAAAAGCATGCCATGAATTCAGCCTCTATAGTGGATGAAATAGTAATGCTTTACTTCATACTCTTTCACGAGAGAGCTCCTCCTATTAGTAGAAATATGAAACCTGATGTAGATTTTCTACTATCAGAGCATCCGAAAAAATTTGAATCCGAGTATCTGATCACCTCAAGATGATCTAATCTCCTGTAACTAAGCATATAGTCATTCGTCCCTTTTAGGTACCTCATAACCTTCCTTGCAGCTTTCTAATGATTCATTCTTGGATTATTTTGATATCTTTCCAACATTCCAACTATAAAATTGATATCTGGTCTGGTACAGGTCTGAGCATACACCAAACTCCCAATAGTTGAAGCGTATGAAATATTCTTCATCTGCTCTTATTTTAAATCATTCTGAGGAATTGTATCAAGTTGAACTTATCTCTTTTCCCAATAGGCGCGTCACCATTAAAATAAGATTGCATATTGTATCTCTCTAAGACTCTATTGATATAATCTTTTTGAGACAACCCCAATAATCTTTGAGATCGATTTGTAAGAATTTATATGTCAATAACATATGTTGCCTTACCCATATCAATCATCTTAAAATTCTTAGTGAGGTAATTCTTAGTTTCATGCAACAAACTAAGATCATTACTAACTAATAGAATATCATCCATATATAAAACCAACATAATAAACTTGTTCCCACTGATCTTTAGATATATATACTAATTAACATTATTTTTCTTAAATTTGAAAGAGGTAATAGTATTGTTAAATTTTATGTACCATTGCCTTGAAGCTTGTTTAACTCCGTAAAGAAATTTCTTAAGTCTACAAGCTAGATTCTTTTTCTGTGAACCCTTCAAGTTGTTTCATGTAGATTTCTTCTTTTAAACTTCCATTTAAGAAAGCCATTTTCACATCTATTTGGTATAGCTTCAAATCATAATGAGACACTAATACCATAATAATTCTAAGTGAGTATTCTTTGAAACTAGAGAGAAAGTTTTAGTGTAATCAATGCCTTCCTTCTGAGTAATCTTTGACCATAAGTTTGACTTTAAATCGTTCAACATTGCTTTTTGCGTCACGCTTGGTCTTAACGACCCACTTACAATCGACTCTTTTACATTTAGGAGGCAATTCGAAGAGATCCCAAATACTATTCTCGTCAATGAATTTTAACTCTTCTTTCATAGCATCTATTTACTTGATAGATTCATTATTTTTCATTGTTTGTGAAAACGTAATTGGATCTTTATTTATCCTAATATCAAAATTAGATTCTTGTAGATATATTACGTAATCATTTGAAATTGCAGGTCTTCTTTCTCTAAGAGATATTTTCAAAATTACATATGGTAGATCTTCAATTATAATGGTTAAGTCTTAATGGAGTGGTGAATCAACTTGCTCTAGTTGTTCCCCATTCTCCTTAAGTTGTTTAATATCTTGAGAACTAACATTTTCATGAAGATTATGAGGTAGTAGGATATCCACTCTTATTTCTCCGAAAGTTATTTTATGTGACTTGACACTCGCACTAATCTCACCATTTTTCAAGAATTTGACATTTCTGTTTTCAATTATTCTCGAATAGAACTTGTATCCTTTAGACTTTTCTAGATAACCAATGAAATATCCAGATATAATCTTGGGATCCAATTTCTTTTCCTATGGGTTATAAATCCTTACTTCAGTTAGGTAGTCCCAAACATGTAAGTGTCTTAAATTGGGTTTCCTACTAGTTCATAACTCGAATGGAGTTTTAGGAAATACTTTATTAAGAACTCTATTTAAGATGTACATTACTGTCTTTAATGCTTTTCCCTACAAGAATTTTGGAATTGTTGAGTGACTCAACATACTCCTAACCATGTCTATAAGTGTCAATTACGCCTTTTACCTATACTATTTTGCTGAGGCATTCGAGGTATTGTCTACTGTGCACAAATACCTAATCTTTCTAAGAGTTTAACAAAAGGTCCAGGGTTCTAACCTAATTCATCAAATCTACCATAGTATTCACTTCCTCTATCTGACCTAACTATTTTAACCTTTTTGTCTAACTATCTTTCTACCTCAATTATAAATATCTGAATAATATCCACAGATTGAGATTTTTCATGACTTAAATAGACATAATCATATCTAGAGAAGTCGTCTATGAAGATGATAAAATATCTTTCTCCACTCAAACATGTAGTGGAAAAGGATCTACAAATATTAGTGTATATGATCTCAAGAAATTTTTTACTTCTTGTGCCTCATTTCTTAATATGTCTGGTTTGCTTTCTTTTAATGCAATCCACGCATACTGAGAAATCTATGAAATCCAAATTGTCTAAAACTTTGTCCTTCACAAATCTCTTTATCCTACCTCTAGAGATGTGTCCCAGATATTTATGCCACAAGATTGAGAAATTTTCATTAATCATGCCACGTTTCAAACCATTATTCGAATGCAAGGAAACTAAAAATTGGGTATAATCATAATTTAAATTTACTTTATATAAACCATCAATTAAAATCCTAGATCCAACTAAAATTGAACGAAAAAATAACTTTAATTGTCCATATTCAAAAGAAATCGAATAACGTAAACTGTCTAATCTTGATAAAGAAACTAAATTCCTAGATATGGTAGGAACATAAAAAGTGTTTTATAGATCTATATGATAAAAGTCTCTAATACCAAACGATAGGTTCCTATAGCTAGTACTTGCACTTCGAGACGGTTCCCCGTGAAGATATATCTTTTACTTTACATTATTTTCCTGCTTGAAAGGAATCCTTGCATCGAATTCGTAATGTGAGTTATGACTCCAAAATCAATCCACCAGGTATTAGAGAGTACTTTAGTTAAATTTGATTCATAACATATAAAATAAAGAAACATACCTTTCTTTTTTAACCAACTTCTGTGTTTCACACAGTTCTTCTTTATGTGTCTCGTCTTGCCACAGAAGTAGTACTTGACATTATTACTATTCTTCCCTTCAGCCTGATTTGCATACCCAGGAATTTTACCTTTTCTTGATGAATTTTTTTTTCTACTTCCTTGATATTCCTCATTTTTTTCATTCCTTAAGTCATCACAAAAGCATACTATTTCCCTTCCTGTATCAATCTCGTCTCCTCTTGAATGCACATATTAGTCAGTTCGTTGACATTCCAATTATCTTTATTAGTGTTATAGTAGATTTTGAAAGGTTCGAACTGAACTGGGAAAGAGATGGGGATGAACTAAACTAGGAAGAAATCATTTACGCTTATTCCTAATGCTCTTAACTTTATAGTCTTGTTCGTCATGTTGAGGATGTGGTCTTGTATTCCTTATGCCCCATCGTACTTCATAGTTGTCAATTAAGCCATTAACATGCCCGCAAGTGACTTATCAATAGATTTAAAAAAAAAATTCACATTCTTCAGGTACCCCTATATGTTGTTAGTCATAAGTAAGGATGTCTTGATGTTGTTAGCAATAGTTATCTTCATGAACATCTGAAAGTGCCCTCGATCCATGAGTTGTGGATTTATTTTTTTATATGTTTTGGGAGTCACCACCTAATTTTATGGTCTAGGAACCAAATCATGACTTTAAATAAATAAATAACACTAATCTACACACAAAAAACTATGGGTCTAGGGATCACGTTACGGGATTGGAAGGTGTTAGGCACCACTCTCACCCGACAAATGCCGATCTCTACTTTTTTCAAAAATTACATTGCTAAAAAAACGACCTAAACAATAAAATAAATAAAAAAAGTTTGCCTGGACGATTGTGACGGTCAATTCCCTCAGTACCAGCGAAGTGTGTTCCTCGTATTAGTTTTCCTACTTTTTCTTTGTTACTATATCCGTTTTCGATCTTCGAGATGAGATATTCTCTTCTTAGATTTAAATATTTTTTAATTTTTTGGGTGTTTTGAGGGTTTCTAGGTGTTTTTAAAGGGTTTCTAGTTTTTTTTGAGAAAAAACTGGGGTTTGGATGTTAGATAAGGACTTAGGACTTTAGATTTAAGGTTTTGGGAAGGTTGGGGAGAGTTTTTGACCTCTATTTCCTAGGGTTTCTCTTGACCTGCGAGATTAAGTTGTGGAGATTTCTTTTTATAGAGTTTTTTTGACGTTTTTCAGTTTTACTAAGTCTTTTTAAGATTATGGTTTAATTTGACTAAGTCTCTTTAAGATTATGGTTTAATTAGGATTTTCATTCTTACGTACAATAAAAGAATATTTTTTACTTTTTTTGGAAAACCCCTTAATTATATTTTAATTCTTTGGGACCCCAGATGGAGGTGCCTTCTAATAAATATCAGATGGGTCCGACTTGAATAAGTGGGTCACGACTTAAAATTTGGCCCATGAGCTTAATTAATTGATTTTAATTGTTTAAAAATTTTAATTCAATTTATTAAGATTTTACTTTATGTTAATTAATGTTTTAATTATTAATTTCAAAAATTTAAATTTTTAGGGTTAGAAAATGATCGTTTCAAGGTCATTTTTCGATGTTTTGGTATGTTTTAAAATCATTTTTTTCGTAAGAAATTCAATAGGAGTATCGATCTTTCCCAAGCGAAAATCAAGTTTTCTTGTTCTACCATACTGTTTTCAGTTAATTTTGCAGGTTTTGCCAAAATAAGTGTTAGGTCAAAATCCTGAACTCATAGAGTGAATTAGATGTGCTCATACCATTTCAAAAAATTCGATCCGACAAAGCTTAGGATGGTGGATGCATGGGAATGAAACGAATTGAGAATTGAAATTTTATAAGGACAATGCTCTAGTTAGTGCTTTGAGTTGTATTAAATAAATGATGAACTCATTAATATCATTTAAATTTATCTTATAGGTTAAAATAAGTATATTCATTGTTCACTCATCTAAGGGTAAATACTAATTTTATTCACCATATAAGGCTAACATAATCTATATAATTTATCCAATCCTAGTTATATTAAATTATATAGATTATATTACCTTACCAAGTTCACTTAGTTAAATGAAATTTTCCTTTGGACTAATCTCATTTTGTTAATTGAGTCTGTAATTGTAAATATATTATTTCTTAATGTCACCTCGATGATAAAATTTAATACAATTAGATATTTCATAAATTTTACTAATTAATACTACTTTGGTGGCTACAAAATTAATAAAATTTACATTTATCTAAATTGTTCAATAATATTTACATAAAGTTTTGATTAACAAAAAATCTAATATCAAAACAAAATGATATTATTAATTAATAACAACATCAATAATAGAAAGATGTGCTAGCTCCCAATTCTCGTGGACGGATCTAAAATCCCTGATTTTCGAAGCACTTAAAGTGGTCCACAATGTCTTCAACACGTTTCTTGAAACTTAGAAACGTGACCCACAAGTAAATCATAGTGGTGGCAACGGACCGAGACATGGACGAATGCTTGATGGAAGCCTCGGTCAAGTTTAATTATATAACATCCATTTGATCTCCAAACTCCTCACTCAATCTCTTCTTCAATCTTAAACCATCTACTTAGAGTGAATCTGAGTTTTGAAAGTGTCAAACGAGATAGAGAACCAGTGAGAAGAAGTATATGAGAATTAATGACTGGATGTACGATTTTTGGGCATTTTAGATTTCAATTCTCTTTAAGTTTTTATTTTCGTAATTTTAGATTCGATTTTTAGATTTACATTTGGTATTAGAGCCTAAATAACCTCTGACTTGATATTGTTTATGCATTCGAGGATATGTATTGTTCTGTTTTGGTCAAATTTTTTCTTAAATTTTAGTTTAATGTGTAATGAGGTTAAAAATCATTAGAAAATTAGATTTCTAAGTTTTTTGTGTTTTTAAACTATAATTTTGGCGTTACAATGGTACTTTTTAGATTGGATTTTGGTTATTGGGTTGCTTCGGATCGAAATGACCTGACTAAAGGTTGAAGACGACTAGCCACATGAATTAGTTTTTTCGTTTTGCACATAAACTTTTAACGTTGTTTTTGCAAAACATGTCGTTTCAAGGGGCATTAAAAACATTCATTATTTAGGAATTTATTTAGAAACATATCTAATTTTTGTTCAATTTTTATTTATGCATATGATATTCTTTTAGTTTAAAATAATACAAAACCTAAATTAATTATGTAATATTTATACTTGAATTATAGGAAAGATTATGTATAATAATGATATGATAGTTTAAGCTATTTTTATGATATATATTGTTCTCATATTATGTCATTCTTTTATGATTAAAATATTGTTTTGCATAATATTAAGTTTAATTATGAAATGTATTAAGTTTTATTATGAGAATAATTAAGTGTATAAGATTAATATAATATACATTTAATTATAGTTAAACTATGCAATATAGGAATATTCTCATAAAACTTAAATTTTATACATAAAAAAAATAATGTCTAAGTGATCCATATAATTTTAGTTAATTAGACTATAGTCATATTATCTTTAATTAAATAAAATTATAATTAATTAGGATCATATAAAGTAAATTTAGACATTAATTATAGTTAATTATTCTTAATATAATAGATTTTATCCTACAAGAATTTTTATTATATTTAGATAATTAATTAAGATAAAATATCAAATTAATCATAACTTACCCACATGAATTATGAATTAAGTAAATAATTTTATAGTTTTATTATAAAGTTAATCAAAGATAGAAAATATCAAATTATATCATAATATATTCCACAGGTAATTTTTATGTTATTAGATTCATTTTTAAGCATGATTTACATTGGTAAAATATGATTTTTTTTTTATTTAGGTTTTAATTTTAACATAAACATTTAATCTTTAATTATGCAGCTTTACAACCTGTAAAATTTTCTAATATCCAATGTGATATTCCTGAATTAAAGGGTGATAATTATAAAGTATGGAAAGAGAATTCTCCTTCACTTAGGGTAGAGGGACATTGACTATGTTATTAGGAAAGACAAATCACCTGTAATTACTGATATCAACTCTACAATGGACATTGCGTTTTATGAAAGATGGGAACGATCTAATCACCTCAACATAATGTTCATTAAGAAAAAAATCTCTACTGGTATTCGTGATTCTATGGATCAACATGATAATACCCAAAACTTACTAAAGGACATTAATGATCAATTTGTCACTTCAGAAAAGGTATTAGCAAGCACTCAAATTATGAAATTTTCATTCCTAAGGTTCACCAGTGTCAAAGGTGTGTGCGAACACATCATGCATATTAGGGATATTATGGCTCAATTAAAGAATCTCAAGGTTGAAATGTCGGAGTCTTTTCTGATGTGCTACATTTTCAATACCCTACCGCATCAATACAGGCCCTTCAAATCTCATATAACACACATAAAGACAAATGATCAATTAATGAACTCATAACCATGTGTGTTCAAGAGAAAGGGAGACTAATGATGAAATTAGGTGAAAGTGCAATGTTGGCTACGCGAGGAAAGGGCAAATCTCAAGCCTACCAAAAAGGAAAAACTAAAATACCTCTCTAAGCTGATATCAAGAAAATTTTCAAATGTTTCTTCTGTAAAAAGATAAGACACGTGAACAATGAATGCGTCAAATTTAATAAATGACTTGAGGACAAAGGTAATTCAATCTCGTTTATTTGTTATGAATCTAATATGATTAATGTACATATTAATACATTATGGATTGATTCTGAATCAACAATCCACATTTCGAAATTCTTTTCAAGGTTTGCAAAACCTAAGAAAGCCAATGAGAAATGAACAAAGCATCTTATCTGAAAATAAGATGGGTTCACATGTGCAGGCTACAGGGACATACTATTTAACTTTAAGTAGTGATTTTATTTTAGAGTTAAAAAATACCTTTTATGTTTCAAGTTTTTCTAGAAACTTGATTTCAATTTCAAGACTTGTACCTTTTGGATATTCTTTTTACTTTTCAGAAACATCTTTTAGCTTATTTTATAAATCTGATTGTATTGAAAATGATATTTTGTCTGATGGTCTTTACTGTATTAATTTACAAAATAATGCAACTTATAATGTTATGCATGTTCAAACTGACACTAAAAGATGTGTTATTAATGATAATTCCTCTACATTATTGCACCGAAAATTAGGTCATATCTCCACAGAAAGAATTAAAAGATTAGTAAATGATAGGGTACTTAATACTCTATATTTTACTGAAAGAAAACAAACTAACAAGTTAAAGAAAAATATTAATAAGAGTTCGACCATATTAGAAATCATACATACTAATTTAGACATGGACTCACATGGTCGGAAATACTTCATTTCATTCATAGATGATTATTCATGATATATGTATTTCTACATGCTTCATAACAAGAACGAAGCATTAGATTCCTCTAAAAATTTTAAAATTGAAATAGAGAAACAATACGGTAAGCAAATTAAGATCGTGAGATCAGATAAAAGTAGAGAATATTATGATAGATACACAAAGGATAAACATGCACTTGGGCCATTCGCAAAGTTTCTTCAAGAGTATGAGATTGTTGTCCAATACACCATGCCTAGTTCACCTAACCAGAATAGTGTAGTAGAAAGAAGAAACTGAACATTATTGGACGTGGTGTGAAGTATGCTAAACAACTCCAATATTTCTAATTTCTTGTGGGTTGAAACACTTAAGACGATAGTGTATATATTAAATCGAATTCAAATCAAGACTGTTCCTAAAATGCTATTTGAATTATGAAAAAATTAAAAACTAAGTTTGCAACATATACGTATTTGGGAATGCTCATCTGAAGTAAGAATTTATAATTCATAAGAAAAGAAGTTAGACCCAAGGACCATTAGTGGATATTTTATTGGATATGCTGAAAGGTCTAAATGTTACAAATTTTTTATCCATCTCACAGCACTAGGATTGTGAAATCAAGAAATACAAAATTTTTTGAAAATGACTTGATAGTGGGAACGATCAAATCAGGAATATAGTTTTTAATTCTGATAATTCAGAGTCTCAACCTTCTACTTTAGGTGTTAGATTGGTTGTTGTTCATAGTGCCCCTTAAGTACAAATTGCTGTTGAACAACCAATCATTGAAATTCCACAAGCTATTGACAACATTCCAGTAGATCAGGTTGTTTAAGAGTTGCCTAAGACTTCTGAACAACGAGTTGAACCTCATACTTTTAAGGAAGATGATGATGCAGCATTAAGAAGATCTGTTAGAACTAAGAGGTCAACAATTCATAGTGATTATGTTGTGTATCTACAAGAATTTGACTACAACATTTGAGTCGAGAATAATCAGAGTTTTTTTTACAGGCCATGAGTTGCAAAGAATCAAAATTATGGTACAATGCCATGAAGGAAGAGATGAATTCTATGAAGATTAACGTAGTCTGGGACCTTATTGAGTTGTCTAATTATGCAAAAGCCATTGATTGTAAATGGGTCTTTAAGACAAATAAAGACTCATTAAGAAACATTGAGAGATACAAGACAAGACTTGTTGCTAAGGGATTCACTAAAAAAGAAGGAATTGAGTACACGAAAATCTTATATCCTGTATCTAAGAAAGATTCTTTACGTGTTATTTTGGCATTAATAGCCCATTTTGACTTGGATTTGCAACAAATGAACGTTAAAACAACGTTTCTTAATGGAGATCTAGAGGAGGAGGTTTACATGAAACAACCTGAAGGATTCCCCTTCTAGTAATGGTGAGCAATTGGTTTGCAAGCTCAATAAATCTATATACGATTTAAAACAGGCATCCCGTCAATGGTATTGAAAATTTCATAATGTAATTTTTCATTTGGTTTTATAGAAAATGTTATGATCAATGTATATACCAAAAGTTAATGGGAGTAAAATTTGTTTTCTTGTTTTATATGTAGATGGCATTTTGCTAGCAACCAGTGATAAGGGTTTACTGCATTAAGTGAAATAATTCTTTTCTAAAATTTTTTATATGAAGGATATGGGTGAAGCGTCTTATGTTATTGGCATTAAGATCCATAGAAACATATTTCGAGGTATTTTAGGTTTGTTGTAGGAAACTTATATCATTAAGATTTTAGAGAGATTTCAAATGAAGGATTGTTCACCAAGTATTGCTCCCATTGTGAAGGGTGATAGGTTCAATTTGAACTAATGCCCGAAGAACGACTTTGAGAGGGAACAAATGAAAAACATTCCATATGTTTCTGTTATTAGAAGTCTAATGTATGCTCAGGTCTGCACAAGTCTTGACATTGCATTTATTGTAGGAATGTTGGGACGATATCAAAGTGATCCAAGTTTAAACCACTTGAGAGTTGTAAAGAAAGTGATGAGATACCATCAAGGAACTAAAAACTACATGCTTATGTATAGACGGATGACCAATCTGGAAGTAATTGGCTACTCAGATTCTGACTTTGTTGATTGTATTAATTCACGCAAATCAATATCAAGTTACATTTTTATGATGGCTGGTGGAGCTATATCATGGAGAAGTACCAAATAGACATCGACTGCGACTTCCACTATGGAAATCGAATTCGTTTCTTGTTTTGAGGCTACTTCATATGGCGTATGACTTAAGAGTTTGCCATTGAGAATGTATTGCAAAAATTCAGCTACTGTTTTCATGGCATAAGCAACAAAAGTGGAAGTCGAAGTAAACATATCGAAACTAAGTATTTAGCTATAAGAGAACATATTAAATAAAAGAAAGTGGTCATTGAGCACATTAGCACTAAATTGATGATCATTGATCCTTTGACTAAGGGCATACCACTGTTGAAATTTAAGGATCATGTAGTGAATATGGGACTTGATTTCATTATTTATTTTTCATTGTATGGATAATGTTATTTTAATGAAATTCATAATTATTGTGATATTTTTCTCATATTTATGTGCACCTTAATTTAATTTTGAGAAAATTCATCTATATAGAACCAAGAATAAACATAGGATTTATTCATTAAGAAATTGTTGCCACATAAATTATAATATTTAATAAATAAATACATTGTAATACATGGAAGGTAATACTCATCATTAAAGGACTGATCGCCAGATAAGACATTTGTACTATGAATCAAATGGGAGAATGTTAGCTCCCGATTATCGTGGAAGGATCTAAAACCTCTGATTTTTGGAGCACTTGAAGTGGTCCACAATGTCTTAAATATGTTTTTTTAAGTTAAGAAACGTGACCCACAAATAGATTAGAGTGGTGGCAATGGACCAAGACGTGGATGAGTGCTTGATGGAAGCCTCGGTCAAGCTTGGCTATATAACATCTGTTTGGTCCCCAAACTCCTCACTCAATCTCTCCTTCGGTCTTACACCATCTATCTAAAATGAATCTAAGTTTCGAATGTACAAACAAGATAGAAAACCAATGAGAAGAAGTGTGTGAGAATTAATGGCCAGAGGTATGATTTTTGGGCATTTAGATTTCGATTCTCTATAAGTTTCTATTTCTGCAATTTCATAATCGATTTTCAGATTTACAAGATGGTCTCTTTGTAGGATGGAGCCTTGACTAGTCTCAAATTCATCATGTAAGGCTACCATGAACTATACTAAGCATTATCTCTTTCGGTAGAAAATCCATTATGCACAAGCAATAAGAGAAGGAAGCTCAATTAATGCGAGTTGATCCCTAAATCACTCGTCATACTATAAAATTCTGGGATACTATGATCGTTTTGTCGTACACCTTTGACATCAATCCTATCTGATATTTTGAGCAAAATTGGATTAGATATAAAGTTTTTTTTAGGTGATCCCATGTCAGCTTGGCTGTTAGAACTTGGCCAACAAATAACAATGGATAATTCTAAAAAATTGTCAATTTAGGTAATAATTTTCGAGTTGTTAATGATCTATTTCTTGAGTTTGATTGCATGGTTAGCCTTTGTGATTTTAGTGGGTTCTTGGTTGTCCCATCAACATAATCCCACTTATGTTTACCCATTAAAAATGTGTCATAGCATCAGCCTAATATTCATAATTGAGCCCAATCAATCGAACACCAATGGACTGGAGAGAATCATCATGTAACACCCCTAGTTTTTAATGTGTATCTCGAGAAAATCTAATTGTGAATTTTGAGAAAATTCTAAAAGAATGACTTAGGATAAAATACTCGAATTTTACTCTATTCATTTTTAACGAAATCCGACTTCGCCAATAGGTTCAAAATGATCGAAATATATACTTTAGCCTATAAGCAAGTTCGGATTCAAGTTTGGATGGGGAAATTTTAAAATGCTCGAATTTCATGTTGAGTGGGATCCAAAATAATGAAATTTCGTTAGAGTAAGAATCAGAAAAATTTGACGTTACTATTAGGTCCACAACGAAAAATTATTCGAAATAGAATATTTACTTATCATTTTTCAAGTCCAAATAGTCAAGTTACCATCGAAAAATAGAAACAAGTGGAAAAATTACAAAAACTACTCCTGTCCTTTTATATATAAAAGAAAGTTGACACTCTTTCATTTATTTATCTTCTTCTCCAAAGAATCAAACATCAACCATTTCTCAACCCTAGGGTTTCGACCCATTCTCTTCAAAATCCACCGCGACCAAGCCGCGTTGATCTTTGACGAAGAAGGAAAAATCATCGACATCGATGAGCTCTACGTCCTCACCCCATTTGACTTTTATTTTCCTCTTTTTTCTCTTGGTTTCTCACAAAAATCAGCAAGTAGGTTCGTTTATACCCACTTAGAGTCTTGTGCAAATCAAGGAAGGGTCGTTCATCATCATAGGAAGAAGAATAACATCTTCAAAGAGGGTTTCGACATCTACCCGACCATTGACAACCAAGTTCGTCAAATTTTCAAGCTCCTTACGGTCTCACTTGGACCTTTGTGCTAGTTCATCAACCTCGACAACCACAAACCAAGTAGGGGACTTTCAATTCTTAGTAGTAACTTTAGATTTCGAAATATGCATTTAGGAATTTTTATCGAAAATATGTTGTAATTGTAAATTGTAGAAATCTTTGGTTTGATTTTAAATTCATGGTAGAAATAGATGTTTTGATGTGTTTTTATCAAACTTTACTATTAAATTCATGGGTGGGTCGAAGGATTCGAAAGACGAAAGAAAAACCCGAAAAATGGGTTGAAAAATTGAAAATATGCGAAGTTGTTTAGTGTTGTTGGTTCCACCGATAGAATGATGCTTCTGCAACCGACAACCACTGACAGAAACAACTTATCAAAACTTACTTTTGACTTTTGACTTACTCTCCCCACAACTTATACATGATTTCCTACCCTTCATTTCATTAAAAATATTTAAGTAAATGTCCTCTTTCCATTTACTTTAAGTTCTTTAATGAAATTAAGGTTTTACTCCCCGTTTTGGAACAATGTGAATGGTTTCAAGATCCAAATATCAAATGATCAAAATCCGAATTTTGGTTGCAAAAACAAAACGTGAAGTTCGACGTTTTCGGTAAATTTTCAAAAGTTAATATCTTTCACGTTACTTTGAATTAGACTATAATAATTATACGATATCGAATCTCGTGCTCAAGGCTTTCATTTTCAAAAATCCATTTTCAATTTAGAGAACTTTGAAATTTTGAGTTTTCGACACTTAACCAAAATTTTACTAATTTTTCCAATTTTGACAGTTTGCCTTCGTGTACCTATTAGGATCCTATTTGATAGCTTGAAAAAGAAAGGTTTGATTTGAAAAGATAAAAAATGAGAATGTCGAAAGAATGAGAAAGAGGATGAACGGTAAAATGTTAGAATCACACCCGAGGGGTGATGTTTGCATTTTACATTATATGTTGTATGTATGTTGGTGAAAGGATATCCTGGGATAATGAAAGGTTGCGTGTTTATTTAAATTATGTTGGCGCAGAGGTTCCGAGTACTGTTATTTATTTTAGGCTGGGTGACATAGTTGCATGGTAGGAAATTTGATATCCATTCTCAATCTTGTACTGTTAATTTCTCTTTTATTTTTTTAAAAAAATAATATAAATATGTAGCTATTTTGTGAGTTGTTAAAGAGCTTATGAATCCCCGAAGGGATAGTACGTTATATCATCTGAAGTAGTGTACTATCTTGAGATGTACGGTAGGGACCACTAAACTCATACGTGGTATGGGACGTGTATGAGAGTGGAGTCACAACTGGAATCTAGGTCCATTCCTCTTTGTTTTTACCAGTGAACGTGTATTGTAAAGGTGGTCGTATATGAATGAAGTTGTTTACTTTGGGAATCACATGCATGCTTGATAGACATAGACGGAAATGATTGGTCAGTGATCACTAACAATCTAGTAGTAGTCGAACGTTTTGACACATCAAAAAGAGACTCATTGCTTACGGTCACATCAAATGGCCTGCCTGAGCCGGATAAATGGTCACCAAGTGTGGTATGCGGGCCGACCAGCCACAAAATCAGGAACTAGAAACCAGTGAATTATTGTAACATCATGTCCCGACTAGGAGTGATCCAGTCGTGAATCCCAACTCTCCAATTCTAGTACTCCATCACTTTTAATATGTATATGTTGTTCTATTTTGAATTATAAATCGAAAAGCATGTCTATTATTTCAATGTTGTCAATTATATTTGCATAATATAGAAAATGTATAATGAGTATGGATGATTGATGTTATGTGGAACTTTAAATTATTTAGTTGCTCATCCCTGACTATATGTATCAGTTAATTGTAGTTTAACTTGTAAAGCTTGCATGCTTAGAAATGATTCAATATGATTACTCGATCACGTTAGGTGAGGTTATTAGTATGAATTGTTTGTGGAACTATTGGGTAATCATTGTTACTCACCCTTTACTTAAATTTTTTTATAGCTTTAGAGCCTGTAGCTGGAGAGGGAGTCGTAGAGCCATCTAACGAGGATCATCTGGTAGGTCATTCCGACGACCAAAGTCCACTTCCCGGTGGGTATTGTGATGACTTCCCTTAGGAATTCGTTCGTCCTAGGAGGTGTACATAGTGTTTTGAGCTAAGTGATAGGGCTATGTTAGAGTGAGGATAAGTTATTGTAATTCTGTATATTTTACCATTTTGCGCTACTCTGATCTAACCTTATGCCATTCGTAATTACTATCTTTCGTATCTTTTATACTTTTGGTATGTTGCTTTATATACATGATTGGTTGGATATTGGTTTATCAGGTTTTGAGTTTCGTGGAACGCTAACATAAACAGAGGAGACCATGTCGAAATTTCGAGGCGCCAATTAGTGCCTCGAGGTGACCTTGGGATTTGTGTTAGTGTTTGACGGGGCACCACACATCATATATTAAAGAGAATAATTCTTTTAATTTGATTTGGATTAAAAATCTGGTTGTGAAATATCAAGAACCATCAAGTGTCCAAGCCAACAATAAACTAATGTATAACAATAAGAGCAAACAGATCGCAGATCTGATGAGAAATCAAGTCTACTAAATAGAAGTAGAAATAATACTATATCGCAAAAGCATAAACAAATCACAGATTTCTTCAAAGTCCAGCTTGAATAGTCTAATGAAGATTTGATCTGAAATCGGATTTCTTCGAAGTTCAACTTGAACAGTTTAATGAAAATGGGATTGCATCAGTATATTTAATTGAATCTATTGAGATGCATGTACTAAGAACAAATTAATCAAGGCTCGAAAATTGAATCAAAGTCAAACACAGCAAGAACGTATTTGATTGAATGCCAGTCATTAGATCTTCAGATCTGATGAAGAACGTAAAATAAAAGCTATTGAAACCTAGTGTAGATGATTCACATAAAAATACAATATAATATTTGTTTTTAAAAAAAGTTGAAAATATACCAATTTTTTTTGTTCAAAGGAGCTTTCATCTTTGTTGTGGTACCATAATATCAGATGAGGGTAACATTAGGTTTCACGAGGAAGAAAGCTTAGGTATTATTATAAGAAAACAAAAGATGATGATTACATCATAAGAGTACTTGGTTATACATAACCTACAAAAGAAAGAGAAAATACAAGTATGCCCTTAAAACTTACAAAACAAAAAAAGTAATGTCTATCAAATAACAACTATAACAATTTAAGAGATCTAAAATAGAAAAGAAAAACAAATTCTAGATTTTCTTATCTTAAGTTTTGGGTATATGGCTGGAGTAGCCACCTAGATCTAGATCTTAAAATCAAATTGACTGCAAATGGAATTCGAGTCGATCTACGATAAAGATCCTGGGCAAAGGGTCTAATTATGAAATTTGGAAATTGTTAAGATTCAAGCGTTACAAATATCAGTCCCTACTACGTTCCATTGACTAGACTAAGGTCAACCTAGATGGGCCAAAATAAAAAAATCTAGACTAAGTAGCATAATAGTATTTTCATTATCATTATTTTATGTATATGAAAAAGAAGAAAAAAGAATAACAGGCAAAATCTAATTTTTAAAAACTTATGATGTTTCTTCACCATTTGGTTTATCAAATCCAATGACAAAATTCAACAAACGAGAATGGTTAGGTTAATTAAGTGGTTAGTATGGATTTGTTGAATTTTACGAACCTAATATGAGTTTACTATGAATGGATTTGCGTTGTAATATTTTCTGGTTGGATGTTAGTAGGAATAAATTGGTAACATAAGTTCAAATTTTTAAATGAAAGTGTTTCCTTTGTCGGTTCATGATCTAGTACGATGTCTACTTGGCACTTTTTTGTTCACCCCCTACACCCAAGAGTAGAGTGGAGGGATTCATCTAACCTATCTCCCTTTTGTTGGAAGTACGGGGGATGGATAGTCTCGCATAGTCTCCTAACCCCAAGAAAGACATTTGACTATGTACATCGAGTCACGTCCCTTGAAGACATAGGATTTAGTCCAAATTCCTGTCAATCTGAGATCCCCATTTCACCTATTATCTCTTTTAGCTACTATTAAAAGAATAACCACTTCCTCATATTTACTTGGACAATTAAGATAAGAGGTTAGTTAAATACTCTCTCTTACATAACAAAGTGTATCACAACCTTACTTATCTTATTTGTTCTAATTGTAACCTAATCCATGACATCTCTTTGTAATCTTAACAAGAGAATTTATATAAATAGATCATACTGCTTATTTTCTAAAACGAGAGAGAATCATTAGGCGTATTTGATTGCATGACAAACTCTAAGGAAAATAGATTGTCGTGGAAAACTTCAACTTAACGGTGTTTGAGTACAAAATAGATAAAAAAGCAGGGAAAAATAATTTCCATACGCATTATGCCTCTTGAGACAGCAAATCTTTTCTCACCCTCCCCCCCTAAGAGCATGATTTGCCACATGACCCTAAATTTGGATCTCATAAATGCCCTCATTTTTTAACTTTAAACTTTATCTAAGGAAGATCATTTTGGTAAAAACCAATAAAATTGCAACCACAAGCCCTGTAATCATGGTGGTTAGTTTTCAAACTTACAAAAATATCATTTCTTTTATTATATAATCTTTAAAAATCCTTTAATTGTGATTTTAAATTACTAATAACCCATTTTGATACATGTAGGCTTAAAAAAAGAAAAAAAGAAAAGAAAGAGAAACACTATCCTTACTAACATGGGTTATTGAACTTAAATGGATTACCAAATTGGGAATCAAACACCATAGCCCTCTAGATTTCATGTAAAAATTCATATATAAAAAATCACATAAATTAGACTTGATCCAAGGTTTTAATGGATAGTTATTGAGCTCCCAAATTTAAAATTAAAATTTAATGGTGAAAAATATAATTTTTAAGTATTTTTAAAGGTAAGTTCGTAGAATTTTGTCTTATACATCCTGTGGCATTGCATCATGTTTTGGATGCCACAAGGTGAGCTCAACAACCCTTGAAACATTTGAAATCTTACCCAGTTAGTAAGGATAAAATTAATCAAAAAAAATCTAAACAAAAAAAATCTATTTGATCTAATTAAAATGAAAGAGTACAAAGAGATTTTCCATGATCTGCTTAAATAGAGGAAAATGATTCGCTAGTACATCATTTGCCTGACATATGATTTGCAGGGCAAATATTTTTCCTACAATCAAACACAATCTTAATTTCAAATATGAAATTCTCCATTTATTCAACTATTTCATTAATAAGTAATCACTCTAAGAGATATGAAATGCTACTATGCCAAATAGCTACGAAATTGATGATGTGTCAGTGAAATTATAGAATAATGAGATGATAGAGGTCGATTACACAATAATATAGTAATGCAGTATAATTATCGACCTAATTATAATGGTTCTCAATAAATGCTAATTCCTCCCTTTATAAAAGGAGTGGGACCCTAGCTTTTAAGTGGTGAGGAGCACAAATCAGAAAACGTATGTATTCTTTATGCCATTATGGTGACCTCTCCTAACTTGATCATTGGTGTTTTTAACAAGCATCACATTAGAGTCCCAATTAAGACTAGGGGTTTGTTTGATGAGTAAGAGTTCACCGTGAGAATTAGATTTTCAAGTGTTCAACTTTTGAAAGTTGACAATGAGTGTTAATTATAACTTTTGTGTTTGGTTTACAAAAATTCACCTTGGAGTTATATAGAGTTCCAAATCCATTGGGAATAGGATGAAACTTTTACTTTTAAATCCAACTTCATAATTGAGGTTAAAGACAAATTCTTATTTATTTATTATTACTATTTTTTTTTAAATTTAATTAATTAATTTTTAATTATTATTTATTTTTCTCATTGTTACAAAAAATTAGTAATATAAACTTTATTATTAGTATTGTTATTACATTATTTTATTTCCTTTTCTTTTCTTATTACTATAATAAAATAATAATATAGATTTTATTATCATTGTATATACATGAGCTTCGAAACTTTTGGGATTTTGAACTCATTTATGCAGGTGTAGGAGTCACCACCATTCAATTAAGGTGTGAATGGGCACCATAAAAATAATGTTTTAAAACCTCTTTATTTTTTTTTTCGGCTTATAGTCACTCTCATATCCAAAGGCTAGGGAAAGGTCTTCTTAAAGATTTTATGATAAGGGAATTCGGTTAAGGGACAAGGAAGGTATTAGGCACCTTGTCCTTCTCATTCTAAGATGGTTACAATTGTGATCGAAAGTGAAATTAAAAACTCATTTTTTTGAGGTTTTAAAGATAAAAAGAAGTTATAGAATTTTTTTTAAAGATTGACTATAGTTTATTTATAAAAAATAATCAAATTAAGGATTTTTTTTTTTTTGTGAGCGAAGGACTTTGATGAAAATCCACTTGAATTTCATCATTTGAAGTCCTAAATTTACTAGACAAGTTTATGTGCTCTCTTGGAAGACTTTATTTGTTAGTTTGGGTCTTAAGTGATCTTCATCGATTGAATAAAACCATGTTGAAACCAAACCTTATGCTTGTAGCCATTTTAGAAATGAGTGTGTGCAAAGTGTATGCTTGTGATGGATTTATCAAGAGAAGATTACCTCCTAGGGTTTACTCTTTTAGTTCTATTGCCATCAATACACATTTAATATAGGAAATTAAATTTACAAGAAAATTAAATGGAATGGTAAAACAATTATATTATGAAATTTAAATTGTATGAAGGTAAATAAAAGTAAATCATCCTAATCTAATGCTCTCAAGAAGCTTATTAAGGACTTATTAGGGGAGATAACCCATCGGAGAGATTACTCTCTCTCTCCTCAGTATCTAGATTAAAGATTTAGAAAGTTACATTAGAAAACATGAAAGTAAACTTGCAAATAAGAAAATTGCTTAAAATAAAGAGATGGGATAATAAGAAGGGGGAGATTAGAAGGGGAAAATAGAGGGTTTAATCTCTTCTTAGTCTTCTTATTCTCTTCTTGTTATTTTTTTCTTTTATGAATTTCGAAGAGGTTTGAGAGAATAGAAAGGCTAGAGAAGTTTGGGAGAGATTTGAGCAAAATTTTGAATTACCAAATGAACTCCTCTATATTGGCATTGGATGGGTCTCCTATTTATAGACTTTTGGGAAACCATTGGGGATAAACTTGTCCTTAATCCTATAGTTCTCACTATTCTCAATAAAACCTTAATAAACACCAAATACCCCTTCATCAAAGAGTCTTTGATTGTCTTCTATAATTCTATGAGTCTAATCAATCATGATGATTAAAGAATATGATTGTAAAAAACAACAAGTTCTAGAGAATTCTCAAGGATGGTTAAAAAAGTCTAAAGACTTTGACTTTGGGTCAAATAATAAGGAATTAGGCTAAATGACATGTAAATATGAATTTAGGTTTTGGATATTAATGTCATTTAACATAATTAGCTCTCTAAAAACGTAAGACTAATCTAATTTTTACTCACAAGTTCTAAAGAATCCTATAACTTGGGTAAAATTATCAAAACCTCTTGAACTTACTTGGTCTAATTACATTGAATGCCATAAAAGTTCTTTGAATTTTGAAGAATATGAGAAGGGTAAAAGTGGGAATCTACTCTAATAAGTCCTAACAAACTTGGGTTAGGGAGATAAGTATCCTCGAGTAGGGATCAAGTAAAATAAAGTCATTGTTAGTGAGATTTGAGAAATTACAAGAAAATTAAAGTGGTGGAATTTATTGGAGAGTTGAAGATGGGCAAATAGTAAAAAAAAGAAGGATTTCTTGAGGGAAAACTTATTAAGAAGGGTTAGGGGAGTCATTTTTCCTAAAAAAAATCGAGTACACATGGATCTTAACTGTCCAACAAATTTGGCTAAACATAAGGTTCGACTAAGTCAAATTTAACCAAAATTCAACCCTAGCTGAACCTAAGGTTCGCTCATACCAAAAATTTCCTTTAACGTGGGTGAGGTCATTCTGGGATTAAATATGGTTTGGTCAAAGGTAAGGTTCGGCCAAACTTAAAATTCCCTCTAAAAATGGCCTTCGGGCCATTTGACTTCTTGAAAGTTGGGTTTTAAAATTTAAAATTTTTTTTTTTTGCGTCAAACTCATTTTCGAAAGGTTTTTAATGCTCTCGGACTCGACCTAGGCAAAAATGAGGTGTCTAGAATTATTATTAATTAATTTTAATTTTACTATAATTATTTATTTATTTTTTGTTTTTTATTGTTATTAATTATTTTTTATTATATTTTCTTTTCACATTACTATAATAAAATAATAATATAAGTTTTATTATTATTATTTATTTTATGATAATATGGGTTTTATTATTATTATTATTAATTATTTTAGTTTTATCATAATAATAATAATAATAATAATAATAATAAAGTATTCTTATTCTTATTTGTTTTATTATCATATTATCATAATAATAAAATTTAAAACAAAAAGGAATGAGAGAGAGTTGCCAACTTTCACCTCTTAGTATGAAAGTACAAATGCTTTTTAATTTTAAGAAGTTGGAGAGCTAGTGAGTTGAGCTTTCCAAACACACAATCTTTAACAATTAGTTAGAGTTGATAACTCTCATATTCAACTTTCTCTTATCAAACATACCCTAGATCATCAGAGAATAATACTAGAACTCGTCAATCTTGACAAAGAAAAAAATACCCTATATAATAGGTACTTGAGGGGCGTAAAATTCAGAAAAGTTGCACATCTTTTGACACCATTCATGAAAAATAAGAAACAACCACCTAGTCCCCATTGCAGAAAACATTAACCTACCTCCCTTCAATGCTCTCCTAATGACCACCCGTTCCTTTTGATGGGGAACACATATGCAACCTTTTCTCCAACATACCCGCAAGCCAGACAGAGACGTTTGTAGCATTGTAGGAACAAATTCAAAGAATGCAAGACTAGTTTCAAGCATAGTATACCGAACATTAGTGTGCAATTGTCAACACTAAGGCAAGAAAATCAGCTCTAGTATAGATTGGATGGATTGATGTTTGAGCACTTCATTAGTATGGTTGATACACCCAACAATGTAGAAGTCCCCCTACCCTACCCCCCCAGCCAATCTTCCTCATATTGACGCAAAGGAACCACAGAGACAGGGGCGAACTCAGGATTTTCTTGTAGTGAGGGCAGACTTTGGTTAATGGTACAATTGAAGAACTTGAAGATGAATGATTTTGGGAAGAAATTTAGAGTTTTGATAATTAGAAATTGAAGAAAATGATATTTAAGTCATTTCCAATTAATTTATGAGAGAAGGCTCAAGTTAAGAGGCAATGTAATCTTCAAAAAATTGAAAGGGGGGAGGGAGATTGGAGGGAGGTAAGGGTGTCAGGGCAAATGGGGAAGGGGGTGATAACGGAGTGGGAACAAATGTACATGAAAATATAGGGGACATCTCAAATTAAAGAATATATAAAACCATCCAAAAAAAAGTTACGTAGGGAAAATTGCCACCACAAGCTCCTTACTAGCTCCGCCCATGCACAGAGAGAGGTAGTCATAAATGATGAAAGTAGAAGTCCTACCATATTATTAGAATTTAAACCTTGGCATAGACAGTACAGGGATGGGAGGACTTCCTTAAAGGTTAAGGATCGCTAGAAATTAGCTCACTCGAAAGGATGTACAAATTAGATGTAGATTTAGGAACATGATTTGTGTTAACCTTATTGATCTAGTCAAGTAGGTTATAGATCAAGAATTATAGATGTAAACCCACAAATATGTTGGTCATTATTAATTATAATCTTTTCAATTGTAATAATAACTTTTCATATTATATAGGAGTAGGGAGCCCCCTTATATGAAAACATCATTGGGGGCTTATGATGTGTGATGAGTTGTTAAAAAGGATCACTTATCATCCTCTTGAGACAACTTGACTACTTACCTGCTGTACCTGTATCTGTACCCGTACCCGACCCAAAGCCTATTCCATGCCTATCCGACCCATACTAAAAAAATGGGGCGGGTTCAGATCTTTGTACCCGAATGTACATCCCTAGAGCCAAGGCATCATCAATTAATGCTTTTGCTTCATGATTGTAATCTCAAGAGGACAAGTAACCCTTTTTAAGGTACATACATTGGATTTGTTCAATTTTTCAAAGCAATGTCAGTATCCAAGTTTTCTTCTTGAGGTTGTTAGATTGGCCACGTGTTTGTTTCCTTATCGGTACTTCTATCTTTAGTCATCAATTTTAAAACATTTGAATATCTCAAATATTCATCAAAATGGAGAGGGGCCATCCTCATGCAAACATTAATGGAACGATTTATTCAGAAATTTTACAAAGAATTTTTTTATTTTTATATATTTTAAAAAATAATACTTCAGAAGGTATTATATGGATAATGTTTCAAAAGTGGATCTCAAATAAGCAAATAAAAATATTTTTCAATATTTTAAAGTTAAGAATTATGTTTTAATTCAGTCTTCCTAGTGGGATTGAATCCAATCTTACAAAAAATAAAATTTTAATCAAATTAATATATGAAGTTTATTTATATTAATTTGTATATCAAATGGGATATGATCTAATATGTTGTCAGATTGGATTTGGATCATAATATTGAGATCCAATTGAAACCTGATCCAACATTAGTCTAATTGAATTCTTATCAGATTGGTTTTGTCTGGTCGGATTTGATCCTTATTAGATTGGTCCCTGATCAAACCGACCCATTGACAGTCCTAGCACCAACCACTAATAAATTTCAAACCATAATCAAATATAGTTTGAATCCTATTTAGACGTCTCATCGTTCAGTCCATAATTATTTATAAATTCGAAGTGATATGCTTACCTTCAGTGAGTAAAAAAAACCCAAATTAGAAAATATCTTTAAAGCGACTATCCCGCTTCAAATTTTTTAAGAAACCCTCTTCTTTGAAGTACACGTCGCATTTGTGAGGAGGTATTCTAAATATTGAGGAAAATGTAAGGGCGTAAAAAAAATACAGAATACCGCGTGTCGTCTAACGAGAAGGGTTCCTTCAAAATTTGAAACGGGCTGGCCACTTCAAAGTCTAACTCCCCAATCATCACCAAAGCCTTATCCCAAAAAGTTGGACTAATCTTATTCTTCATTCAATCATGTCCAAAGTCATTTATTCTACTCAAATTTATCAATAATTATCTTACATTTATAGTATAGTTCCCAATCATTTTACAGTCAATATTTTTTCTCCTGAAACGTTTGAGTTGTTCAAAGTGAAATTAATCATGATTAAATGGAAATTTACATAACTTGTTTTCAAATTTCAAAAGACATGGAGATTAATTTGAACTTATCCATGTGGACAAGACTTAATTAATGTAAAAGAAAAAATGGAAATAAAAGTCAATTTCAAACAACTTCTGCCTCAGGGACAAGGATTGGAAACTAGAACCAGTTTGTCAAGAAGGTCAAGTTTGTCTATGGAATAAAATGTTCACTAACAATTTAATGTCTCAATCAATAACCAAGAAATAGGGGTAATATAAGAAGAAATGATAGGGGAGTGATGAAAAGTTTGACCCACTCCTTGGTAGACTCATACACCAAAAGTCATGATAGTTTAGATTCCCACACCAATTGATGAAATTATATATAACACACCAAATATGGAAATACAAAGAAAAAAAAAAGGGGAGGGTGGGGGTGTCATTTAACACAAGGAAAAAGGTTTACGAGGAAGAGTAAACAATTTCGATGGTAATCTGATGATCATCCTTGATCACTCTCTCACCATTACAACGGGAATCTTTAGTGCTTGACGAGTTTGTCTCACTTGGAAGAAAAATAGGAAAAAGGAAAGGGAGTATGATATTTTTATTTTTTTAAGGTTACTCATCATTGGTGTATTATAAAAACAACTAGTATGACAATATAAGGTCACAAAATCTTTGTGCTAGGAGGGTTAATTACATATATCATGCGTAGAAGTTTTGTCATCTCCTAATATGAATTCTGATCATTTGTCAAATTCAATTTTGACAAAGTTGAATGGAGAATAAAGTTTGTTTAGTCGATCCCAAAAAAGTTTAGGATAGACTTTGACAATAATGATGACGATGAGAGGTTTGAGACTTTTTTTCATCGTTGATTTTATTTATGAACTGGTCATGAGTTGGTGGATTCAAAATACATCGATGAAAAGACTCAAATCCACAATGATTCTCTATATATAACTGTAGATACGTGGGCTTCGAAACCTTTGGGGAGGTTTGAGCTCATTTACTTGGGTTTTGGATTGGTCGCCATTCAATTAAGGTGTGAATGGACACCATAAAATTGTTTTCAAACTTTGTTTTCCTTGGCTTGTAATGTCTCTCATATCCAAAAGATAGGTAAAGGTCTACTTAGAGTTCTAGGTAAGGAAATTCAATTGAGGGATTAGAAATGTGTTAAGCACCTTGTCCATCCCATCCTGACCAAGAATGAAATCTTAAACTCTTTTTTTTTTTTTTTTGAGTTTTGAAAATAGAGTAGATTATAGAGAAGTTATAGAAAAATTGCCTATAGTTTATTTTTGAAAAATAGCAAATCAAAATGATGAGCAAGCCCCGACTAGAAGTAAGTGCTTGCTAGATTTTTTTTGTGAGTTTGAGACTTTCATGAAAATCCACTTGGATTTCTTCATTGAGGTTCCAAAGCTACTAGAAAAATTTGTGTTCCCTTAGGAGATTTTGTTTATTAGTTTGATCTTCTAGTGAGGTTCATGACTTAAATCACACCATATAAGAATCAAAACTACATGCATGAGATTTTATCCATTTTTGTTAGCTCTAAAGGTTGAATATTAGTCTATAAGCACCTACACTCTTGCTTGTAGTTATTCTAGAGGTGAGTGTGCAAAGTATTTGCATGTGATGAGCTTATCAAGCAAAGATTACCTCCTAAGAGGATTTACTATCTAGCTCTATTGCCATCAAAGAAGAGTAAAAATAAAAAATCATTATACTAGAAAACTTAAAATACAAGAAAAGTAAGGAAAGTAAAGCATCTACACTATGAATTTAAATTGCATGAAGTAAATGAAATTAAAGACAACCTATTATAATGCTCTCAAGGAACTTGTTGAGGACTTATTGGGGAGATCACCTCTAAGATGTATTACTCTTTCTCCCCAAGCCTGTAGCTAAGGAAATATAAATCTATATTACTAAACTAGAAAACATGTAAATAAGGAAAAAAAATTGAAATTAAAGGAGGGGGTAGTAAGAATGAGGAGATTATATGAGAAAATGAAGGGTTTAGCCCCACCTGAGTCTTTTTCTTGTTCTTTTTAGGTTTGACTACTTGGGAGAAGTTTGACTAACCTTTTAGAGGGCTTAGGAGCTTTGAGAAGTGATTTTGACAGAATTTTGTGACTTTAATTCTTCTTCCCTTTTTGTCTTGAAAGGATCTCCTATTTATAGGATTTTGGGAGATCCTTGAGAATAGATTGGTCCTAAAACTTCAAGTTCCCAATAATTTCATAGAAAACTTCATGGAAAATCTAAATTATTTTTCCTCTCTTAGCATTGATGGTCTTTCACTCATCTATGGGTTTCACCAATCATGATAAGGGATAAATTAGTAAAAGCTAATAGTTTATAGAGAATTCTTTGAGGAGGGTAAGATGATCCTAAACCTTAGGCTTTGAGTCAATTATGAGATAACCAAGTCAAGTGACACATAATTAGATAATAGGTTTTTGACCTCTTTATCCTCTTTCCTTGATAGAGTCTTTAATAAATTATGGGTACAAAGGTCAATTGGGACAAATTCTAAAGAATTCTGTAGGGAGGACAAAGTGGTCATAGGATTTGGAAGATAGTCAATTTACATTGAATGCCATGGGAGCCATGTGAATTTTGAAGAAGATTAAAAGGGTAAAAGTGGGAATCCATTCTAATGAGCCCTAACAAACTTGGGTAAGAAGAGATAATCATCCTTGAGTGGGGACCAAACAAGACTTATAGTCAAATTTATAAGATTAACTAGATTACAAAAAGATCTTTGCTTGAGGGAATTTGGAGATTTAAAGCATGCGTAGAAACGAAATTAAGAGGGGATTAGAGAAGAGAAAATTCAACTTAGGATGATAGATGAGGTCATTCCTCAATAAGAATCTCATGCACACATGGGCTTTCTAACTGCCTAACTGAATTGGAGTATGCTAGGTACGACCAAGGCAAATTAAACTTGAGCATCACCAAAGATAATATAAGAACAAAAAATGGCCTGGCCATATGTACTAAATGGCAAAGTTATTCTTATGTTTGGCCGTTTAGTAGGTACAACCAAGAAAAAACCAATTTTTTTTATTGAATCTGATTTCCTTGATTGGTTTGATTTGGGTCTATTTGATTGATCAAAATTCTCTTGATTTGACCCTTGATATTGGATTCAAATGAACTCTCGAGCTTGTTTGATCAAATTAAGGTGTCTACCATTATCCCTTTTTATAAGAGTTGCTAACAATGAATCACAAAGATGTTGGCTCAAACACCTATTTGATTAGATAAAATCGAGCGTGTACGCTTTTCAACCTCTCCTAAGCAAATTTGAATTGAAGTAGAACATTAAAGTATTGGTAAGACGTTACCTTTCCAAGCTCTGGGGGTTTGATAGAGATGGTGTATCTATTTATTCTCGACTCTATGGTTCGATGTATGGCTCTTGGAAACCTCGAATTGATCTTCTAGCACTATGTAGCACTCTGAGATTATTTGAAAAAGATGTGTAAAAGTTGAAAAGATGACTTCAATTCTTACTTACCCTCAGTAAGACTGTATCATTTTCTTGAGTATTTGCTTCAAAATCTTCAGAAATTTTTTTTCTTGAAAAGATGGCAGAGGTTTAAATGCATGTCTTGTCGGGGGACATCAAGCTCTTACCACTATGCTACACTCTCGGTGGGTAAGATGATCTTGGATCTATCTTCAAGAATTTCTTACTTTTGATTCTGTCACATTTCTTGTACTTCGACACTTGTCTTTCTGTGATTGTTTCTTTTTGCGCTTCTAAGATCAATTCCTTGAAATTCGTATCTATGTGCTATTCAAGATCAATTTCTCCAATCCTTTGGTCGTTTGATCTCTCTGGGACACGTCGATTTCGTTGATTTTTCAATATTTCGATAGCTTGAACTCAACCTTGATAGTTGATCTCGAGGGTAGCCATTTTTTAATGGGTCAAATTGGACTTTCAAGTGAATTTTTAGGCATATGGAGCTCCGAACTTGAATTTGAATGAATGAAACATGAAATTGATGGATTAATGGGGTAATTTGATGGGTTTGGGGTATTTGATGTCGGAATTGGGGGTGGGTTTTGATGAAATTGACTTAGGGTAGATGATGGGTTGATGAATATGGTGGATATGTATGATTAGGTTGTTGAATTTGAGGTAAAATTTGATGGATTTGATGAAATTTTGGTTTTCGGGTTATTTTTTGTTGGATTTTTCAATATGAAATTGGATTGGGGACTTTGAATAAATCTTTGGTTTGAATGGGTGGATTCGACAATAGATGGGGTAAATTGGACTCGGTAATTGATTGGATTTTATTTGCCATGTGTTTGGCGAAAATGCCTAAATGGGGGTAAAATCAGAATTTTATTTTGATGGTTTGAATGAGTTTGGGTATCGATGGGAAATGGATATTGAAGGTTTAGGACTTCAATTTTTTAGGATTTTGATTTTTTCTGAATTTTTTGGTCATTTGAATATTGCATATTTTTTGAAATTTTGATTTTGGATGGGATTCTAACACTTGATTTTGGTGGATTTTTATATGCATGAGTTCAATCTTTTGAAATAGATGAAAACATTTGTGAAAGAAAAATTGAAGGCTAGTGGGAGTCGACCTCTTGGTTTTGATGAGTCAGATGATGAACCACGCCCCGAGGCTCAGGATTCTGAGGTTCCTATAGAGGGTGAGGGTAATGAAGAGGAAGAGGTGGAGACTGAGACTGTTGCACCCACTGTCAACCCCAGTCTTATCTTACCGGGCCGTGATTCAAAATGAGATCGCTGCGCATATTCATGACACGTATTTATTGAGAGGATTGCATTATCATCCTTTTACATGTGCTCAAGCTAATATGCCTATGTCTCTTCCAAATACTCATTTCAAGGGAAGTTAGTTCACATTCTGTAAGCTTTACAAGGAGTCTTCTCCTGATCTTCACTCACTGATGGATTTGAATGGTTTCGGTGCCTTCATGCGTATCCCAGCTTTTCATGTTGATCGAACCTTAGTTCATTATCTTATAAAGAGGTGGTTCATTGAGACGAACACCGTTGATCTTTTTGATGTTGAGCTTAGGACCTGATGGTCTGATTTTGTGAGTTTACTAGGTACTGGTTTCTGGGGATGAACTGTCCCTCTATATGAGCCATCTAAAGAAGAAGTTGCTCAGCTGCTTGGGTACAAGCACATATCTTCTTTTGCTTGAATCATAACTAGTAAACTTGACTTTACTTTGTTGACGATCTAGTCTAGTGACTTGAAATTCCTGACAATGTTTTGATGACTCTTTTTTTCTTTTGTTGAGTAGAACTCAACGCTATTGAAAAATTCTACATTTTCCATTTTCTTTTCTAGTTTTTTTTCTTTGGGAATTTTCTTTCTTTCATCTCTTACTTTTCTTTCTTTCCTTTTCTTTTCTCAAGTTTTTCATTTTTTTCACTTTTTTCAAAGAAAAACATATAGTCCCTTTTAAGGTATCTAGTATAATTCATTGGTTGTTGTTCAAGACGTAATAAATCCAATTCTATTTTTTTGATAACGAGTCGTCCAAATGAAATAGGATGTCAAAGTTCATCAGGCTCGGTCTTCCCTAACACTCTAGGAAAAATGGTGGTAGAACTCATTATATCAATTCTGAAGATGCATACAGAGAATAAGGAACAGAATATAAAAATAAGGCAAAGAAGTGGATTGGATATCACCTTAGACAAGTTGTTACCTACATAACATCCCCTAAAATTATACAACATACCACTCATCACTACTGCAGCATCGATTGTATCTATCGTACTAATCGTAATCATATTGTATGACGTTAGATGCACCATAAAACACGTTGTGATCATAACCACAGTAAAAGGTCCCTAGGCTATGTCGGTGAAACACACACACCGATAACTTCAACCTAGACCGTGTAAAATTCTAACAAGTCTAGATATTTATGTGCAATTAATAAGGGAATAAAGATGAACATTGATATTTTCATTAAGCTTAAAGAAAAGTGTATACTAATGTAAGCATGGAAATATTATACCAAGTTCATACAAAAAGTAAATAACAAAAACTACTAAAACTAGCCTAATTTATCCTAATCTAGTCAAGTCATCCTTATCATCGTCCTACTCTCGTGTTATCTGTCTGGTTTTTTGTTCTTCAAGGTACTCTACAATCTTCACGTTATGTTTATGTACTTGCGAAGTCCTTTAAATATCATGCCAAAGGCTACCTTATCTTCACTACTCTTGACATGGTCAAGCCAAGTTGTATCATCAAACCCTCTACCAGCTCATCAAACTATACCCCAGGATGTGCATATCCATGGGGGTTGTCATGCCTGACCAAGTGTTCCTACTCTAAGTGTCACATCCCTTAAACACACCCTCGAAAGGAATTTTCTAGGTGGAAATTCTTTAGGGACACTGGTGTTAATCCCTAAGTCATTATTGTTGGGCTCAGATGTCATTGAAGAATGTGAAAAATAAGATAGGGGAAGATAAACAATCTGTGAGAACTTACAGTGCTCCAGTAAACTATGATCAAGGTATGAAGAATCGCTCGAGCCATGCAAAAGGTCATGTCCCCGAGTCTAAATGACATGAAGCACATACATGTAACGAACGTAAAAGAGCAAATAGTTATGCTTCTCCAATACGTTCAACACCACCCAACACCACTAAAGGAGTTGGTTCTGAAATAGGCTATTTGCCTGGATGCCACCATCATTGGCGATGTTTTGCCTTGCCAATCCCAAGCGTGTAATGTAGTAATCAAAACCCAAATTAAATGCGTACTGTCTATTAAAATTGTGCATTATCCTAAGAATGTCATCAATGTCGATGAAATCCACTGTGAACTCAATCCTCGAAATGATACGTAGAGCTAAAATTCAACGAGATTAACTCCGGTGATGGAATTGTAAAAAAAAAATTTACCAATGACTCCACAAAGTTTCAGAACCCGTATATAGCAGTGATTTCCACCCACGATGATCGTGTTGCTCATAGAGCAAATCATCAAGTTTGGATTACATTGTGGGTGCATACATGGATTCAAGTAGGATGAGTTTTACGTTAAAATACATTGTGATGATTGCAATAGCTATTGAAAAAAGATAAAATCTAGAAAGAATGACACTAATTGGGCTTAAGCTGACTGCGACGCTGTAATGTCCCAACTGCAGTGCAGTAGGATCTCACAGTTGGGAAATCTACTTCAGGAAGGATGCTTGAAAAATAATGGAGAGTGTAATACTCCGGTCGATTGTTGCAATAGAAGACACAGAAGGGATTTGAGAGGGTTCTGTAGAATAAAAGGGTTTTGTCAATGTTTTTGGGAAGAATAAGTGAGTGGAAAATAAATTTTGAACTCTTTAGAGAGCTGAAAATTTTCTCAAAAAAAATAATTTTCCGAAGAGGGGAATTTGAAAAATTTTACCACAAAATTAATTTTCCTGAAAAAATTTTACTACAAAATTAATTTTCAATGAAAATTTTATTCCTTAAATTAACAACTCAAATTCTAACCTTAACACAATTAAGCTGACTTGGATAGGTAGTAAATTAAAACTATAGGGTATCCTCCCTAAACACGTTAAGTTTAACTTCTTCAACCAGACCAAGCAGAGTTGAACTTCTGCAACTCTCAAACATAGGTTGCCTCCCAAGAAGCACCGAGTTTAACGTATTAAACCACACCTAAGAAATGAGACAATCCCAGAAAATATTCCTACTTGATTCTCTCTCCTAGATTTTGACTAGATAAATTCTTATTGTCCTAATGCAGTGAAAGTTGTTTTGGGATATGTATGTCATCACACATATGTCCCCAAGTAATGTTTTCATCCTTTTTAGACAATTTTCAATCATTGTGTTTCTGAAGTGAATGGATATTGTAGGACAACTAGGGTCTTAAAATTTTCATAGAAGCATTGGCAGATGAGACACAGAGTTTGATATATTTTGTTAATGTCCAGAGAGGTTTCACACTCGGCGGTGAATCAAAAATGTTCTTTTTTCCTCCTTAAAGACACTTTCTTTGATATGAAGATTAGTTGAGACATTGTTTATCGATAGTGAACAGTTCTCTTGGGACTTGGGAGGTTGGGATAAAGGTTGGCTCTCTTAGGCCGTTTCATTTGGAGATGATCCTTATCTCTTTTTTCTAAGGATAAGGTTAGTTGTCCCAAATGTTTTTCCATGTTAGCTAAGGCTTGAGTAGTAACCTGGTTTATATAAGATAGTGAATGATTGGTTTCCTACTATTGCTGAATAAATTGTTGATATTGTTTTAACCACTCAACCATCATGGATTCTAATGTAAAAGATTGAGAAGAGGAAAGGGAAGAGTACTTGGATGTTGAATCTGACTCTAAGATTCTATACTCAATGAATTACTATTGACAAAAGTAGGATAGTTGGGGAATCATGGTGTGTTTAATTAGCAAAGTGTCTTGCTTGCGAAAGTTCATATGGATACCTAAATGATTGTCCTGAGTGAACTCATTACGCTTATGTATGGTATTTGAAGGGAACCAAATATCCGAATGATATGTTTGACTGAACGAACTGGGTGTCGATGTTCAATAAGAACTATATTGGCCAATACAGCTCTCAACATGGGCAAACTTGGACAACACTTGACATAATGATCATAGTTATTGCAAAGGACACACAAGGTCTACAATTCTCTTTTTAATTCCGTGATTGAATTCTATGGATCCTACTTATTGTATGCTTTGTCTCAAAATCAAAAGGTTCTATTTTTTTCTCTATGTGATTGCCTACCAAGCATACACACACAATCGACCAATGAAATAAAAGAAAAGAAAAGACTGGACCTAGGGAGGCCAAACTCTAGATAGCCCCTAACTGGTTAAAAGCAGGGCAATGAAACTTCCAACCTGATTCTATGAAATCAAAATCGATCACCCTGGTTCCCAGATAAAAGATGGCGCACGATGCATAGCAAAGACACTCTTAAACCACCTTTTTGCCTATAATAGACGTAGTCCCCAATAGAGTAGGACCATCCTCAAGTACCAATTGTGATCAAGAAACACAATTGGTGCAACTCGAAGTAGGTTTCTCCAATTGAACTTGTGAGCTCTAAAGTTTGAGTCTAATTAATTTGATTGGGACGATTAGTGATTCAAATTTTCCTAAAAGGCAAGGAATTGGAAATGACCTCCAATCCTAATCTTGTTGATGCCATCCCTTGGTAGGGGTGCCATTTACTAATTAATGATCCAAGTGTGTGCAAATAGCCATTAACAATCAAAGGCAAAAAGTAACCCACTAGCACAAGTTTTAGGGTGAGAAGAGTAGTACCTCCCGTTCAAGACGGGAGATGACAAGTTACTTCGACTTGGACCACCAACTTCGGTTTTGGTGTACGAATCTAATGAGCCGAGACGGTATAGTCCAATTGTCTTACGTCCTTAAACTATTACAATCCAAGTCTTCTTGAATATTTAATGAAATTAACAAGTACATAGGTCCTTACACAAAGTCCTTATAAATATTATAAAATAACAAGGAAACCTATTTAAATCTAAATTAAAATGTTCTTGAGGTTCTTTTTGGATCAAACTTCAAATTCCTTCCTTCAATTTTTAGAACCTACAAGACAAAATAGAACAGTCAGAACTATAGCAGGTATCATAAAAAGCAAACCAAACTAATAATCACAATCTTCTAATTTCCAAAAAATCCAAATAAAACTAGAAGGTTCAATTGTATTATTTCAACATAGTGCGATAGAACTTAGTCATGGGGCAATTGAAATAGTGAGTTGAGCTCTTTGTTTCAACTAGCAAGCTTAAAATTACCTACTTATTATAACCAGAAGGTTGAATTTCTATTTTGGAAAAAAATTAACAGAATGTCAGTTTAAAAGAAAAATTGGATCAAAACTCCCTTCTTCAAATTGAAATCGTATACATATCCCCGGTAGCGACGCCAATTTGTCTGCATTGTTGTTTGTGTCTATGTATGATATGTTGATATTGTAAGGCACCTTTCGAACAAATCAAATTTACCTTTCTCAAAGGGCGAACCACAAGGATAAGGGCGGAACTCTAATTCTAGTTAGAAATGAATCGATCCAAGATTAAAAATAATTTGTTTGTTGTTCAAAAACCAGAAACAGAAATTAGAAAATGCTAATAATTAAGATTGAAATAAGATAGAAAAACTCATTGAGACATGGATCCACCTAGGGCAGAAATAATTGTAATATATTTAATTGCAAACTTATTTTGAAAACTCTAGCTAAGAGCATGCTCATGTCTCTTAGGTTGAAAGATTTAACTTTGAAAATTAAGAAAGGGATATTAATGCTAGGATTCCTTCACTCATAAGATGTGAATCGCTACTATCCACTATCTAAGTTAATTATAAATCATCATAAATCTTACCTAAGTATGATCTATCTAATTTAAGTACAAAGGGTGCAAGGGATTCATCCAAGGATTTGATCCATAGGAGTTGGATAAACCTTGAAGATAAACCATTAAACAATAAGCATAAGAAACAAGAGAAAAATAATTAAACAAACATAGTTGAAACTTGCTCTAGATTTCTCCACCTTTCCAATTGAGGGAGAACTAGATTAAGATCATTATAAGGCTGATAGAAAGAGTAATAGAGAAGAGGACTCCTTTTTTAGATGAATCAATTGTTACACACACAAAATCAAGAAATTACAGAGAAAGTAAACCTAATTTAATTGGGGAAGAAAACCTAAACAAAATTAAGGTGGAAGGAACAATTTACAATGGGCTTTGGGTTATATTTATAAGCAATTCTCAATTTCTGAAAGGATCTGGTATGTGTGATCATAAGCAATTAGGTCATCCTTACGTGTAAAGTATGGGCATGTAATTTCACTCTAATTGATCACCCTTATATTGTGGCATGGTGAAGGTCAGATGGAAATGATTTCTCTTTGGTCTATTACTCTCGTTTTTTTCTCTTGATTGCTATAATGAACTTGAATTTTTTTAAGGTGTTCATATTTGATCTTCTAGTTTTAAGCCAGTATAATCGAAACACACGATCATCAAATTTTTTCAGATTATTCAATTATTTATGTAATTATGCATATTTAATATGATAAAGCATGTAGAGTGATAGTCTAAGGAAAATGCAAGATTATTGGCTAATTATGGTACAAAAGTGATTAGGAATATGATAAAAGCCCTAATAAAATGAATAAAAATCAATGTTTTAAAACACTAATCAAGGTTCGGCCCTCACGGCCGACCCTCCATAACGTGGCATCTAAAGGGTACCGCCCCCATGGTCAAACTCCCTTAACGTGACATCTAAGAGGTTCAACCCTCATGGATGACCCTCCATAACATGGCATCTAAAGGGTTCGGTCCTCATAGCCAACCCCATCATAACGTGGCATCTAGGTGGTTCGACCACCATGATTGACCCGCCTTAAGTGGCATCTAGGTGGTTCGACCACCATGATTGATCCGCCTTAAGTAGCATCTAGGTGGTTCGGCTCCCTATGGCTGACCCCTCTATAGCTTGGCATCTAGGTGGTTTGACTCTCTTAATCAACCTTTCATTGCAATTTATTTTGGTGGTTTGTGTCATGTAACCGACTACTCTCTCAATCAATTATAGTCGTTGGACTGACTAATTTATTAACCAAAGTGTCAGTCAAAACCTTGAAGTAATCTCATAATATAAAGCTACCAGAGTAGCAAAAGTCATCACAACAAATTATGTCCGTACGGTAAGACATACATTATGACTGAAACAACTACAGACGCATAACTCGACTAAGTCAGCTAAAAAAAATAAATAGACACTGAATAGAAGCAATTAAATAATTAAGACCACTCCTCATATAAGTTATAAGAACCACGAGCAGTGGGTCTTCATTACCATCAAAGCATCATGAGAATGTATTGATATAAATGTTAGACAACATGAGTAGTGGTTACAATTGAATTACTACCCCTCATTAATGAGTTTACTGTGTAAATATGGAGACTTCTCTCATTCAAACCTAAGGCATAGGCTACACAAAAATTCATGCTCTAATCTTTTTTTTTTTTTTTTTTTTTTGCAACTTTTACCTAATTCTAACTTGATTGTTGGAGGTTCTTTGGCCCGCACCACACTAATGCCTTTTCAAGTGAAGATCGACAAAGAATACGACTAGAAAAAGGGGTTTATTGGAGAAGAAGACTAGAGTAAACATTTATTGTAACATGGAGTTTAGGGATTGAGGAATCGAGTACTACATAGATCTCGAGGAGTAGGAATCTAGAATATCTCCTACATTATTATTTTATTTGATTTTTTATTTCAATTATGGGAGAGTTGCTTTATTGTCCAAAAAAATGTAACATCGAATTCTAGATTCAGATCTAAACACCTCCTATTAAGATTTTTATAATTGAAGACCGCTCCTAATTAATTAACACTTAGAGTAGATTGAGTAATAAAATAGCCTTATCGGTCTAGCCATGTGACATACAAGTTAAGGATCATATAGGAAAACCCGCCAATCCTATGACTATCACTAATTAAATCAGTTACAAATATCATTTTATTATATTGGATCCAGTACATGAAAATTTCCTTGGGAGATGAGTATGAACCATAGATGATTTTCATCGACATATAAGTGAAAATCATTTATGGTTATGTGCGCACCTCCACGTTAGCAAATTACAGAATGAGGACAATCTTGAGGTCACTCCAGTATGACTCTTTTTCAAAAGTATTATCTTGTCCTTATAATCATGGTTCAATTCTTTGTAAAGAATCCCACCTTTTTTTTATCGATTCGACACATGCAATTTATTTTTCTCACTTCTTTTAATATCGACAATGAAATAAAGATTACCTGAAACAAAATGATTCTAAAAACATTAAGCATGATGTAATAGTCTCAATTTAAGAGGATTCTTCCCTTTTATATAATTACTTTATCTAAATAGGGATAAACATGACAATTATAATCTAACTAAGGATAGGGTTTCTTTTCTAAGTTTAAGGTTTTTTTTTTTTTTTTTCCTATTTAAAGGATTAACGGTCATTGTAAAAAGGAAGGAGGGGAAGAAATGAGAGAGAGGAGAAAAAGGGGATACCGTAGAGGATATCTCAAGGCAGACATGTTACATGGATTCTCATGCAATAGGGATATAGATTATAGTGGAATGACTTTCCAAACTTGTGGATGTAGTCAATTTTATCGAATCACGCAAAAAATCTCTCATGTTCTCTCTTTTATATATTTTTTGTATTATTCGTATGGTTCGCAAGGGTGTGATCTTGAAAAAGTTTGTAGATTTCCAAGTGAATCACAAAAATCACTTCTACAGTCCTCATTGCCATCATTGTAAATTTGTCCCTATTTATCAGCTTTGCTTCTTATTCTCAAATTAATGGAATTATATTTCAAATCGTCAATTTATTTTTTTAAAGGCATTCCATAATTATTTTTTATTTTTTGAACAATTCCGATTCCCAATTTCTATCGATTTCTATTTTCAATCAGTTCAATTTTAACATACCCAATTCTAATAGATTATAAGAAAAAAGAAAAATCCAGAATCGAGATGTTTCATTCCAAATTTGATTGGGTTTGGTTAAATAGGTATTCATTGACATCCCTAGTAGGCCCAAATAGCGTTGATTCTTTAATTATCATTTTTGGCTCATGTTGGCATCAGTAATATATTTTAATCATTAAATCATCACCATCAATTTCCAGATATTCCATAATTTTCTAAAAACATGTCGATTTTATTTAGTAGTTTTATCTTCAACATCCAGTCAATGGAGCCAAACCTAATAGTCGGTGCATTGAAAGCAGTTTGAACTATGACAAATGTTGGTTGGAATTGTCTCCCCTTTAATGCCTAAAGGCCAAGTTTGACTCATTTTTTATTTTATTTTATTTTTTTTTTAAGGGTAGAAGAGGTATATTATTATTGGAATATAAACGTGTCACTCTTGTGTTCAAGGACGAAATCCGAAATCCGAAGTCCGAAGAAACCTTGCATGTGCATGGGGCAGGTAGAATCTTTGACAAAGAAGATTGCACGTAAAAGAATGCTGATCACTTTCCAAATCAAGAAATAATTAGTATCACTATGTAGGGGTGACAATCTTAAAATAATCTGTGAGCATGACTCCAGCGTGTTGATCATGGTTAATTGGGTTTGGGTTATAAAAATGTCAATCCGTCTAATTAACATGATTATTAAATGAGTTGAATTTAGGTTAGGGTTGTCAATCTACTTAATTTGTTTTGACATGTTTAATTATTATGTCATGTTGTAATTTTAAATATTTTAATAATTATTCAAAAAAAAAATTTAATTATTCATTTTTTATGATAAAATTCCGTTTTTGTTTAGTGATACTTAATTTATGTTGGTAGACATTGATTTATGATTGTGAGACATTATTTTTAGTAATATTATTTTATTTTTAGTGGTGGAAATATAATTTATTTTTTTCAATAAAGATTATAATTTCATTAAAAATGTTATATATGGGTCCGGTCGGGTATATCAATTTATAAATGGGTTGGGTTTTGGTTTAAGCTTTTGACATGATTATTAAATGGACAGGGTTTGGGTTTGGGTTTGGGAAATTTTCATAATACCCTTACCTCAACATGACCCGACCCATTGCCACCCTACAACTATGGATCAAAGTCAAATCTTGATAAGATATAGTTTCTAGTGGCTGAAAGTACGTCCTACAAAAGACGATTAGACTTGTCAACCTAGCCACCACATAGACCTAGTAATGAAAGAACAAAAACTAGAGGACTGTGGGGTTTTTTATAATAAGAGTGCATCTCGGAAGGTTCTTTGGAGATGTACTTTTTTTTTTTTTTTTAATTGGGTATACATGTAGACAGGGGACAGGGCCCATATATGGGTTTTTCTCGATCTAAGACGATAGTCTTGTCCAAGGACTGTTCCCGGGAAACGTACACCACCCACACATCACACGCACGAAGTACGTGAGGGTGTGAGGCGTCTATGGACTGGGCAAAGCCTAGCTACGGCCTGGTCCCTGTCTACATGAATGCTCAGTTATATTTATAAAAAAAGTATAAATCTCCAAAGAAATTTTGGTGTTTCTACAAGAAAAATGGATTGAACCTCTGTATTTCTAAAGAGTTACTCCCAATTAAAATGGGCTTGAGAACTGAAATTTAATCTGTACGGTAACTTTGGGTTATGAAAGCACAAGGTCATTTAAATAGGAAAAGCAAACACACTTAAGCCCGCCTACTCTTTGAACCTATGTGAAAGCAAAGCCCAAAACCTGAACTCTTTTAGCTTACCAATCCGGTGATAATTTATCTCGGAATGTCACCTTTCCGACAAATGGCATCATTTTGGTCCACTAGGCCTAATTCTTATTTCTATTTTTTTCTTGCATGAATAACATTCTCGCTTTTTCTTAAATTTTTACAGTTTTTTAGTCTCTGTTTTATCATTCCGTGATAATCAAGCCACACGATCCAAATAGTAATTAGACAGTTTTGAATTAATGTCATATTATCAACACTCACAAACTTTAACCAACTTAGCAAGCTAGCACCTTCAAATCCTTTCTTATTGATTTACTTTTTATAATCCCTAACCCTATCATGAAATGTCATCACTTACGGATATTGAAGGATTCAACTCATCTTCCACTTAGAAGATGGGATTTTGGAAAAAATTAAAAGGATTCTTGGGAAATCAAGGAGTTTTGTGAAGAGATTGAAGACATTCGTATACCAACCAACTTTTGTTAGTCTCTCATCGAAGATCATCCCAAGGAGGGTAGACACCAAACCCAAAAGGGTATACTCAAAATTACCCTATAATCATTATTTCTTCTAATAAAAAATTATTTAAAAAAATTTTGATGTGGTTATTTCAATATAATTGACAGTCGCATGCTCACCAATAACCCTATTCATTAAACTATTTCACATAACTTGCAAATAGGGGGTGATTCAGGATTAGACAAAATGATGTTAATCTTCCTTGCTGTGATTGGAAAGGAAATGTGTGAAGTCTGTTGTCTTGATTTACACAAAAAACTGAATAATTCAAAACTTATGCTCATTACTTAGTAAAATAAATCTGATAGACTTTCACTAAGGAAAGTTCAAAGCTACAAACTACTTCTCCTGATGTAGTACATTTTCAATTGTATTCTCTGTGATTTTTAGAATGTTTTATTGTATTCCTTATCTATTTTCAACTTTCTCCATTCATGTGGGGGATTGTTGGATTAAAGTGGGATATATCCTAATGTTTGAATGGAAGTGGAAGAAAAATAAAAGCAAAAGTTAAAGTTAAAGTAAAAAAGTAAGAGTTAAGTAGTTTGTGTTTCAAAGTTGTGGTGTAAAATTTTAGTCCCACATCAAATAGAAACAACTAAAGATTGTAACTCTTTTATAAAAGCTCTCACAAAATGTAGTAAGTATGAGAAAGATATGGGTCAAGCCCACGCGGACATGAATACCCATGGGTTCTAAAAGGGATTTAGACCCAATGGTCCAAAAAACTTTAGTGTGTGTGTGCACATGCGATGCGTGTGCAGGGGATACAAATCTTTGGATTTAAACCTCATGTGGGTATGCATGAAAGACTCACTTTTGCTAAAATTTTATTGGATCGAGTTGAACTCAATGATTTACTACTCATAACTGTTCTAAGAGACTCAAGTAGAATCAACTCATGACTTTTCTAAGAGACATAATTGGTGTCTCAACTCTACAAACATGTTAGTCTGTTTGAATAGTCACAACTCAACTTTACAGACATGTGTGTCTGTTCAAATAGTCACAACCCAAACCTAGACTCTACAGACATGTGTGTCTATTCAAAAAGTCACAACTCTTGTCAACAGTTTTGATGATTGTCTGGAGAGGCACTTCTATTCCCTATAAATTCACATTACTTTCCTCATTCAAATTCATTCAATTTTCGAGTTTTTTTATTTGCATAGAGCCCTTTTTTTTTCAAGAGATTTTTTTGTGTGTCCTTGAGAGTACTAATTACAGTACAAGTTCAATTATATGTGTACACTTGAAGTGCTGCCTTGTACATGTGTAGAGCATTGTATCTTGGAAGATAGACGTCCAGAGACTGTTGGCACATCACAAGGGTGAAATATGTCTTAAGGCTATTATGTCCAATACAAGCCTCACTCATTTCAACATTAAGATAGTATATTTTACGATATTTAGAATATTCTTTATTACTTTATTTCACATCATTTTTCTGTTTATTATCTGTAATCTAACGTCACAGGTTCTAACATATTTCATGAGAAGAATGCCTTCATTTTTGGAAAGTTTACCAATAGACGTGACTAGAGAAGAATAAGATTTTGATCCATCCATACAAGCCCACTGCAATAAGTCCAATGTGTATTTTGTTTGAGAAGGAAAAAATCATTTGTTTGTCTAGACACTTCCAAACCTAAAAAGTAATGCAACGACACCAAGTTCTTGATGTCAAATAAGAACCCATTTGAGTGATTAGAGTACTTAACAAAGAACAACTACTCCCTGTGAGGATGATTGTGAGATAACCATCTTTGTGGAGAATGAAGAGTGAAAGATCAACATAAGAGCCAATGAAGACCAATATTCCAAAAATAAAAATAAAAAATTGGTAAAGCGTTGAAACCAACCCTGTAGTACTTATTTAAGGCTATAAAAATATCCGTGGAGTTGACAAACATGGTTAGGAAACTATGGATCAACATACCAAAAAGGTTGTGCCATGTACACATCTTATTATCAAAGCCCTATTATGGTTTGATAATTGCCTAGGGGACTATGGGTCGACATACACAAGGGCTTGTGCCATGTACACATCTTCTTGTAAAAGCCTTGTTGTAATTTGTGGAGCCTGATGGTACTGGTCAACAAGGACGTACTATAAATCAAACCATGTCTTCACGCTAGTGAAAGGATTGTAAGAAAGAAATTGGGGACTTTGCCTTGAAAGAAATTTTTTCAAGGGTATTTTTGTAATTTTACTATCATTATGTAAAACCCTAATTAGGTTTCTTGGGGTATTAATACTTCTCATTTTTGGTGAAAGGATGTAATTTGTAACTGTAAATTTTTTCTTCATAGTGGAATCGTTGTGATCCATGGACGTATTTCAATTTTGAGATAACCATGTAAAATCTCTGTTTGTTTGTGTGATTGCATCTTATGATTATTTTGTTAATTCGTTTTCTTTGTTCATTTGCACCTGTTTTCTTAACAAGTCCATGTAAGAAGGCCTTCTTGACATTCAATTGTCTAATGGACCAATAAAAAATGAACAGCTAAAGCCAACACAATTCGGATGGTGGTAGGCTTGACAATCAGACTAAACATCTCATTATAGTCTAAACCGGGTTGGTGATGGTAACCTTTGGTCATTAAGCGAGCCTTATAGAGTTCAAGAGATCCATCGGCTCGAGTTTTGATCTTATATTTCCAACGAGATCCAATAATATTTTGTGACTTTGAAGGCAAGACCAAAGTCCATCTACCTTGTTTTAGTTTTGGATAACAATAAATTCTTCATACATGGTTGCACGTCATTCAAGGTTCTTAGAGGCCTTTGTGAAGTAAGTGGAGTCTTGAAGTAATTTTGTAGCAACAAAAATTGCAGGCAATAGATGGCGAGTGTAACATATGAGATTTATATCATTCTAAATCTTTATCCAGATAACTATAAATCTATAATTTTTCAAGATCAAGATTCATTCATATATCTCATGAAATATATTCACGATCCTAAAGAATAAAGATTAGAGTACTTACCTTGTTTCATAAGTTAAATCAATGATCCAAGATTTGTTGGAGGTGTGCCTTTCTCAATTTCATGTGTATGATCCAACATGAGAAAATCACCAATTCATGTAAATCATTCCACGAGTACTCAAATTTCTAGACTCACCTTCTATTTCCTCTATGTTCGTTCGGCTAGGGCTTTAGTAATTAATGGAGACCACTACATTACAAAACCCCCTCTCTTCTTTGTTATACACGTTCTATGTGTATGTGTGTTTGTCTATTATGGGGTGTCGATCTACTTATATAGATGGAAATAGAGGGCGTAAAGATCTTCTTTTAATAGGATTCCAATCAATAAAGGTTTCCTTATAAAACCTAAAGAGTATTTTTATTTCTAATTATATTGGGATTTAATGTTAATTATTGGCATCTCTTAATTGTATAGAATCTTTATGCAAGTTAAGGACTCAAAACGTGTAGGCCAATAAGTCATACGGTTATTGGATTTTAACATTCTCCCACTTGGCCCATTAGATCGATTGTGTAAATGAATTTTCTTTTACAAAATAGTTTTCTTTTGAAAATAAAAGTTCAATTTAGGATTCTATAACCAAAACATTTTGTACACATGATTACAAATTTTGAAATCTTGTCAATAATCTCAATATTTAATTAGATACTATAATACTATATTTCGGTTGGACACTAATGTGAGTCATAACAGTTGTATGTCATCTATGTTATACTTCCTTCAATATACCACACCATTAATACCCTTCCTAATATAGCCTTTAAGTATGCCCTGTAATTTGTCTTGTCCAAATAGTTTCTATATATTACTTAAATCCAAAACAAAATATGATCATAACAAAAATGAAAATAGGAAATAAATATAAATAAAATTTTATTTAGTCCTAATGTTAATATTAATTACATAACCATTTCAGGACAACATATTCTAAATACATAAGAATTTTTTCCAAAAAACCCACATTGATAACATGTTCTTTGAAAGTTTTTGGTGGTAACCCCTTTATCAATGGATCAGTTTAATTTAAGTGATACTAATGTTCCCTATTAATACTAATTATTTATGGATTCTCTCTCTCTCTCTCTCTCTCTCTCTCTCTCTCTCTAACCACCTAGTACTTGACTTCCATGTGTTTTGTATCATTCAAGTATTTTCCATTCTTAGAAAAGAATACAATTGTGATTCAGCGACTTGACTATAAAGTTGACAACTCCAAGTCATAATAAAATACCGTAACCACAATGCATAACTCGTAGCCTCAAAGCATGCTACGAACTCAACCTTCATAGTAGATGAAGCAGTAATACTCTACTTCACGTCCTTCCACAAGATAGCTTTACCTATTAGTAGAAATACAAAACCTGATGTATATTTATATTATCAAAGCATCCGACAAAATTTGAATTTAAGTACCAGAACACTTCTAGATAATCTGATATCTTATAAATAAGCATATAGTCATTCGTCTCTTGTAAATATCTCATAACATTTTTTGCAGCTTTCCAATGGTCCATTCATGGGTTACTTTAGTATCTATCTACATCCCAACTACAAAATTGATATCTAGTCTGGTGCAGGTTTGACATACATCAAACTCCCAACAGCTGAAGAACATGGAATATTCTTCATCTACTCTTTTTTTAAATTATTTTGTGGACATTGCATCAAATTGAACTTATCTCCTTTCTTGATAAATGCGTCACCAATAGAACAAGACTGACATGTTATATCTCTCTAAGATTCAATTGATATATCATTTCTAAGATAACCCTAATAATCTTTAAAATTGATTCCTAAGGATTTCAATGCCAATAACATATGTTGTCTCATCCATATCAACCATCTTAAAATTTTTTATTGTGTGCAACAAAGCAGGACCGCTATTACCTAACAAAATATCATTTATGAACAAGACCAATATAATAAACTTGTTCCAATGACTTTTAGATATATACGTTAGTCAATAGTATTTTCTTTAAATCCAAATGATGTAATGGTATAATTAAACTTTACATATCATTGTTTTAAGTTTGTTTAAAAGTTTGTAGATGGATTTCTTAAGTTTGTTGACTAATTTTTCATTTTTCTTTTCTTTAAATCTTTCAGGTTATTCCATGTAGATTTCTTCATTCAAACTCTCATTCAAGAAAGTTATTTTCATATTTATTTGGTGTAACTCTAAATCATAATGGGTCACCAATGCCATAATGACTCTTAATAAGTCTTTCTTTGAAATTGGAGAGAAAGTCTTAATATAATTGATATATTCCTTTTGAGTAAAATCTTTGACAATAAGTTTGGCTTTAAATCATTCGACATTGCCTTTTGCATCACATTTGGTCTTGAAGACTTATTTACAACTAACTTTCTTACTTTTAGAAGATAATTCAATGAGATCCTAAATACGGTTCTAGTCCATAGATTTTAACTCTTCTTTAATGTCATCCATCCACTTAGAAGAATTATTACTTTCCATTACTTATGAAAACATAATCGAATCTTTATTTATAATAATATCATAATCAAATTTATATAGATACACCACATAATCATCTGAAATGACGGATCTCATTTCTCTAAGAGATTTTCTCAGAACTACTGGTGGTGAATCTTCAATCATAATGATTGGGTCCTAATAGAGTAATGAATCAATTTATTCTAACTATTGTTCATTCTCCTCAAGTTGTTGAGCAACTTGATAATCAATAGTTTCCTAAGGATTAAGAGGTGATAAGATATCTACTTTTATTTTCTTCAAGAGTTATTTTATGTTGTTCTACACTCCCACTGATCTCACTATTTTCTAGGAATCTAACATTTTCAGTTCAACTATTCTCGCATTCTGATGTGGGATTTTTTCTAGGCACAGTTGTGGGACTATGGATGCAGGAAGAAGTTGGTAGAAAGGTTGATGAAATGGTAGACAATACTTTAGTTAATAAAGGCACTGAAGCATCTGTATATGTAGAAGGTGGCAAAGTGGTGGATTGGAGATGTATGGGAGCAATAGAAGTTAGGTTGTGATAAGTTGTAAGGGTAGGTAATAATGGATGGTTAATTGAAATGGTGGAAGGGAACCATTAAGAGAATGGACCCAAGGTACAGAAGTGATCATTTGATTCCATTGGCATAGAATGAGATGGCCGGATCATAATATTCGCAAAAGGAAAACAATCATCAAATACAACATGACGAGATATGTAAAGACGTCTGGACGTCGTATCTAACAACGATGGCCTTTATGGGTGAGATTATAACCTAGAAAGACGCATTTCTTGGATCTATGTTCGAGTTTGCGATGGTTGTATGGATGAAGCCATGGGTAACATGCACAACCAAATGTCCGGAGAAATGTGTAATTGGGTAAAGAATGAAATAACATTTTCTTGATGGTTGTATGAATGAAACCACATGCCTTGCACCAGAAGATTGAGGCCCATTTCGACCAATTGGCGGTGCTTCCTTTCAGTTGTCCCATTTTGTTAAGGGGTATGGGGGCAAGACAATTAATGTGAAATACCATGAGTTGCCAACAATGTTGAAAGGGATGACTCATGTATTCTATCTCATTGTCCGTTCGAAGAATCTTTATTTTAATTTTCAAAAGGTTTTCAACCAAGGTTTTTAAATTCTTATAAATTTCAAGAGTCTCGGAACAATAAGTCATTTTATAAAACCAACAATATTTTGAATAGTCGTCAATAAAAACAATATAATAATGCAATCCACTAACAGATTTAATTGACGCAAGGCCCCAAGCGTCATAATGAACCAGTTCAAGTGGCCTTAACAGAAGTTTTGTAATTAAAAAATGTTCATCGTCTAATCTCCATAATAGGTACCGTTGAGCCTCGACCCTATAATAAGTTCCCACGTTGATGTTCGACACTGGGTAAATTTTATGAACAAACTCTTAAAAATTCTATGAAATCAAAAAAAAAAAAAATTTTGCTACTATTTTTCATTTATATAACTATAGACGAGAAATATATCAAGATCATACGAATATATAAATGATTTTAAAAAATGATAGAAATAAAGGAGAAAATGATTATCTTTGATGAAAATCTTCGATAGATCATGAATAAAAAATGAGAGGCATGGATCTACAAGATTCATTATGGTTCCTCAAATATAAAGCCTATTTGGTAGAGAATAGATCTCTCTCTCTCTCTCTCTCTGGTATAAAATGTTAAGGGGGAGGAAGTTATAATTTAGAAGATTATATTTCAAGGATTTATTAGAGAAATTATAAGTGAGGATAATTTTATCCAAAAACATGAGTTATTATAGCAAATAGCCCTATTTTAAGTATTAAAAGAAATGGCTATTTTTTGTCATTATTATATACCTATAGAATTTTTATGTTAAATATAATCTGCTCGAAAACTTGACCTACCTATTTGTTGTGTTGAATTATTTAAAATATTATGAAAATACTTTATTTAAAATATTTAATATTTAATATATAAATGTCATACATCACTATGAATAGGATCTGGAAATGACACCTTTTATATGAATCTCAACTGTACTTGAAAAGAGAACATTAAAATAATAGATTCCACTAATCCATGAGAACTGGAACTGGTTTCCTGGCCATTGAATGAGGAACCCAATAAAAAAAAATTGAATCAAATGGAGTAGAAGTCCTTTAAAAGATTTTCACCCAAAAGGTGAAGGGTTCCCTCTTATAGGAACATGTTCCTACTTTCTAATGTTTTCATCTTTGACCTAAAATAAACATTACGGGCCTGTTTGGAAGGAGTAGTTGCACGAATTGGAGTTGGAATGGTTAAGGGCCTGATTGTTGATTTGTTTAACCAAATGATCATTGATCATCTGAACATGTTATTGCTATTTGGTAATACCAAATGATCCTTTGAATATGGGATTTTTTTTAATTGTTTTGTGTGTGTGTGGTGGGCGGGGGTGGGGGGATTCGGATGTTAGATAAAAAAAATGGTGAATTACTATTTCGTGAGCTGAAAGTGAGTTATTTACAATTCCAGCACACTGTTCATTTTAATTACTAAAACGTGGATAATCACATTTTCGTTAAAAAAAAATTCTGAACGAAGTGACTATTTCGCAAGTCTGAAGTGTAAAGTGAAAGTTTCACTTTAAACATGCGAAATAATCACTTTAAAAACCTCCAAATTCATCATCGCTCACATTTAGGTAATTAAAATGAACAGTGAGCCAAAATTGTAAATTCGTCAAAAGTTGACTACTTTTTCATAAATATCTCAACAAAAAAAAAATTCTTTTAATTTTCTTAAATTGTATGTACAATCGTATGTTTTGATATTACCTTATTTTTACTATAATAACATATAGTTTTGATAAAATTTATACTATTTTTCGTTTGACATTTACACATACCCAAAAAAAATTTGGTGATTTAAAATGCTCTGACTTCGACCCATGGTGGAATCGACCTTCATCGGATCCATTCTTCAGCTTGAAGGTTCTATAGGTGGTGTCCGGGAATGTATATTAGAGGGCCGCTTCGTGCACTTTTTAACTGCCTTAAGTGTTTTAAGGTTTGATAATGGTTAAGTTTTCTATTTTACAAAAAACAAAGAAGTTGGAAAGGAGTTAGAAGTAGAAGCTATCCAAACAAGCTTCCTACTTAATTTCAGTATTTAGGAGAATTTGGAAAAACTTAAAATTTATGTTCTTTATTTAATAACTAGAATACCCTTATAATTTTTTTAAGATATTAAATTATTTACTAAATGTCCAAAATTTATAATATTATTACTCAACGCCCATAGATATTTCCCAAAAAACACTCACCAAATGGAAAATTTTACAAACGCTACCATTGGATGCAACATTGCTCCAAATAAGGGGTTAACTGAACATGAAATGTTCATTTGGGAAAATAGAAAATAAATATAATTTTAACATATAAAATGTGAAAAATAATTTTGAGATATTTAATAATTCTGATTAATCCAAATTATTAACTTATGAGTCTTAAGTTGACTCGATCGAGTCAAGGAGGACTTTTCAACTTTTAAAGCATAGCTTGACATGAAGATCAATGTAGGAATTGTGTGGGTATAGGTGCATGCTTTATTAGAACTTTAATATCATGGATTTTAGTTTCCATTTCTTGCTTCAACATCTCATTTGGAAGGACTTCCATGAAGAGATTCGGATTGTAGACGGATCAAATAGAACCAGTTTGTATATAGTCCATTATATATATGGGTAGCGTTGGGTTGTCAAAGTCCTAGTCAAAATGTTTTGTTGTATATGGGGTAAAAGTTTTGGAATGGGCTGATTTTTTGTGAGGATGGTTTATATGATGAGGAAATCATCTTCACAAAAAATCAACCAATTCTGAAACTTCTATCCTCCGTTTCTAAGATGAAGAATTGTGAACCGTCAATTTTTACTATTAATTTATAGCCAAATTTACCAAAACATGCACCACATTTTGACTATTTACCAAAACGGTAAACTATAGCAATTAATTCTGAAAACGGTAATTTTATCGTTTTCAGAATTAATATTTTTTACCCAAACAGTAAAAATAGTCAAATGTAAATTTTTTTATCGAAAATTCCCTTTTTTATTTTGACTAAAATTACGAAAAAAATCCTCTTTTCTTTCATATTTCTATTTAGTATTGGGAAGATTAAAAAGAAGAGAAAGATTTAGTTTGATTTTAATTTATTTCTAAGGTTAAAATGATAAATACATATGTAAAACAAAAAAGGGTATTTTCGGTAAAAAAAATTTTGCATTTTACTGTTTTTACCATTTTGGTAAAAAAATATTAATTCCGTAAACAGTAAAATTACTGTTTTTGGAATTAATTGATACAATTTACCCTTTTGGTAATTAATTTTGAAAATTGTACCGTTTTGGTAAATTATTCTAATTTATAAGTCACTTTTGATGTGGTTAGAAGTTTTGAAATGGACTGGTTTTTTGTGATGATGATCTCCTCACCAAAGAGATCATCCTCACAAAAAATTAGCCCATTCTAAAACTCTTAATCCATATAAGACAAAACTTTGGTTGTTAAACTCGACCTTATATATATTAAGAGTCGTGATAATATGATGCCCCCCTCTGACATACGCCCCCTATGCCCCCATCATAGAACAGTGGATCATTTTATTTAGGATACACAAGAAAAAATTTATGATTATGCGTATCCCAAGAAAAATGATCTACGATTCTGTGACGGGGGCGTGTGTTAGAAAATCATTACGCACATATTTATAGGAAAAGGGTTTGGAGGCCCTAAAGAGAGCCAAACATTTGCAATACATGAGTTAGAAGTTTCGAAATGTATGATTTTTTGTGAGGATGATATTTATGGTGAGATCATCGTCACCTAAAATCAGCCCATTTTGAAACTTCTAACCCTAGTTTACAAGTTAAAGAATCGTGGGCTATCCAATTATTGTAACCACTTTTGATAGGGGGTAGAAGTTTCGGAATTGGCTAGTTTTGTGGAGAATGATCCTCTCACCATAGACATCATCCTCATAAAAAATTAGCCCATTCCGAAACTTCTAGCTCATGTATTATGGCCTCCGTTTAGTTGGGTAGCTAACTGACTTCTGCTAGCTGCAAAGTGAAGAAGCTCTCCACTTTGCAGTCAAACTCCAATCCAAACCTGGCAGAAAACAAGTCTCGCTTGTGTATCTCACCCTATCTTGATTCATTTATGGGATCATGTTCTAAAATAATGGTTCATCAACTCCACATAAATCTATTAAGGAGTGTTGAGATTTGAGAATGATGTAGTTGAGGCCATAGTTCAAATTAATGTTTCAGAATTTTAAATAACTATTGCTATAACATTAACACCCAGTCACCAATGTTTTCTTTAACAATAATAGCCTTCTCCTAGTTACATAATCCCAGTTTGGGTCATTAGTTAGTATCATAGTAACCAATTTTGGATTTGGTAATTATCTGGTCGAGGGGGCTTAATTTTGTTAATTTGGTTAATTTGAAGAGAAAATTAGGTAAAACTTTTTGGGAATATTACAAATGATTTATTCATTTTCAACCTCCCTAAAATTCCTATTTTGTTCTTGATATTTGAAGGTTGAAGAAGATAAAGTTTTGAGGTTGAATTTAATAAGTTGGCCTCTTATTTGGACATTTTTTTTTAATAAAAAATCAGAGAGTTTTGTGACTTTTGTTGGAGATCTCTATACTTCTATGGGGCATTAAATTAAAGATAATTGACAATGGGATGTCTGCTAAACGTAGGAACAGCACCATCTTCTACACACAACTTTTACTACCTTATTCAGTTGTATTCAATTCTAACCCTGAAAAGTTGTAACACTGCTTATTCTCAAAAGTAATAAAAAATATAATTCGACTAGAACTTCTCTACTAACCTTAAAATTGTTAATTACTACCTTCCAAAATGAATTTGGACTTGAAATACTTCAAAAATATGTTAAAAATGGATCTGACTAAACGTTCTTTTGGTCATATTGCTTCACATCGTCTTTTTTTTATTATCGGTATCCCATTATATTCCATACTCACAAATATAATTATAAGATACATCATCAATAATAATATTCATGAGCTCTTGAGGAATAGAGTCAACATCATCAACTACCACAAAACCATTTCCACACGCTCCCAGTCGAGCTAAGTATCCGTTGCTTGATTAGTTTTCCTCCAATGAAATGAAAATCTACACATCTGTAATGAATTTGCAAATAACTGAATTTCCTTCCAACAATTCTTCATACTTCCACGAAGTTTGAATCTCTTCATTTCAAGCATTGAATTGCATACGATGAGTCCGAACAAATCTGAATTGTATTGAAACCCTTCCTTGAGGCAAATAAGATTGCCAACAGTTCCACAATAATATCATTTTCCTGTACTGATGCCCAACCGCAAAACTGAATGCACCTTCCCAATTCCTACCAATAAATCCAATTCCAACCCCATTTGAAGAAAAAGGGCCATCAGTATTGATATTCAATGTTCCTTGATCAGTTCCAATATTTTTTTTTTAAAATCCGACTTTTTTTCTTGTGATTATTTTTTATGTTTACTCCATTAAAAACTCCCATTGTATCCTCACCAATATGATGAAGAATATTGACTTTTTCAGTGTCCATTAAAAATTATTCGATTACGCTCTTTCCAAACATGGTAAATTAATGCAAAAAAACTAAGATTCGGCATATTGTGTACCTCTTTGCTTGGAAACCGAACTTCATTCACCACCAAAAGTTCTTCTAATATCGTCCCAACTCCCACCCTAGTTATTCCAAAAAAAAAAATTAGAATTCTCCTCCAGATCCAACTACTAAAGCTTTATTCAAAAAATATATATGTATGATGACATGTTTTCATAGCCTTGCAGCATTATACACATCGGACACAAAGCAAAATCCACGCCTATTTAAGTTCTCGATGGTCGACAAGTTCCAAGACCTCCAGACTCAATTGGAGTACACACTTTATTCCAATCAGTTAAATGGATTGAACGATCTAAAGATGTACCACTCCAAAAGAATTTATTGAGAATTGACTCTATTTTTTTAAGAACAATTATAGGAATATTAAAAGAGGAAGACCAATAAATTTGGAAAGAGGACAACATGGATTTTATCAATTCCAATCAACTCGAATAGGATAAAAAATGAGATTTTCAATCTGACACTCTTTTATAAACTCGATCAATCAAAGGTTGACATAAAGAATGAGAAAGTTAAGACGAGAAAAGGGGTAGCCCCAAATAAGTGATAGGAAGATTTTCCTCTTGCAACCCAAGGAGCTTATGATAATTTCTTTATTAACATCAGAATTACTATAGAAAACTGAACTTTTATTGGATCTAACTTGGAGACCTGAACACCAATGAAATAAGTTCCCTCAATGAACTCACAGAATCAAAATCATTTATTGAAAAGCTGATGACCTGCAAATATTAAATGTGAAATTCCATATAAACCTTGGAACTCGGGGGGATGAAAAATAAGTTAAAGACTCCACTCTTTCTTTCAAAATACACAAAGAAAAAATCCATAAACAATGTAAAAAGAGACAGGGAGAGTGGGTCACCTTGGCGAAGACCACAACCACTAGAGAAATAATCATGGGATGACCCATTGATTATTACAAAAAATGAAGGAGTGGTTACACATTCCATTATTAATGCAACCCAAGCAGAAGGAAATCACATTTTAAACGTAACAAAACGTAGAAAATTCCAATCAACACAATCATATGCTTTCTAGACATCAATTTTGACACACGTCAATTATGGAGAACTCTTTAGGTGAAAATTATGTACCATCTCATGAACCAAAAGAATGTTATCTTGGATTTTTCTACCCTTTATAAAAGCCGATCGGTGGAGACTGACAACTGAGGGAAGATACACTGAAAGCCTATTTGCTAAGATTTTGGTAATAACTTTATACAACAAATTACACAGCGAGATCAGACAAAAAATTTATAAAGTCCTGATAATGCAAACTTGTACTTCCTCAGCATTGACACATGAAATTCGCTATGAACCTTTGTCGATTGATCTGGTAATGTCAACTTGTACGTAACTACACCAATCCTCTCCATGATCTCAAATGGTCTGACATACCTCAGTTTCAATTTTCCTTTTATTTTGAATCTACTAATTCCTTTCTTAGGAGACACCCTCAAAAATATAAAGTTACCTATCACGAACTCTAATGGTTGTCTGTGATTATCAGCATAACTCTTCTGTCTACTTTGTGCTGCTCTCAACCATTCTCTAATGATTCTTATTTGTTTAGTAATCTTAAAGACTATTTTTTATTCCAACAGTATATTATACCCTACCTCAGCCTAATAGTTCGGTGATCTGTATGGCCTACCATAGAGTGTTTCAAATGATGTCATTCCTATGTTGGATGGATAGTTGTTATACGCAAAATCCATTAAAGCTAAGTGGTTCTTTCAATTACCTTTGAAATCAAACACACAAGCCCTCAACATATCTTCCAATATTTAAATAACTCGTTCTAGTTGTTCTTCGATTTGCGGGTGAAATGTCATACTCATATTTAATTTCGTACTGAATGCTATTTGAAAGTTTTGCCAAAATCGGAATGTAAAACGTGGATCTCTATCAAATACTATCTAGATTGGGACTCTATGTAACTTTACTATCTCCGATATATAAATTTCACTAGTCTATCAACGATATAAATCATCTTAGTAGGTAAGAAGTGAGTTGATTTCATCAATCTATCTATAATCATTCATACTGTATCGATCCCATCATTTGCCTTCGGTAATCTGCAAACGAAATCCAAAGTTACATGCTCCCATTTCCACTCCAAAATAGGAAGTGATTGTAATAATCATACAAGTCTCTTGTGTTCAACTTTTACTTGTTGACATGTCATACATTGACTTACATATTGAGAAATATATTTTTCCATTTTTGACTACCAGAAAGATCTTTTCATGTCCTGATATATCTTGGTACTGCTAGGATAAATAGTGAACTATGACTTATGGGCTTCATCCATGATCTCCTTCCTCAACAGTGTGTCGTGAGGAACCCAAAGTCTTTTCTTGAATCTTACTCTGCCATCATCATGAATCCTCCAACTGTGATTATCAAAGTTTTTCTCTTTCTTCTAATACATTTCTAGTTTTATATTTACTTTCTATGCATCAATAACTCTAGTAGTGATTTGAAGTTGTACCCTCACCTTAGCTACATAACTCTTTCGTTCATCTATTTCTGAAGGACTGTTAAATGCATAGTCAATCTTCATTTTTATCATTCTCCATTCTTTTATCCTTATGTGAGCAAATATCCCATCTCTTTTATGATTTAGAATGCCTTCTACCATGTAAGCCTTACCAAGATGGTAGTGTAACATGAAATTGTAGTCTTTTAAGTACTCCATCCATCACCTTTGTCTCATGTTTAGTTCATTTTGCGATAGCAAATACTTGAGGCTCTTATAATCTGAATATACTTCGAACGTCTCATCGTATAAGTAATGCCTCAAAACCTTAAATGCAAGGATTATGGCTATTAACTCCAAATCATGAGTCGGATAATCCTTTTCATGAATCTTCAATTGTCCTGATGCATACGTAATTACCCGACCATCTTGCATTAGTAGACACCCAAGTTCTATATGGGAAGTATCGGCATAGATGGCGTACTTCTTTCTTGGAGTGGACACAGTTAGAACTAGTGTCGTAGTCAGTCAAGTCTTCAACTCTTAAAATGTTATTTCACAACTATCTGACCATTCCAACTTGACACCCTTCTAAGTTAACTTCATTAAGGGCGAAGCTATCTTGGAAAACTTTTATACAAATCTATGGTAGTATCCAACTAGCCCTAACAAACTCCTAATCTCAATAATTGAAGTTGGTCTCTGTAAATTCATAATTGATTCAATATTTGAAGGATCTAAGGATATCCCATTCTTTGAGAATGCTTGTCCCAAAAATTTTACTTCATCTAACCAAAACTTACACTTAGAGAATTTTGCGTGAAGTTTCTCCCTACATAAACTATGAAGTGTGATTTTCATTTTTATCTTTCATCCTTGATTAAATTAAAATATCATCAATGAAGACAATAATTAAAAGATCTATATAATCTCAAAACACATGCTGCATAAGATCTATAAATGTTGCAGATACATTAGTTAGACCAAATGGCATCACTAGATACTTGAAGTGCCCTAACCACGTCCTAAATGTCATCTTAAGAATATCTTCCTCCTTGATCCTCAACTGATGGTTTCCTGACCTTAGATCTATTTTGGAAAAATGTTTGGCACCTCTCAGTTGGTCGAAGAGATCATCAATCTTAAGAAGTAGATACTTGTTCTTGATGGTGGCCTGATTTAACTTTCAATAGTCAGTACATAATCTCGTTGATCCATCCTTCTTTTTTACAAATAATATTGGAGCACCCCATGATGAGCTACTTTGGCAAATGAAACCTAGTTCTTTCATTTGTTTCATTTCACTCTTCAACTCCTTCATTTCTGTTGGAGCCATTCGATAAGGTGGAATCGATATAGGTCTAATTTCAGGAATAAATCTATGGAGAACTCAAAGTCTAAAATTGGAGGTAATCTTGGTAGGTTTTCACGAAACACGTTTGGAAACTCACATAACATACAAATCGCTTTTATCTTCAAAGATTCTTCATTCCCTTCACTAATTTTGGCTAACATGTTATATATTCTTCTTAGATCTTCCTTATTTCTTTGTGGTTCTATTAATCGGACTATACGATTTTGAAATCCCTTAAATTTGAATACAGGTAGGCCTGTCAACGGATAGTCAAAAATTCAAATCCGATTCGAATTCATATTCGAAATTTTGGATATCAAATTTGGATTCGGATATATTATAAGTATTCAAATAGATTTCAGATACGAATTCGGATGTTGATACATCTGATTAATTAATATCTAATCCGATACCAATGCAAAATATTTATATTTTACTTTCAATTTATATTATATATAAATAAAAGTGGAAGACAACTTTTCAACTAAATAAAAGGTGTAAGACATCTTTTTTATATTTTAAATATAAAAGGTGTAAGACCGCTTTTCATATTATATATTATATATAAATATAAGTAGACAACTGTTTTCTTGTTCATCATTATACATCTTTTCAGTCTTGTACATTGTTCAATGAGTCCCACTTTGAAGTGGACAGTCCGCTTCCAATTTTGAAGAACCCTCATCATTATCAAACACGTGGCATTTTACATTTATTTCACAACCAATATTTCTACGAAAATTTGAAACACCTCTTAGAAATGCCACATGTAATCCAATGGAGAGGGTTGCTTCAAAATTTTAAAGGAGATTGCTCACTTCAAAGTTTTTTCCATGTTCAACCCCTGCACCTCATCTTCCCTTGGAAATAATATCGAATTAGAAAGATGAGGAGGTGTAAAAAAGTGAGAGATTTTAGGGATTTGATTTTAATTGAGACTATGTTTTCTATGTGGATATGGAGGTGGAACTATGCTTAGAGATGTTAAGATGTTGCTACCTTTGTCTTCGATTCGTTCCTCCATTATTGAAGTAGATAGAATCTAAAAGAAGATGATAAAGATTATGAATATCTTTTGACATGTTGAAGATTAATTGGTTTGTGAAATATAAGGGTTATTGATTGAGGTTGAAGATGAGAGATTTTTTATACGATTCGAAGATGAAAATCTAGGGTAGAAAATGAATGTGCTCGTGTTTGATTAAATATCAAGGATTTTGCAACCATATCTTCTCTTCTGTAAGTTAAAACCCTTTTTTCTTAATAAAAAAATTAATTTATTAATTTTCATGGTTTACTTGGTTTGAAAAAACTAAAAAAAAAATCAAAGATTTTTTTTATCCGAATTTGAATAGGATATCTGATAATTCATTCAGATGCGAATTTGAATATTGGTTATTGATATCCAATTAGATTCAAATTTGAATTCGGATATCACTATTTTTCGGATTCGAATTCGGATATAGTATTATCCGATCGGATACATAATCGTTGACAGCCTTAAATTCAAGTTGTTTGGGTATACAAAATCTGACTGTCTTAGCATGATAATCAATAATTGTATGATATGCCCCCAATCAATTCATCCTTAAGATGATATCGAAGTCTTAAAGTTTTAAAAATATCAAGTCCAATTCCAATGAAGTATCTCTTATTTTTCATTCTCCATCTACCGAGAAAACCTTGGTCATTCTCTGCCTTCAATTGTTGACTCATTTTCCAACTATCTAAAAAATCTCAATCATTTTCTATCTGCAATTGTTGACTCATTCTCAATCTTCTGAGAGAACCTCAATCACTCCCTGTCTACAACTGTTGATCCATTCTTCAATTGCTAAGAAAACATCAGTCATTTTTTATCTACAATTGTTGACTCATTCTCCATTTGTTGGGAGAACTCAGTCATTCTCTTTGTACAATTATTGACCCATTCTTGAATTGCCAGGAAAACCTCAGTCATTCTCTATGTGCAACTGTTAACACATTCTCCACCTATCACAAGAACCTTAGCCATGCAAGCCATTGTTCACTCATTCTACATCTATTAGGAGAACCTCAGTCCAATCACTATTATGCAACTGTTGACCCATTCTCTAATTGTTGGAAGAACCTTAGTCAGAATCTAATCATCTTTTTTAGATACAGATAGAGATGTACATATATAATAATCATTTTCATTATTTAATTTATTTTTTGCAATAATGGCTCCATCACTTTCTTCAAAAGATGAAATTCTTAGAATTGTCAGAGGTACTTAATCGAGGAAAAATTGTCAACCTAAAGGCTTGCTTCGTGAAGGATCAGTAACTTATACTAATATTTTCATCTACTTTCTAATACTTTCATCTTTGACCTAAAATAAACATTAAGGGCATGTTTGGAAGGAGTAGTTGCACGAATTGGAGTTGGAATGGTTAAGGGTCTGATTGTTGATTTGTTTAACCAAATGATCATTGATCATTGATCATTTGAACATGTTATTGCTATTTGGTAATACCGAATGATCCTTTGAATATGGTTTTTTTTTTTATTGTTTAGGGGATTCGGATGTTAGATAAAAAAATGGTGAGTTACTATTTCATGAGCTGAAAATGAGTTATTTACAATTCCGGCACACTGTTTATTTTAATTACCAAAACGTGAACAATCACGTTTTCGTTAAAAAAAAAAAAAAATAGAACGAAGTGACTATGACACAAATTTGAAGTGTAAAGTGAAATTTTCACTTTTAAACCTGTGAAATAATCACTTTAAAAACCTCTGAATTCGTTTTCGCTCACATTTAGGTAATTAAAATGAATAGTGAACCGAAATTGTAAATTCGTCAAAAGTTGACTACTTTTTCGTAAATATCTCAACAACAAAAAATTCTTATAATTTTCTTAAGTTGTATGTATAATCGTATGTTTTGATATTACCTTATTTTTACTATGTATAATAACATAAAGTTTTGATAAAATTTATACTATTTTTCATTTGACATTTACACATACCTGGAGAAAAAAAAAGGTGATTTAGAATGCTCTGACTTCGACCCCATGGTGGAATCGACCCTCATCGGTTCCATTCTTCAGCTTGAAGGTTCTATAGGTGGTGTCTGGGAATGTATATTAGAGAGCCGTTTCGTGCACTTTTTACTTCCAGAAGTGTTTTAAGGTTTGATAATGGTTAAGTTTTCTATTTTACGAAAAACAAAGAAGTTGAAAAGGAGTTAGAAGTAGAAGCTATCCAAACAAGCTTCCTACTTAATTTCAGTATTTAGGAGAATTTGGAAGAACTTAAAATTTACTTTCTTTATTTAATAACTAGAATACCCCTTATAATATTTTTAGGATATTAAATTATTTACTAAATGTCCAAAATTTATAATATTATTACTCAACGCCCATAGATATTTCCCAAAAAACACTCACCAAATGGAAAATTTTACAAACGCTACCATTGGATGCACCATTGCTCCAAATGAGGGGTTAACTGAACATGAAATTTTAGAAAATAAATATAATTTTAACATATAAAATGTGAAAAATAATTTTGAGATATTTAATAATTCTGATTAATCCAAGTTATTAACTTATGAGTCATAAGTTGACTCGATTGAGTCAAGAGGACTTTTCAAGTTTTAAAGCATAGCTTGACATGAAGATCAATGTAGGAATTGTGGGGCATAGGTGCATGCTTTATTAGAACTTTAATACCATGGATTTTAGTTTCCATTCCTTGCTTCAACACCCCATTCGAAAGGACTTCCATGAAGATGATCCGGATTGTAAATGGATCAAATAGAACAAGTTTGGTTATAGTCCATTATGTATATGGATAGTGTTGGGTTGTCAAAGTCCTAGCCAAAGTTTTTTGTCTTACATGGGCTAAAAGTTTTGAAATGGGCTGATTTTTTGTGAGGTTGGTCTATATGGGGAGGAGATCATCTTCACAAAAAATCAACCAACTCTGAAACTTCTAACCCCAACTTCTAAGATGAAGAATCATCAACTTTTACTGTTAATTTATAAGTCACTTTTGATGCGGTTAAAAGTTTTGAAATTGACTGGTTTTTTGTGATGATGATCTCCTCATCATAGAGATCATCCTCACAAAAAATTAGCTCATTCCGAAACTCTTAGCCCATATAATACAAAACTTTGGCTGTTGAACCCAACCTTATATATATAAAGAGCTGTGATAATATGACCCCCCCCCCCCCTCCCCCTCTCCCTCTCCCTCTCCCTCTCCCTCTCCCTCCCCCTTTGACACACATCCCCTATGCCTACGATTATGTGATAGGCGTGTGTTAGAAAATTATTATACACACATTTATAGGGAAGGGTTTGGAGGCCCTAAAGAGAGCCAAACATTTTTCAATACATGAGTTAGAAGTTTCGAAATGCATGATTTTTTATGAGGATGATCTTTATGGTGAGATCATCATCACCTAAAATCAGTCCATTATGAAATTTCTAACCCTAGTTTACATGTTGAAGAATTGTGGACTGTCCAATTATTGCAATCACTTTTGATGGGGTTAGAAGTTTCGGAATTGACTAATTGTTGTGGAGGATGATCCTCTCACCATAGGCATCATCCTCACAAAAAATCTGCCCATTCCAAAACTTCTAACTCATGTATTGAAAAAATGTTTGACACAATGTTTGACTCTATTTATGGCCTCCGTTTAGTCGGGTAGCTGACTAACTTCTGCTAGCTGCAAAGTGAAGAAGCTCTCCACTTTGCAGTCTAACTCCAATCCAAACCTGAGCTTCCAACTAAATGTTCTGGCCTAGCAGAAAACAAGTCTACCTTGTTTAGCTCACCCTATCTTGGTTCATTTATGAGATCATATTTTAAAATAATGGGTCATCAACTCCATATAAATCTATTAAGGAGTGTTGAGATTTGAGAATGATGTAGTTGAGGCCATAGTTCAAATTAATGTTTCAGAATTGTAAATAGCCATTGCTATAATATTAACGCCCAGTCACCAATGTTTTCTTTAACAATAATAGCCTTCTCCTAATTACATCATCCCAGTTTGGGTCATTAGTTAGTATCATAGTGTAACCAATTTTGGATTTGGTAATTATCTGGTCGAGGGGGGCATAATTTTGTTAAATTGGATAATTTCAAGAAAAAATTAGCTAAAACTTTTTGAGAATATTACAAATGATTTATTTGGTTACTTTCTAAAATTCATCATTTTCAACCTCCCTAAAATTCTTATTTTATTCTTGATATTTGAAGGTTGAAGAAGATAAAGTTTTGAGGTTGAATTTAATCAATTGGTCTCTTATTTGGAGATTTTTTTTTATAAAAAATAAGAGAGTTTTGTGACTTTTGTTGGAGAGCTATATAGTTCTATGGGGCATTAAATTAAAGATAATTGACATTGGGATGTGTGCTAAACGTAGGAACAGCACCATCTTCTACACAAAACTTTTACCCTCGTATCTAGAAGACTTGAAAAGACTTCAATAGTATATAGGGTTGAAAATGAATATGCTTGTGTTTGATTAAAAATCAAGGATTTTGCAACCATCTCTTCTCTTCTGTAAGTTAAACTCTTTTTTTCTTAATAAAAAAATTAATTTATTAATTTTCATGGTTTACTTGGTTTGAAAAAACCAAAAAAAAAAATCAAAGATTTTTTTTTATCCGAATTCAAATAGGATATCTGATAATTCATTCAGATGTGAATTTGAATATTGGTTAGTGATATCCAATCAGATTTAAATTTGAATTCGGATATCACTATTTTTCGGATTCGAATTCGGATATAGTATTATCCGATTAGATACATAATTGTTGACAGCCTTAAATTCAGGTTGTTTGGGTACACGAATTATAACTATCTTAGCATGATAATCAATAATTGTATGATATGCCCCCAACCAATTCATCCTTAAGATGATATTGAAGTCTTTAAGTTTTAAAAATATCAAGTCCAATTCCAATGAACTATCTCTTATTTTTCATTCTCCATCTACCGAGAGAACCTTGGTCATTATCTGCCTTCAATTGTTGACTCATTCTCCAACTGTCTAAAAAATCTCAATCATTTTCTATCTGCAATTGTTGACTCATTTTCAATCTTCTGAGAGAACCTCAATCACTCCCTGTCTACAACTGTTGATCCATTCTTCAATTGCTAAGAAAACATCAGTCATTTTTTATCTACAATTGTTGACTCATTCTCCATTTGTTGGGCGAACTAAGTCATTCTCTTTGTGCAACTATTGACCCATTCTTGAATTGCCAGGAAAACCTCAGTCATTCTCTATGTGCAACTGTTAACACATTCTCCACCTGTCACAAGAACCTTAGCCATGCAAGCCATTGTTCACTCATTCTACATCTATTAGGAAAACCTCAGTCCAATCACTATTATGCAACTGTTGACCCATTCTCCAACTGTTGGAAGAACCTTAGTCAGAATCTAATCATCTTTTTTAGATAGAGATAGAGATGTACATATATAATAATCATTTTCATTATTTAATTTTTTTTTTTTGCAATAATGGCTCCATCACTTTCTTCAAAAGATGAAATTCTTAGAATTGTCAGAGGTACTCAATCGAGGAAATATCGTCAACCTAAAGGCTTGCTTCATGAAGGAACAGTAACTTATGCAGATGATGCAACTCATAAGGGACGTTGGCTTCATTTTCCTGGTATAGAAATAAAGTATTTTACCAAAAGAGGAGGCAACATATTATCAGAGCTAAAATTATTCATGCTCTAACAGTTACCTTGCGGCAAAAGAAAAATATTAAGAGGGAAAGTTCTTTAGAGATGAAAAATTTTAGTGAGCATTCTTCAATATCTAGCATCCCTTTGAATGAATGGCAACCATCTTTATTCCGTCTTCCACATCACGGTCAAAATCTGAATCATCTACAACCTCCTTTAACACAAAAAATCATAGGGCATTTTATTCGTTGGGCTTCAAATATCGTAGCTCAATGAGATATTCAGTACCTTAGTAGTTTTGGGGTTTGGAGTGTGGAGGTGCATTCAAAGTAATGTAGGCGAAATGAAACTAGTGCCCTTGGACATGTTATATTTGTGGCTAGTATAGAATACAGTCGCCCAAATATGATGTATCGTGCTCTTTGCAAATCTTAGTGTCCTAAGACTAATACCTTTGTTATGGGTCATAGCGAAATAGGGATTTCACTTTAGGAAATGCAAGAAATTTTTGAACTCTCTATTTTGGGAGAGTATTATGAAGAAATTGCTCTAAGTTTTGATGAATTGACTGGGATTGATGCTATTGTTGGACTATCGTTATCATGCCAATACATATTCAAAGCATATGTACTACTTGTGTCTGATAAAGGTTCTAATCAGATTAAGCACATCGACTGCCTCAAGTTTTCATATACTAATATCAGACGCATTCCTATTGTTTGACTGATGAGTATACGAACAAGAAAAATGGGTATTTTCACAATTGTTGTTCGCTTAATAAAAGATACGACATTTTGCGTCGAATCAAATGCTCTTTTGAACAAAAACACTCAGAAAAACATGAAAAAATAGCGGCATTAGGCAGAAGATGAAATTGGAAAGGCTTTATTCACTTCCAATCGCAAAAACTATCAAGGGTCGTCAGCAAGAGGAAGATCCATTTGTCAGGTTGTACTTTGACAGTTGCAATGATGATGGCTCTAGGAAAGACATATAGTTTAGTTCATCCAATCTTATTGTGCCTTTACCAAGGCTTGTCAAACACTTATTAGGGTTTGAGTTCTTAGAAGGATGTTGGTGCTTCACAGGCATACTATCCCCTTCACACTCTTAATGCATAAATGAGACTTTATTTTACCAATGGCATTTTTACTTTCTTGGATGAGGAAGTTGGTCATCCTTACTTGATAGCAGTTGATTCGGAATCGGTGAAATTAATAGGGCACAAGACTTGATAAAAAAATACGACTTCAAATGAATTTTCTTAGCAATCCAAACCAATCATACCATATGATGGGGCTCGAAGAATGCGGAAGGACGATGGAACCTACTCTTCTACAATTGAAGCTTTCATAATTAGTTATCGCCCTGGTTTCGTTATGTTGCATTGTGGAGATACATATGAGGTTGAGATGTACAATCCTCATCGATTTGGTCATCAAGAAGATTTTCATCAAAGAATTCTTAGGACCCCACTTTCTTTGATTGGATATATTAACAATGCACGGTTGTATTGTTTATGGTTGTGCCTAACACATACTAGAAGTCAAGCAACTTTTCACATTCTAAAAACTATGAAGTAGCTAGGTCTTCATCATGACAAGAGTTATCGTTCTTGGTGGAAACATACGATGCTACCTAGCTTGGATAAAATTGATTTTCAGATTCTTAAGTCTAGTATTTTAGATGATTTTGTGTTCGACTCCGTAAAAGGTGTAGAGGATATCAAGCGCTATCATGGAGCACGTGAAGCGATACGTAATTGAGAACATTCATTGAATGATGACTCCCCTGATACAAATCAAAGTTTGAAGTTGCACTTCAAAATATCGTGCTTTTCTTCGAAAGTTGTTCAAATAGAACAGGCAATTACTGATACAACAACAAAAAAATTGCCTGTTCAGAGTACTGCTTCTAAGATGAGATGATGCAACACAAAAGAAAGTACAAATGAATCTACTACTGAACTTGATTTAACTCATACTACCAATCGACTTAGTAGTTATGCAATAGCTGTTGATACAAGTAAAATAATTCTTTTTATGTACACATCATTATTTGTCTTCCATTTTATTTATTTTTATTAGTTATGTTATTTTCTTCTTATAGGATTTCCTCATATACCTTCTTCAGAGTATTTAGAGTCTTCACATGATCTGTCAACGATCCAATACCGTGTTGAACCTTTCCTTGACATATTATTAGATGATTTTGTAGACTTTCCTATATATTCAAGTATAGATTATATTGGTTCTGTTGGAGGAGAGGTTTTTGACACAACAAATAGTGTCTCACATACAATAATGAATAATAATAATAATAATCGAATCGGTAATGGGATTGAGGTTTCATCTCGCCTATATCAAAGCTCATCTGACACTTCCTTGAGGACACATGCTAAACAATGTGGGTTGTTGACCATTTCTTTCTCTACTCAATGCATTCCTCTATCTAGTAAAAGTATAGCATCATGCGTATAAGGAACATTGCATCAAGCTCGTAACAAATTCTTTCGATTATCAGTTGAATAGATGCTTGGCGTTGGTTTTTGTAATTTGAGGGCATGGCATTCACACCATATATCTAAGATCATTTTGGCACTTAGAGATTTTTACAATACTAATCCCGCAACTTTTATATCATCCTTTGGGTCACTTATGCTTCAGGTGGACGAACATATTTCTTAACGTGAACAGATTTCATCATCTTTATCAACAGATAACATGGATCTTCAATTGTCTCTTAAGGATAGTAAAGCTCAAGTGAGTTGATGAGTACTAGAGGACTTTCATACCCAGATGACTGAACTTCAAGAGAAGAAGATTGAACTTCAAAATAAGAATGCCGACCTGGTTAAGAAATAAGACGAATTGAGGACGACTACAAATTGGCTACTTTTAGTTACCAATTCTCAAGAATGGCTTGGTGTCAAGATTTGTGAATAAGAAAAACTCTAACTACTCTTGAAGCTGGGTGTACTCATCTTTCTAAGGCTTTTGTGGTTGATAGTAGTGACATTGCGACTTGTCAAGAAGATGGAAAAACTTTGAAGATTGGTTTATAGGCTCTTACTTCCTTATATTGAGAAAGTTTTTTTTATTATTGTATAGGACATAAGAAATTATAACATTGTTTATTTCATTCGAAATTAGTAAAAAAAATTCTTTTGCTATGCATGTATTTTAAGTTTTTTTGTTGATGTGGTTGAACCTGAATTGACTTTACAGGCTGCCTACGTACCTCAAGTAGGGATCAAATCATAATGTAGTTCAATTAGATAATGCTCTAAATTTTTCCTAGACCGCCATTTCAAATTTTCAATATAGTGAACATTCTTTTTTAATGCTAAATTTTGCCTAGACTGCCCTTTCAGGTTTTCAATCTAGCGAGCATCCTTTTTTTCAGTCATTTATAGTTTTAATTTAAACGGGTCAGGAGTATCGTATAGTTGAAGCTCATACGATAATGAATGTTATCAAATAGTTTAGGGTCGTGTTGAGGAGGTGCGATGAGATAGTATTTTTTTTACGAATTCATCAATGACTTTTATTGTAGTATGTTGCGAGGAAGTCATCTTCGTCCCTAAAAGTTTGATTGGGGCCTTTGACATATATCCTAACCTTGCTCTTGTAAATGAGACTCTCTCTCCAGTTTGACTTGCGTTGCAGTTAAGTCGTGAATTTGCTTAGTTGATGAAAGTTCACCTAGTCATACATATTCACCTTTTTCGTAATCAACGTTATCAAATAACTTTGAAGTTTTAGGATTGAACCAACCTTTAGATTCTTCTTCAGTGAGGTTATCTGTACTGTTTCATGTGGATGCAGCTAGGATAAATCCTTCGAGAAACGATTTTGCGATGTTAAATTTATGGAAATGTGTAGCCATAAGGGTTAACTCCTCTTTTAAAATTTCCAATTCAGCTTTAAAGATAAGGCTTTGGCTTTGAAGAACTCTCTTTGAAAGGAGGCTATCTCAACTTCTATCGTAATTATGGTACATAACAAAATATTGGGGTTGGCAACATAGTTATAGATGAAGCATCCAAATTTGGTTGACTTACCTTTGTCTATTTAATTTCTAGCTTGTGCTCCTCTACCTATTCTTTTTAAAGTTGAATTAATAGTTTATTTTATGATTTCCTATGTCAGTTCTTTGTTTATTGGAATAAGGTATCAAATTTCGGAATGCTTCTTGAATGTTATTGCCTCCCAAATAGAACTTTGCATCGGCAAATTACGCATCCACCTTGTCGAATGGCTAGTCTTCAACCACTATGTACTTTTGCACACCATCTTGGTAATATTTGAAGCACCGGTGTAATGTGGATGGCATTACTTTAGTTTTGTGCAACCGAGGTTGATCGAAAAAAAAGTGATATGAGGTTTTGGAATCAATGACATAGAAGAGCGTAGTTGATTCTAAATCCACAATAGAAAGTTTCACTCTTATCATGTTGAATCCCTTTGACCACCTAGGTTGAAGCCTTGAATCATCAACTTATTGCAAGTAAGTTGGTCCACTATTAGCCAACTTGTTTTATGGTACAAATTGGCATAATGTTGACAACGGATCCACAATCAAGGAGAATTTTTTAATTTTGTTTTCCCTCATATACCCCGTTACATAAAGAAACATTTTGTGAGGTCAAGACCCCAATTGGAGATCTTTATCAATGAATGTAATAATAGTCATGCAATATTATTTTGTCGTGGATCTGTATCATATTGAACTTCCTCTTTGCACATGCTTGATTTAGTTGAGACTTGTGTCGAAGCATGCTTAACCTTTTAGAGTTCAATAGAGAAAGTTTAGTTTTGATCTCAAATCGCAACCGCCAGCTATAATTTAGCTCCCGTTGTTGCAGTTGCTTGGGTGAGCTCTGGGCTTGTAGCCAATTAGAGATAAGGCCTATTGCTGAGAAGGTCACTGTATGGTAGTGTTCGACACAAGACAACCACTTGTTTTCTATTATTCCTGACCATTATTCCCAAGTCAACCTGTGAATCTTTTACTTTTGAAGCGATATCATTATCCTCAAGTTTATGTTCTTCATGGTTAGGAGTGGCAGAGTGTTTATCAGATTCATCATCAACATCATCTTTTAACACATCCGTTCTCACTTGGTGGCATAAAATTGTGCAAACTTCTATGTATTGTCTCTACAAGAGTTTTTTGGGTAAGAACTCCAAAAGAGTGATTAGCATACAAGGAGGTTGTTGAAGAATGCCTTCAGGATTTGCAAATGGAACTCAGAAGGTATTTTCTTTATTACCCATTTTCTCTTCTTTGACGCTATACCTGGTTTTGAATTTCTACTTTTTCTTTGCTTTGGAGTCGGAGGAGCAGGTATGTGTGAAAGGCATCGCTTTCGATGAGTGATAATGATGTAGATTGTCATTATTTTTATCAGAAATGAATATGTTTATACTCTCCTTAACTTGTGGGCAAGTAAGGGATCGAATCTAAGAAAAAGGGGGGATGTTACCAAGCTAAGCAAAATGAAAATAATCTAAGTTATAATTTTAAAATCTATTTTTGTATTTTTGTGAAATAATAATGGAGAGTAAATGTTGCTGAAAATAAAGTAATAAAAAGAAAATTTATACTAAGAAACAAGAAAATAAAGCCATTAGTGATTAAAGTAGCCTAGAATTAGCAAAGAACGATATATATAAGTTTTATCCTTCTTTGCACTCAACTCTAAGGGTTTGGTGTGAGCTCCTTAGGTTGGAAGATATGACATGAAGCTTGAATTAATATAATAGTTAGGGCTCATTCATTCACTAATGTGTGAAATCCTTACTATCAATTATCTAGATTAAGTATGTTTTATCTTGATCTTATCTAAGCATAAAATATCTAAGTTAAGCAAAAAAGGTACAGACATTCATCTAAAACTTTGATCCGTTGGAGTTGGATAAAACCTTGAAGAGAACCCTATAATTATAAAGAACATGAAAGGATAAAGAACATAAACACATAATTAAAAGCTTGCTCCTACCTTTCTCCTCTCACTAATGGAGGGAGTCTAACCTATGATCATTGTAAGGAACAAGGAGAAGTCATGAAACCAACACTTGTATTCATATAGTAATCAATGTACACTATCTTCTTCTTTGAGAAATTATAGAGAATTGTTAAAATAAAACCTATCTAAAAATGAAAAATTACAGAGAAAATGTCAATGGCATTAGAAGGAGAAGAGAGAATAGACCAAAGGCCAATGACCCTTTTCCAATTGGGAACATGATCTATCTATCGACCTTAAATGCTCTAAAAAGATTCAAAAATAGCCTCCATCACTCTTGCATATAATCTCACATACGGAGCATACTAAAGCAATATTAGGGCACTTCATTCGATACTCATTGAGTCATATTGGATGTCCACTGCGTCACATTGCTCTGAAAACATCTGGATCTCCAATTTTACTTGGATGCTTGATTGGTTTTCTAGATTGTAGTGCATACTTGATTGATTGATTGATTTGGTGGTTCATCTTGATGATTTGATATTTAACCTGTATAGTGAACACACGTAATCAATCTTCCGATAAATGCATTAATTTTGTGCAATTAAGCCTAATTAGTATAGTAAAATATGTAATGTGATAAATTGAGGCTTAACACAATTATTTACCTAATATAATAAAATAGGGATGGAAATCGAGATAAATGCCTGGGAAAAGTGCAGATAAATCAATGTTTTGAGACACTGATCAGACAACTACCTACCCTTCATCATCAATAGAAGCTGATTGTGTGACACTCGAACTTGAGTTTGAAGTTGAATGAAATTGATGTCTTTGTTAAGGTTAAGTTGAAAGTGTGACGATCTTCCCTTGACTTGGCAATGCCCCCAATGTAAGGAGAACTTTTTCAACATCAGAACATACAAACATGGGTCATTGCGGTAGAGGTGAAACTTATACGATTTGGGGAGATGGAGTTCATATTGCAAACAAATTTGGCAAGAGTGTTAGACCAAAATATCCAAATGTAATAGTTGTCATGTTAGAAGTGGCAACATTTTTTTATATAGACAAGTTCAATTTTTCCTTCACATGCTAAATCCATGATTTTCTCCTTGAAGATGAAATATTTTTCAATAGGGTGACTAATCACCTGACCATATCTTAGATCATTGTCACGACCTACTTCCTTAGGTCATTTAAGCATTGAGAGTTCAATGAGTTTCAACTTGAGGAGCTCTTCAAATATGCTTGGGACGTCAACATTTGGGAATAAGTATTCCTTCGCCTCAAGCTATTTGAGAGTTTTCTAGACTTTTCTTTTGTCTTATGTTGAATAAGCTCTTGGTTGATCTTTTTTTCTCTTACTTGTGATATTGACATGCTTACTAGTGGTGGTGGACAAAACTTCCTTGGTTCTGAAGAACTTGTCATTCTTCTTATCTTAATTTGATTATTGAGTCTGATAAACAACTATATTTTGCTTCATGTTGTAGGCTCGAGTGGTTAGCTCTTCGAAAGTACGTGGTTCTATCCATTTTAAGATGTATACGAGTTGCTAGTGCTACCCCTGAATACACATCTCAATTGTGGATGATTGAAAAATCTAATCCATGTAGTTGAAGGAGAGATTCTTCCAACGCTCAATATACTCGACGACTGGTTCATCATTCCTTTGTTTGACAACGATGAGTGCCACCATACTTTACCATCATTTTTTTGTAGAATTGACCAAGAAATACACTTTCCAATTGATCCCAATTATGTATCAAGTTGGACTCCAAGTTAGTATACCAGCCAAATGCATTTCCATGGAGAGAATGAATGGACTATTTCACCATGAAGTCACCAAATATTCTAGCGTTGTTGCAAGTTTCAATGAAATAGGCAACATGTTACTTTAGATTGCCATTTCCTTCAAATAGTTAGAATTTTGGTGGTCGACATCCCGTAAAAAAATGCATTTGCTCTATGTTTTGATTATAGGATTTGGATTAAACCAATGAGGATCGTGGTATACCCCCATATTGAGTGCGGATGGTGTCAGTGATCATTGCCTATAGTTCATGGACAGAAATGAGGCAACATATCCCAACAGAAGGTCTCACGTAACATTTCACGGGCCAAAGTGATCTCCTCGTTGCTCATCTTCACACGGAGTCGTGTACGTATCATAGGTAAAAGCTAGTGGATGTGAGGGTCTAGTGCTTGATCCGTTCGCTTTGTCTTTCTACTCCAAACAACTTACTAGGGTGGCAATTTGAACTTCTTTTTCCTCTATTGTCTTTGTCAACCTATTGATCGTGTCTGCCATCTAAGCTAATTTATCTTCCACTGGTAGTACTCCAATTGTCATCATTGCTCTGATAGAAGTGTGAGTCTATGATGGATATTAATTTACATATCTAATAATAAACAATAATTTTATTTTATAGGCGAGGTCGTAATTTCACAGTTCTTAATAAGTAGAAAGGTAAAGAACCAGTTGTAGAACCACCACCATCATTGGATAATGGTAGGGTATATCTATTGATGAACTTCAAAATGAATGAGATCTACGCTAAAGGGACACGAGTGGATCCTAAGAACCCAAATGACATCGAGTATTACTCGATTTGTATTGATGAAATAGTTGATTTTTTTGTGGCTCTAATGGATAGAGATGGTACCAAAGGTACCTTAGGTGATATTCATGTTGGCGAGGTGATTAGATGGCCTAGGATTCTTTGTTTTGTTTATCTTCCACCGTTCATAAATATTAATGAAAAAACAAAACAAAGAATCTGCAAAACTAAAGTGTTTTTACATCTTACCTAAGTAGAAGGACCTCCAACTTCAAATGTAAATGATCTCTTTTTCTCCTCATTTTTATCTTTCATCAATGTCTAAACTAGTTGAGTAACGTTAAACAACTGACTTTTGAGCTTATTTGTATGATTTTGACTTGGAGCTGTATAACGTAATGAAGAAACAAACACCATAGGAAAAAAATATCAATGCCACACATCCCCATAAAACCTATGGTTAGCCAAAAGGTTTTATGTCTTTTCTAAGGCATAAGTTTTATAATGCCTCTTTGACCAATGCACAAGACTTGGAGGGGAAAGAAAATTTCCTTACTACTTCAAGGCCTTTTTTGAGCATCTCACTCTAAGAGAGCATCAAGGTGTAAGCCTAATGTCTTTGAAAACATTGCATATAGCTAACATATTCAATTTGATACCAAGTTGAAAGAAGAAAGAGGACAAAGAGAATAGTATGAGGAAGAGAAAAAACAGAGAATGACAAAGGATTTTTTTGGCATAATGAATCCTTCAATCTCCACAGGTAATTACATTTTATTAATGTAGTAATCTAATACAAAAACTACTCTTATGGTTAATTTATTAGTGGTATAAAATAAAACTATCAACAAAAGAAAAGTGAGAGTTCAACTAATGTAATAAATAACATATAGAAAATAGAAGTCTAGTAATGCATAATTGCATATCTTCTTTCTAGAAATATGCTTTGATTTGACGTGGTTAGGCAATAAATAATTTGTTCACAATTTCCGCAAAATATAGTTATGAAGCATATATGGCATACTCCGTATAGATATTTTGAGGACATTCAAGAAAGTTCTAGCTTATTCTTATTGTTTATGCTTAGTATGTAGCCTTTATGGAATTCAAGTACTGATGATGTCAAAATATAGATGGCATCAATGTTAAGAAATATGACATTGACAAACAGCAGCAAAGAACAAATTAGTAGACAAGGTGCCAAAGTAGTCACTAACATGTTATCCAATTCAATATCCACAATATTGTTCCTCTAATAGTCCACGTCAGAATTACCAATCCAAAGAAAAAAAAAAGGAAAAAAAAAAAACTCCAGCATCATTCAACATAGAACATACAGTCGATCTATAACTAAAGATACGGTTATATATAATAACTTTTTAGTTTTTTGCAACCAATAAACAGACTCTATAACCTTGTTCAAATTTTAATTGTTCTTACAACAATCATACCACATGGCAAAAAAAAAAAAAAAGCATACAAATAATTAACAATCATACCTCGGGCTCCTTGACGATGTCGACCACCACTACATTTGAAGAAAGGAAAAGTTCTAGTCATAGATGCTACATGTTCCAAGCAACATCTAACTACCTTATTTCAGAAAATATAGTGTGACATGTTAGACAAATTTAATGTAACCCAACCTGCAGCAAGCCCTTAAGTTCTCAATGTATTCTACATATTCATTTACCTCTATACAAATGCAAACCTTCTATGAAAATTATTCTAGTACTGATGGTTTAAATATTATAACTACTAACACACAAAGACTTAAACTAAAGAGATTATTAATACAATTCTTTGTGACACCATTCTAAATTTTATTAAATCTAAACAAATGCTTTCCATTGCCTAGCTTGTGTGAGAGATTCTCAAGAGTTTGAAACTTTTCACAATAAGTGGTCCAAGATCTTCCCCAAGCAAATGCCTTAACATGAGATACAACTTAGTTAAATTAGTGATTTTGAAGCAAATTTAGCACCAATAATTATATTTGTAATCTTAGAAAAAAAAATTAAGTAGCAATAGCATCAGTAGTATGAGTGGTATTAATAGTTAAATTACAAAAATATATACATAGAAATTTAGGTTGACATAACCTTTGTGTGTGCGGTAGAGTTTCAATTTTTTCCTTTAACTTCAAGACATCTTGGTACAGCTCTGCATTGAACAACATTAGTAAAATAAATGGAAAAAAATAGAAACAAAAATATAAACTTAATTAGTGATTACAATCATTAATATTATATGTTATACAATGTATTCATCTTTACAAACCTCTATTGGACATCTTACAATGCGAAAATAAGGCCCAATGACATGATAATGAAAATAGTGATAACATGTCACATGTGGTTGTTTTTGTTTTCTACAGCAGATATGACATCCCCAATAGTTTGAATGTGTTTTAGACTACTACAAAAACAAACGGAAGTGTACAATAGATAGAGTTATACAACTGTAGGCACCCCATTTTTGCATCTGCCTAATTCGACAATTCGTCAGTCGATTGTTGTGGATTTCTAATGATGAGCACAAAGAACTCGAAGGCTTGTGAGTATTGTCCCTGATTTCTCTTATTTTTAGTCCTTACTCGTTACAACTCGACATAGAAATTAACGAACGCTTAGGTTCGTTACACATTTTGATAACTTAAAGACATTACGATGCTTGGAAAATGTGACCTTGAAATTTAGAAATAATCACATTGGGACTGAAAGAAAACTCAAACCAAAATTTGTAAAAATCTGCAAAAATCAATAAAATAATGAAAATACCTCTCATGAATTTTGAATCTCCAAAAAATCTCGAAAGTACCGTCATTGTACTCAGAATATGATTTTAAGTCTAACGGGACCCAAATCGACGAAAACAAAGAAATTTATGAGAAATCACAAAAATAACTGAAATGCCCCCCAATGTCCGACTTTGACCCAAAGACCCTGATTCTTAGAATAACATGATAAAAATTTGGAAAATCCTCGACCAATTAAAAATTCAGTTTGAAATTTAATAAAAATCAAATTTAAATTCAAAGTAAAAATTATTCAACCAATTAAAATTTAAAATTCAAAACCAAATAAAATTCAAACTAAAGTTCAATCAACCAATCTAATCCAACTTCAATTGACCAATTCAATTAAAAATTAAGTTAAAAATTAATCAAATAAATTTCAAATTAAAATTCAAAATCAAATAAAAAATGAATTCAAAGTTAATCGACCAATTAAAGTCAAATTAAAATTTAATCAACCAACAAAATTCAAATTAAAATTTGATCGATCAATAAGGTCCAAATTAAAATTTAACCAACTAATCAAATTTCAAATTAAAATTTAATCGACTAACTAAAAGTCGAATTAAAATTAATGAACCCATAAAATTTTAATTAAAATCAAAGCAACCATTAAAAATCAAAAACACAATTAAAATTAATCAATCAGTGCACCCAATCAATGAAGGACTACCAAAGTGTGAGTAACGTGGGATCACCACCCCCATTCTCCTAATAAAAAACGTGGGACGAAAAAAGAAACAAAAAAAAATTAAAAATAAAAATAAAAAATTTAGAAACAATTTTTTATAAAAGGTGGTTGCTTTTCTTCACGTGGGGCTATCTCAGACCCCTTTTTCCCCACGTTCTCTCTTCCCTCTCAGCTTCTCCTCTTCATCACCCCTCTCCCTATGTTTTAAAGAAGAGAGACAGCTCTCACATCTCTATCTTTTTCTCATGTGTGTGTGTGTGTGTGTGTGTTTGGAAGCTCCACAACAATTAGAACCCAAATGAATGGGTATAATATTAAGGGATCAACAATGGGTGCAGAGGAACATTGCACTCATCATTTTTTCCCTACTTGATTTTGATCTTGTTTTCTTAATAATGCTCATTGTACAATTCAAAGGTTTTAATACCTTTTTATTATTAATGAGATCCCTACAATCTCAATGCTTTCCTATTAAAAAAAGATGCAAAAATGATTCAACATGCACCGTAAAAGGATTCATTGGATAGTTGCAAAACGATGAGAACTTTTTGAGATTCAAATAAGCCTTCATATTGGTTGTAATGAAATGCGCTTCCTAAACATAAACATTAACAAGTGAAGAGAATTTTCAACTAAATAACCTCATCCAAGTTGACATTTTACATTAATGATAAATAGCTCATGACTCTTTTATCCTACAACAGACTACACTTAATTTACAGTGTAAATATTTGGCACGCACCTAAAAGTTTCAAATAGGAAAACAACAAACCCTTTTTGTATTCTCTTAGATATTTTCATGATCTAACATGTATTTTCCAAGTACCCTATAATGGTATAACAACATAGAGTTGCACACCATATGATTAGTGATAATGAAAGATAACCTTAGAAATTAAGCATTAATTAGTTGTAAACAGAAAGATTAGAATAATTGTCACCTTCTTGGCCTAAAGCCATCATGGTTGTCCAAGCCCCAACAATCAATCCTCCAAGCCAACTCCCTGGCATGGTTGGAGAAACATACAACCAACCATTCGGTAACTACAACACAAAGTTGGAAGAATAAGAAACTACTATTAACACTAACATATATGAACAAATTTGCAAGGAAGCCTAGTCATTCAATGGTGGTTCATGAACTCGGGCATTTGACAATCCTCAAGTGATAAAAAAAAATTAGTAAGTTCCATAGATGTTCAAAAGCCCAAAAATTTGATGAATCAATGAGTAGTGGTCAATAACAATGCAAGTTTCATTGAAATGCCATAAGAAATCAATACTTAGAAAATTGATATTGATGTTACTCCTTTAACACAAAAATTGAAGGGAGGAATTGGGTAACTAGAAAAGTGAAAATGTGCAAAAGAATTAATACCAACAAATAAAAGATTAGTTGAAGAATGTTGCTTCTCGAAGAGTAGGTGGTGGTGAAAGGAGTTCAACCAATAGTAAAAGCTTTACATACCTAAAATGATAAACTGACACAACAACAACAGATCTTTGCATCCTAGGTAGATTACAGAACACTATATTTATCCATATTTGCACATTTGAATATTCACCAGAAGTCTAAATTACATGAACATGAATGATAATAATTTAAACTTTCTACAAAAAAATAAAGGAGTTTGCTGTCATAGTAAGGAAGGTCTTATCCAATAAACTGTACTAATATGACTATATACTATTGTCGAAATTTTAGGAAGTAGTTAAGATATTTATTTTTTGAAATTAGTATTTCAAATTTGAAATTTTAGTTAGGCAGTTTCCTCCTTTTTTGCTGTAATTAGTTCATTTTTTATAACAAAATTAGTTCCAGAACTGGTACTACTATTTTGCTATAAATCTATGTATTAGTTCATTATTTTTTTAAGTAGAATAATTATTTCTTCTTCCCAAAAGTTACATGATATCAGAGCATTGTACTCTAGATATGATTTTCCATGGTGAAGACAATGATAATTGGCGTAGCGAAAAACCTACTGCCTCGACAAATTCCTTCGAGATCACCCAATCGACGACATCAACATCATCTGGCAAATCTTTCTCCTAGATTTCTAACCTGCAACTCACAGTTCATAAACTCGATGGGAAAAATTATCTCGAATGGGCGCAATCTGTGAAATTGGCAATCGATGGAAGGAGTAAATCAGGACATCTGACAAGCGAAGTAACACAATCTGTAGTGACTAACCCATACCTGAAAAAATGGCGATCTGAAAATTCTTTTATCATTGCATGGCTCATCAATTCGATGGAGCTAGCAATTGGGAAGTCCTACTTGTTCTTATCGACAGTCAAAGAAGTTTGAGAGGCCGTACAAAATTGTTATTCTGATTTGGAGAATTCATCACAGATTTTCGATTTGAAGACATGACTCTGGCAGTCAAAGCAAGGTGATAACGAAATGGTCACTTTATGATAGGAATTGGATCAGTGTTATGATAATGATTGGAAAAATCCCAATGATTGTGCTCGTTACAAAAAGAGGGAAGAAAATGATCGTGTGTATATGTTACTTATTAGTCTAAATCGCGGTTTGAATGAGGCTAAAGGGAGAATTCTTGGCCGGAAACCTTTGCCCTCAATCTATGAGGTGTTTTCTGAAGTTCGTTGTGAGGAGTCTCGACGAAGGATAATGCTGCAAAATCCATAGTCGAGTCCAAACAATGAAGAGTTCGGCTCTCGTGTCTAGAGGATTGGTTTCCAAAGGTGGCAAAAGGAAGAAGTCTTGGTGTGAACACTGTAGAAAGCCATGGCACACAAAGGATACTTGCTAGAAACTTCACGATAAACCACTAAACTGGAATGAAAGAATAGTGAAGAAGGACGTGCATTCCAGGCTACAACTGAGTATTCTCAAGAGCATCAAGTCAATTCAAAAATGGTTACGTTCACAAATGAGCAATTAGAGCACCTATACAAACTGTTTCAATCTCAAAAATCTTCTGTAACTCCTTCTTGCTCTTTAGCTCAGAAAGGTAACTCTTTTATTTCAGTCTTTCTTAGTGTCTTCCCAAATTTTGTAAATCCTTAGATTATCAATTCTGGAGTAATTGATCACATGACCGGTTGCTCAAAACTTTTTTCCTCTTATAGTCCTTGTGCAGGCAATAAAAAGGTCAAAATTACAGATAGTTCCCTTTCTGCCATAACTAGAACCGGATCTATTCAACTCTCTTCTTCCTTAATTCTTCATAATGTTCTTCATGTTCCGAACCTTTCCCCTTGATCACAAATGTTATGTTAATTTTTTTCCACCATTTTGTGAGTTTCAAGATTTGAGTTCGGGGAGGATGATTGGAAATGCTAGGGAGTGTGTTGGACTTTACTTTTTTGAAGATGGACCCAACTCGAGTAGACTAAACATTAGTACTTATTTTAATTTTGTTTCTGATTCCAGAGATAAGGAAATAATGTTATGGCATTATAGATTAGGCCATCCAAGTTTTCAATATTTAAAGTACTTGTTTCCGACTCTTTTCAGAAATAAAAGTCCACCTTTTTTTGAATGTGAGATTTGTCAACTTGCTAAGCACCATCGTAATTTTTTTTCTCCCCAATCTTACAAAGCGTCTAAGCCATTTACAATTACCCATAGTGATGTTTGGGGACCTTGTCGGGTGTGTACAAATTCTAGAAAAATATGGTTTGTCACATTTATTGATGATCATACACGATTAACTTGGATTTATTTAATGAGGGAAAAATCTGAAGTAGAAGCGGTTTTTAAATTTTTTACACTATGGTGCAAAATCAATTTCGTAAAACAATTCAAATATTTAGGAGTGATGATGGCAAAAAGTACTTTAACAAAGTTTTGGGAAATTTTTTCTTAGAAACAGGGATTGTCCATCAAAGCTCTTGCAATGATACTCCTCAACAAAACGGAGTTGCTGAAAGGAAAAACAAACACTTATTAGAAGTAGCTCGGGCATTGCTTTTCTCACTGCAACCTATCTTATAAACCGAATGCCTAGTAAGATTTTAAACTTTGAAACTTCGTTGGATTTTTTTCATAAGTTTTATCCTAATAATATACTCTCATCAAATTTGCCTTTAAAGATATTTGGGTGCACTGTTTTTGTTTACATTCATGATCATAACCGAGGAAAACTTGAACCCCGAGCTCAAAAATGTGTTTTTGTTGGATATGCCTCTAATCAAAAGGGATACAAATGTTTTGACCCGGTTACTAAAAATTTATTTGTCACCATGGATGTAAATTTTTTTGAACAAAATTCATTTTTTAATACTCATCTTCAAGGGGGAGAAAAAATGAAGATTCAAATGTATATTTCCAACTCGAAGATGTATCGATTGATCATTCCCTTACACCCATAGCCAAAGTTGACTAGTCTCCTGCACCCTTAGCCGAAGTTGAGAACATCAACATTATTGTTCTAGATTTTTGTGAATTAGGTTATTTAAATAATGAAAATACAGGCTCATCCTTAATGCCATCACATGAAAGTCATGAATCAAATGAATCAAACATAGAGAAAACAAGCACCAAGAACACAGGACTAATACCCTTTGATATTGTTTACTCACGAAGGAATACAACTCAAGGAGAAGAGTCGGTTGATCTCCCACACCACCATGAGTCCACAAATCCTCTAGGTAATGCTTTCGCTGAGTCTGCACAATCAGTCTCATCTACTTTAGGTACTACTCCTAGGTTTGAGTATAGTGAGTCCATTGATTCCGATATTCCTATTGCTATCCGAAAATGTGTAAAGTCATGTACCAAACATCCATTGTCCAACTATGTGTCATATGAAAATCTCTCACCCAATTTCCATGCTTTTGCCTCACAAATGTCTTGTATGGAGATTCCTAAAAATGTGTAGGATGCTCTAAAGGTTTCCGAGTGGAAGGAGGTTGTTTTTTAGGAGATGAAGACTCTTGAGAAAAATCAGACATGGGAGATGGCGGACTTGCCTAGAGGAAAGACAATTGTGGGGTGTAAATGGGTATTCACAGTTAAATACAGGTCAGATGATTCACTTGAAAAGTATAAAGTTAGGTTGGTTGTTAAGATATTTACTCAGACTTATGGCATTGACTACTTAGAAACCTTTGCACCTGTAGCAAAGTTAAAAACTGTGAGAGTTCTTCTGTCACTTGCAGTAAATCTTGATTGGCCCCTATAACAATTGGATGTAAAAAATGATTTCCTTAATGGAAACTTGGAAGAAGAGGTATATATGGATGCACCATCGGGTTTCGATGGAAAATTTGGTTCGAAAGTATGCAGACTGAAAAAATCCTTGTATGGGTTGAAATAGTCACCAAGGGCCTAGTTTGAGAGGTTTTCTCACTTTGTTAAAAGTCAAAAGTACACTCAAGGACAGGCTGATCACACCATATTTGTAAGACACTCGCAGGATGGAAAGATAGATGTGTTAATCATTTATGTAGATGACATAATCCTCACTGGGGATGATTTACTTGAGATGAACTAATTAAAAAAGTCTATTGCATCAGAGTTCGAGATCAAGGATTTGGGGTCTCTAAGATACTTTCTCGGGATGGAGATAGCTTGGTTGAGGAAGGGAATTGTTGTTTCACAACGGACGTATGTTCTTGATCTACTTAAAGAGACCGAAATGAGTAGTTGTAGACCAGCAAACACCCCAATTGATCCCAATCAGAAATTTGAAGATAACAAAAAAGGTGATCCTATAGATACATCTTGATTTCAAAATTGGTAAGGAAACTAATTTACTTATCACATATACAGTCAGATATTGTATTTTTCGTGAGTTTAGTAAGTCAGTTTATATACTCACCCTATGAGAAACATTTTGAAGCAACTTATTGAATCCGGAGATATTTGAAAGGTACACCAGGTAAAGGCTTACTCTTTTAATAGACTAAACAACAAAGCATTGACGCCTACACTGATGTAGATTGGGCAAGTTCAATTACTGATAGGAGATCTACGTCAGGGTACTGCACATATGTATGAGGTAATTTAATCACGTGGAGGAGTAAAAAACAAAACGTGATTGCAAGAAGCAGTGCTGAAGCAAAATTTCGTGCTATGGCTCATGGGGTTTGTGAGATGTTATGGCTAAAGAAGGTACTAGAAGAGTTGAAGTTACCAGTGAACATGCCAATGAAACTGCACTGCGACAATAAGGCCGCCATTAGCATTGCACAGAATCTAGTGTAACATGATCGTACAAAGCATGTGAAGATTAATAGGCACTTTATAAAGGCAAAGCATGTGGAGATTGATAGGCACTTTATAAAGGAGAAGATTGATAGTGGAGCTATTTGTATGTCGTTTGCTCCAACAATGCAACAAATAGCTGATATCCTCACCAAAGGATTGTTCAGACCTAACTTTAAACTTCTTGTTAGCAAGTTGGGCATGATTGATATCTATGCACCAACTTGAGGGGGGGTGTCGAAATTTTAGGAAGTAGTTATGATGTTTATTTTTTGAAATTAGTATTTCAAATTTTAAATCTTAGTTAGGCAGTTTCCTCCTTTTTTGCTGTAATTAGTTCATTTTTTATAGAAAAATTAGTTCCAGAACTGATACTACTATTTTGCTATAAATCTATGTATTAGTTCATTATTTTTTTAAGTAGAATAATTATTTCTTCTTCTCAAAAGTTACAACTATAAATAATAACCAAAACTAAAGTGAATATAAATGATAATAGTTCTGGAAATTATGGAATGTTGATAGTATATGAGAATTTTTTTAGAGTAAATCGTGATCATTTTAATAGTATATATGAATTTTCATTGTAATTTATGCTTCTTTCATCCATTAAAGTAACATTGTAATGCAAACATGTTCATCTAAACCTATAAATCTAATTTGTATTGAAGCAAACTCTTTTTTTTTTTTTTTCATTTGGATTTTTAAGGAATGAACTCCAAAATTCAGGGAAATCACAATTTCCTTATTTTCACCCTAAATGAGCACACTTGGGGTCATAGGACTTGAAAGATTTACCAATTCTTCTTATAGGACTTGAAAGATTTACCTAAGTCAAAAATCAAGAAAAAAGGATAAGGATTTATCAATTTTTATTAAAATTTGAAAGGCTTATCACTAAACTGAAAGCGTAAACCAAAGTGCACTTGATTAATTTTACTAGAGCAGGGGTCTTCGTACATGAAGGCCTTAACAGTGTTGTTATAGACATTTTTTTCATTTACGATAGTTAAGACTTAAGAGGATGACGATGTCTGTTGTCTTGATCCCATGTTTGTTGTTCTTACAATTTTAATGTGATACTTAACAATTACAAACCCTAATCTTCCAGTCATTTACCTTTCAAATTCAAAACCAAACTAATAAAAATCATAAAATTCAACTATAATCAGCTCTACACACATTATAAGATTCAATGTAAAACCCACCAACCAGAAGATTAATGAACAAAGAATAAATTTTTTTTAAAAATAAAAAAAATTAATACCTTAAGGCTTTCAACCACGCTAAGAACGACCTAATGTTCCAACCCTGAGTACTCCCCCTCCATGTTCTCCTGAACAACGACAATATCAAAATTATTGTGCTTCGTCAACAATCCAAGAAGATTAAAACAATTCCCAAGCGATGCGTAATTAAAAAAAAAATAGATGACTTGAAAATAATATAACTGCACAACCAAAATATTGTAAATAAATTGAAGGAATCATGTTCCTTCATTCAATTCTATCATTGATTGAACGAATGTGAACAAATTCGAAAGCCATGACCTACCTACCTAATTAAATCAATGATTTGACATATTCTTTAGGTTTTTAAGATCTACAGTGGTTTGTTCAATGGGGCTGATGAAAACGAGCTTCAGTTCTTAGGTTTTTTGAGATGAAAAGAGATAAAAAGATTCGAGCTTAAGTTCTTCAATGATTTGATTTCCCAAAAACTTCTCTAAAACTTATTTTTATCTTATTTTCTTCTCTAAAATTTGAAAGGTAATGTAAAAACAACTTATTTAACATGATTAAAAAGTAAATCTATGGAATCAACCCTAAATAAGAAATTCAAACAAAATATTTTTGATAAATCTATATTTCTTCAAAAACTAATAATTAAAAGGTAAAATGGAAGACTTCTTATATGTTTTGTGTCTTCTATAATGCCATTTTTTTAAGAATGACTCCCAAAAATATTCATTATTAGAAATCCTTATTTTGTTTTTCAATCCAACACAAACTCTTCAACTTAGAGTGAAGATTTCAACGAAGTGAAACATTTTACACTTCTTCATGGACTCTCGGTTCTCGCTCTAAGGTGCTCAAATAATTGTTTGAAGGTCTAGGATTTGGATGTTCTATGTTGGAGAAGAAAGAGAAATTTGAGTTTCTCTCTTAAGTTTGGTATTTATATGATACCAGGGATATTATGATAATTTATACGATTGTTTTCTTTTATTAATAATTTAATGCTCGAGACTCTGATTTACACAAACTTATAGTCTATTTTGGATAAATTTTTTATATGAATCTAATAGTGTGCTCAATTTTTTTTTTTTTTTTGAAATATCTTTTATAAAAAATTCATATTTTGATTGACCACTTGTGTGCATTTATCGTGGTGTTAATTTCTCTTAACTCTCCTTTCTAAATATTTTTTATAAAATCGATTCTAAAATTTATTAAGATTCTTAGAGATGTACACAATATAACAATCAATCACCTCGAGATACAAAATAGTTTTTAAGACATTATAGGGTTGTTTTGCATGTACATGTCAATTTTTATTTGTTTCAATAATTAAGATTATGTTGTAGAACTCTAAATGATTATTTTTATTACATTGAAGCTATAGATTGTTCTAATTGTTATGTATCATATAAGTGCATCAATTCAATATATTGATTCTTGGTAGATTTAATGTGTAACTAAAGATGTGGATCACATAAGACACAAGGAAATGAATAATTAACTAAACTTGAATAATGGTAGATCGAGTAGATATAAAGTTAACTTTGTGTTGATGGTTAACTTACTACGCCAAGGCTTAACCATAATTGTAAGTCATAATGTGCTGTCATTAGAGGATACCTTAGACTTAGTACACCCTTACCCCTCTTTGATTGTTGGAATGTTAGTTTGAATTACATTTCGTACAGTGTTCGAATTGACATGGTTATATTTTGTATGGTGCCACCAATATAAATGCGTCCATACTTGCTTGTTATAATAGGATCCAGATGATCCAGCTAGACAGATGATCATTGTTTGAATCTAGGTGTAGTTTTTAGAACCGATCACCAGATTCAATCCTCCAATTGTGTTAATTCCATATTTTGTCAATTACAAGACATATGTTGAGTGTCGGATCGATTTACCATTGAAGACTAATGAAGACTCCGGTAAAGCTTCTCAACCGCACGTGGCTCGACAAAAACCTTCATTGTGTGTACAAGAAGCCCAAAAGGTAATGAGACGACCCAAGACCATTTCCCAACATTTAGATTTAGATGAATGATAGGTCGACCCATAATTATTAAGGAAACTCGTTCTTCGACCCATTCTATCATCGGACTTTTCGGGAACCAAATGGCCATAGAGGGGACATTAAAGATTTGACCACCCTAAACCCATTTTCTATCATTGGTATTTTATATGTGTCATTATATAGGTAATACCTAGCACACCTTTGAACTGTTTCAGCACCAACCTTCCCGATAGCTCGATTTGACCCAAAAAGGTAAAAAGGCTTTTTCGAGAACCGAAAAGGGCTATAGAGGGGACATTAACAATTTAACCATCTTAATCCCATTTTTTGATCTTGGTGCTTTTTAGGTGGCATTATATAGATAATATCTAGTACACCTTCGAATCGTTTCTGCACCGACCTTCCCGAAAGCCCAATTTGACCCAAAAAGGTACAAAGGTATTTTGATCATTTCAATCATTATTCTTATATTAACCCTTGCTTTTAGTTTGGAGATGTTCTACATAGTAAGATCTATCATCTCCCCGAACGGCATGCAAAACGGACTTACCGTTTAGAAGTTATGGCCAAAATACCCCTCCAATGGCAGTTCTGTAATTTTCACGGTGGCACTGTTCATTAGGCACGGTGGCACCGGCAGCAACTGCCATTTGAGCACGGTAGAACACTGTTGGAGCACGGTTCCACCGAAAGAGTCGTTGGAACTTCGAAAATGACTTTGAAAAGGTATTTTTGGCTCATTTCTCTCATGGTTCTAGCCCTAGAGAAAGCTCACACTTCATATCTACATCCCCATGCTCTCTCTAAGCTTGAATAGGCTACATACTTAGTTGAACAACCTTAATCCAAGCCTATTCAAAGGTGAACCTCTTCATCTAACCACACCCTTGCTTGTGCACACATTGGTGAACCCAAAAGGAAGCTTGAAGCATCTCTTTGAAGCAAGGAGTACAACAAGATGAAGATGTCACTCTCAAGGACATGAAAGAACTCAACGCTACATCGTGGTAGATCGATCCATTGAGTCGAGTCCTTGTGAGTATGATTTGTTAGTGTTAGATTTCTGTTTTTTTCAACCAAAAAGAAGTTTCTTGGTTTCATCCTAAAACTAAGTTCTTGAGAAGAGTTGAGGACTCTACTCAAGAGAACAAGGTTCTAAGTTTTTCAAAGAACAAAACTTAGTGTTTTGATGAGGTGGTACCTCATTTGAACAAATCGATTTGGAGATTCTACCGATAGAAAAATCTCATTTCAAGAGAAAGTCATTTTCTCGATCTTAAGGTTTAAAATTTGTCCTAGGCTTAAAAAATTATGTGTAAGGTTTCGAGGTGAACCATAAACCTCCATTTTGATAGTGGAATCCAAGACCCGAGAGTAGGGTACTTGGTAGTGGATGTAGGCAAGTTGCCGAACCACTATAAATCGTGTGTTTCCTTTACGATTATGCTCTAAGTATTAATTTATATGAATGCAACTACTTGCTCATCAAATGCTTGATAAAATGCTTATCTTGTGATGTATGATGTATGATGTAGGCTTTAGCTCATAAGATATGATTCTTGTATATCTCTAAGTTGTATACATTTTAGCATAATTGAGAAATTTGAAACTTCGTGGGGTGATTTGTGGACTTAAATTTTAATTAACCTATTCACCCCCCTCCCCTCTAGGTTTAGACATGGTACAAAGCCCGTAATTTTAAATTGAACCAAAAGAATTTTGTTCTTTTGTCGGTGTAGTTTAGGTGAGCCATCAAACCAATAGCCAAATGGAAGATGAGTCTTCTTGTTGATTAATGAATACTACTTCTAAATAAAGAACGTCAATTATTAGTTGTTATAGAAGTTCATGTGTCTTTTACAAGTTTATGATCTTGTGTACCCAATCATGCATTCGAGTTACACGTAGTTTGAGGTCAATGACAATAAATTAAGCTTAACTAATGTATCACATAAGTTATCCATTTATTGATACTTGTATAGTAAATTTGCATTGCCATGCATTGCATTATTGGTGCAGGTTGAGTAGTTAGTAGCTTGCGAGTTGTTGGCTCACTCTTGTTTCTTATATATTTCAGGTGAAGTACATGGAGACTATAGAGGTGGCGAAGTAGCCTTGTAGATAAAGTTATTTCAGTATTTCTATCTATTTTCTTTAATTTAAATAAAGACAAATAGCTAGAATTTCAGTGTAATTCTCTTTTAGTACTCTCTAGTTAGTGTCACTTGAAGAAATAGATTCTCATGATTCATTACACTGTTTAGATTTTGGGTTATTTCATTTTATTTGGGAAATGTTTAACTAGTTATTCTTTTCTTTTCAATTGCATGATTTTGCAATTATTGTGAATTGTGATATTTTGTGCCTGACATATGTTCTCAGTGTCATCCCTTGAAAATTATGTCCAAATTGGTATCAAAGCTCAAGGTTTAGAGTTTTAGAGGCGTGAAATTAGATAGTTTAGAAATCAAATGAGACCTAGGACATGTGTTGTCTGGTTTCTAAATTATTTTTAACTGCTTTATCATTTTCAAAGGATTATTGATTTTTTTTTTTTTTTAGTTCTTTCTCGTTTCCCTTACACTCGAGTTTTGCAGAAACTAGTATTATTTTCGCTCGATATGAAGTTTATGGATAGAGGGAAGGAAAGAGTTCGAGGAAAAACATACATGGGAGTGAACGAATAGATGTACTACCCATTGATGAAGTTACTAGACAAGGAGTAGCTAACCCAGGTCTAGAGGGTGTACCTGACATGGTTGTAGTATTGACAGCTTTGCAGGCTACTATATATGCTTTCAAGTAGTCAAACCACATGATTGATGCCTTTTGAAGAAATGACAAGAGTGCAAACACCACCACCATCACGAACTACTCTAGTGGTAGGGGCTCTTATGGCTGACTTAATTAAGATGTTTAATTGGTATCAGCCACTTTTCTTTGAAGGTTCTATAGACTTGATGGAAGCGGATTTTTCCCGGTTATCTCACACTTTGCACTACATATCATACCTAATGAGTATCAATAGGTACGTAAGTTTGAACATGGACCAGAACCAGCAATCTGTGAGATGGTGATTGGATTCAGAATACCCACTTTGGCTAAGGTGGTTGAACGAGCTCAAATTATTGAACGAGATAATGTTCCATTCAGGAAGACTCATGTCCTCAAAAGGGAAGAATAAGGCAATATTTCAGGCTACTCAACAGGGCCAGCCCTGAGCAACAATAATGGAAAAAATAGAAGACTATTGTGCCTTCTGCAATTACATCACCAGTAGGTCAGTAGATTGACTAGTTTCAGATTAAGGGAAAGTGTTTTAACTATCATGAGAAAGGACACATGGCCAAGGATTGTTCTAAACCTCGAGTTGAGGGTAATGAACAACGTCAAGGATAACCAACTCGACATAATAACGGGCAGGACATCCAACACTCGAAAACATTTTTTGGCAATTAAAATGAACAATGTATCGGATTTGGAATTTCGTCATATTCTGCACACGAAATGGTAATTGGCCTAAGAAAATAAGTGAATGGTTGAGAATAAGCAAAAATTGGGTTGGCAATAAAAACTCTCATGTTTTTTTATGCTAGATTTTATTCTTTGGTTTATGATTTCTATACGAGCCTGAGCCTAATCATAGTTGTAAACAACTATTGAAATTATTTGAACGAGTGTTGTAAGCTGAGATATCAAATAATTTGAGCCAAATCTTTATAATGTTTTATGAGATACTTATGAAAAGGTGACCGACTTTTGACGAATTTACGATTCGGGCACACTGTTCATTTTAATAACCAAAATGTGAATGGTAATGATATCGAAGGTTTTAAAGTGACAATTTCATAGGTTTAAAGTGATAATTTCGTAGGTATCAAGTGACTTTTAGTGGGATTGTCACTTTGGGGGAAGAACTCGGCGAGTTTGTTACTTTAAACTTGCGACCTCGTCACTTGAAAACATGCGGTTTTGCACATTCACATTTTGGGAATTAAAATTATCGGTTAGCCAGAATAGTAATTTCGTCAAATTCGGCTCTCAAAATGGTAATTTATCCATATTTTATTCTTTAATTGGGGAGTGATAAATAATTGAGAATTTACCAAAAACTTGTGCAACTTATGATCAAATTTTGATTTCGGTACACTGTTCATTTTAATTCCCTAAATATGCTTTTCCAGTGAATTCGTCACTTTTATAATCAACTAATTCGTTGATAAATTACCAACAAGATTGTTGGTGAGGTAAAATCATTGGTATTTTATCAACAAATTCGTAGATTATAAAAGTGATGGACTTATTGAAAAAAAACATGCTTTGAGAATTAAAATGAACTTGTACTAAAATCAGAATTTTGTCATCTTGAGTGCACAAAATGGAGGTTCACCCAAGATAATTTAAGAATTTGGGGTGTAATAAATAAAAGTTAGGGTGCCAACAGCAGCTCTAAAAAACACATTCGTGACTCGTGAGATACTTAACTTGGTATTTCTCGATATACCAAATCAATTCTCTTCTATTAATTCCCACTTTCCCGCCAAACCATTTTCCTTTCTCGCCTCCCCTTTATTTTTTCGCGCCATTTACAGACAGCGTGTTCTTCTACTCTCTCTCTCTCTCACTGTGGGTAACAAGAAGAATCGAGAGGTATCCTCCATTCAGAATATCTCATTTATTTACGTAAATTTTATGCTTATAATTGGAATTTGGAATTTTTTAATTTCGATCAGTTCCTTACGAAGAACAAACAACAGAATTAGGGTTTTGGTTGGTCTCTCTGTTCTCTGTAGACATTCTCCTTTTGTATCACTATTAATGGAATCAGTTTAGTATTTTTTAGGGTTTATGATTTCTCTTTTGATTTGAAACCGCTGCTTTAGGTTTTGTTTTTGAATCATTATATAACAATAATAACCAATGGAAAAGAAAGAAACTTTTTATTATTATTAAATAACAGTATTTCTTGAACCATTTGTAATTTCATGCTGTTATTTGCAAATTTACGTAATTAATTTTCTGATCTTGACTCCCTCTGTTATTTTGGATTGGTTTGGTTCTTGTATAATTTCAAAGGTGCAATTTTGAATCTGAATCGTATTACTTTGTTAATGTTGATTGGGGATTAGGGTTAAGCTTGAGAAACATGACCAAAGAAGAAGCAGAGAATGGAAGAGAAGACATGTTGATCGATGGATGTGAACCCGAACAAAGGCAACAGATTGTTGTCCCTGATGGATTTAACGCAAATTATCTTAGAGTTTACTATGGTAATGATTTTTCTAAAATCCAGCTAATTTTGTTATCTCAATTTCATTTGGTTTATTGATAATCTTGGACTGAAAATTATTTTTTACACACAAAAATGCTTTTAATAATATATTTTTTTTGCACACAAAAGGACTTATAAGAAAATGATCTTTTTGGGTTCCAAAATAGTGATCCAAAGTCCAAACAGACCTAAGTTTTGATTGGGTTCATATCTCTCCAGTTGTCTTCGAAGACCTATAACTACCTCAAAAGGTCCAATATACATACATTATTAGACTTTTTGAATAAGAGTTAAGAAGATCTTATGAAAAATGAACATTTTGGCATAGAAGGTCTAAAAGGGGTATTGGGCACTGTACAAAAGCATTTTGCAATTGATTTACCAAAGAACAAAATTTTAAATCCATTGAAATGATTTCATCTTTATTTTTTATATAATATAAGTTAAATAAAAATGAAAAATAATGAAAAGAAGAAAATTCAATTGGTTTTGAATCTTTAGTACGATCCTTGGATTTAGAATGGAGCAAGAATTCAATTGAATATATGTACCCTTTTGCAGGATTATTCAAGGAAGTTTTCAGTTTTCATTTCAGTTCTTTTAGGATTCAAGAGGATTTTTGAATATGTCAATAAGCAGGGGTGGAACCTGGATTTTGCCACTTGGGGGCAACCAAGAGCGATTTTTTTGTTTGTGGGGACAACCAATATCGGAAAAAAAAATTGTGGGGGCAATATGGATTTCTTTATCCGCTGCTGTTATCTGTCGTAATAACTCTAATGGATCCCCTACATGCATATGTGTGCCTTTTCATTTTTGGAGAATATTTCGCTATGCCACTCATTGGAGAAGCTCCATAGGCCTGTCCATTCCATGGGTGTACGCTGTGTTCAATTGGAGATATCCATTTCCATTTGGTCTACCACTGATTTGATTAGTCTTAGCTCCTTAATATCTAATAGAATTTAATCTATTGGGTGCTTAGAATCTTCCATTGGTGCCATTTTTGGCCTATGGTGAATTCAAGAGGCTGCCCATGGTTTGATAGTCTGGATTGATGAGATAAATTAATGTTGGTAAGGTAACCGGAAAAAGGCTACTAGTAACTTAATTTTACAGAAGCATGGGTCCCAACTGGTTACATATACGTTACTTTGTTGGGAAGGTTTTTAGTTGGTAAAGTTTCCCTCCATCACTGAGTTACTGATCTCACTAAAATCAGGCTTACCGATCATAAAAAAAGAAGATAAAATGTATAAGATTAAAAGATGATCCTCAACGCCTAAGGGAAATCTGAATGTGGAGCACATATGCCACAAAGGTTGAAATGCATTAAGACACTTAAAGAGGAGACATGTCGTTGGAAAGTGAACTCAATCTGGGTATAATAAAAGTTGTTGGAATCTTTTTTAAGGATCTTATGACCACTGAATTATTCGTTAACCATTGTTACTTTGCTCGGAGAACTAGAGAATTATTCTGAGTGAGCGACCACGTCACCACAGGCATATGATCTATATCACAATCACCAGGGAGTTTAGGCCTCAAATATTTTGTTAAAGATGGCAGATGTGAAGCCCACATTCTTCACACATTTCTGTGTGTGTATTGTTAGTATAGACTAGCATGTTTATGGAATTATATTTAACGTAATTGTTTCTTATTTGTTTGAATGCTTCTTACTCATATCAGTTGCATTTTGTAAAACAATCTCATTTAAATGTGATCTAGTTTCAAGTATCCATCTTTTGTCACAGGAAAGCTGTTTCCGCATGCTGAAATCTCTAAATGGATGTCCTATGGAAATGGTAGTTGAAGTTTCGCAATGAACCCACTCATGTCGTTTATTTCCTTTCCAGTGTTTGTTTCCTTGTTTCTTTTCTTTTCTCATACATGCTGGCTACTTGACTGTAGATGGGAAGCATCCGGCTTGTGATCAATCCTACTTTGGACGAAGAGAATTTTCTTTCACTCTGGATAACGACATTTATCTCCGGTTCCAGTCGTTCAACAGCGCAGCTCAATTGGAAAATTCAATCCTTGAGAAGTGCCCGTTCAAAATTGATATTGGTCCTGTTTACAGCGTAGATGTATGACTTGCATTTTTTTGTCTTTGATATTTTAGGCAGGCCTTGAAAGCTCATAACTCAAAATTGTCTCTCCCCTCAATAAAAGCTTTATTTAGAAAAGTCTACCTAGCATCTCTATGGGTAATTGTTTATGAAAGCGATATGGCCAGGCACCTTAACTCAATTACAGGAACATTTTAGAATTTTTATGCCTTTCTTTTATTCCTGTTATGAATTTATTGTGCCTGGTATCTATCTGCGTGCACGTGTATCTGAATTTACCGATTGCATTTTGTTTTGTAGAATTTGTATGTGGTGATTCTTGTTTTAATTCAACAATTTATGAATATAAAATATTAAGTTGAGTCTTTGTATTTGCTCCTATGGAGCACACCATGATAGGTATTGTTAACGTGTGCCCTAAGGGCACACGCTAAAGTGTAATAAATACACCTCATGAATAGGCATCTGGGGGTATTTTGGTAAAAAATGATTTTTAGGGCATTTTTGGTACAAAATTCAATTTCCCAGGTGTATTTATTGCACATTAACGTGTGCCCTAAGAAAACCCTACCATGATTTAGTTGAGTGACTGTGTCACGCAAAAATATTGGAAACTTGGCCAATTCAAGACTTCTCTCAAATGTGTCCAAATGATGAGTTAACTTACCGAATTCTCCAATTATGCTTTGAAATGAATTAAGTCATTTGCATCTATTAATCTTAGTACTTCTTATTTTATCATCCATGTCACAGCCTGCAAAAAGGCATGCCTATGCACAAGCCGGTGATAACGTTTTCACTCCAGTGGAAAGGGAGCTAGTTTTTGATATAGTAAGTTAGTCAGCCTCAAGTGCAACATAATAATGAGAAAATACTTGAAATTTTAAAATTATAGTTTTCCTTCTGTTTAATGTGTCCCAAATGCATATACATCCACAGGATATGACAGATTACGATGACATTCGATATTGCTGCTCAGGAGCCGATGTTTGCTTAGACTGTTGGCCATTAATGACCATTGCAATCAAAGTGATTGACACTTCCCTCAGAGGTCGGAAATATCATGTTTTGCTTTGCTGTGCATGCTATTAAGTAGGTTGGCACTCCATGATAAATATTGTTGGATGTGCAGGACATGTGGTACATATGTTGTGTTTAAAATCCTCCATTTGTTTGATCGGTACTTATTGACCCAACTGGATGACTATAACCATACAACCCAGTCTTTTAGAACAATTGAAAAATCGAAAGACAGTAAAAAATGACCGATGGACCATGGAAAAAATCTAATGCCAACCATTGGTTCAATATTGTGCATGCAGTCAACAAACCCACCCCACCTCCTGGCACCCAAAAATGGTTGCTGCATGGTCAGTTATCATTAGATTTCCTCTTTCTGAAAATTTCCATGATGGACCCACATGTCAAATGTGTTTTTATTACTTTGGCACAACTAATATCTTATTTTCAATTTTGTTTTCCCATAAATTTAGATACTTATAATGTCGTTTTGCGTAGTTCTGTTTACCTAAAAATGGATTGTACAAAAGTATACCACAATATTCTAAACTCTAGAGATTTTTCAATAATGCAGATGACTTTGGTTTTAATCACATTCTTTGGGTATATAGTGGCCGGCGTGGTGTTCATTGTTGGGTTTGTGATGGGAGAGCAAGAAGGTATGGAGCAAATAATCTGAAACTGAAATTTTCGTATCAAGGATTTGAACCTTTGTTTTGAGAGTTAAAAGGTTGTTATATACTACGATCGTTTTTAGGTTGACCAATGAACAAAGATCAGCGATTTCCGAATATTTTCGTGTATATAAGGTATTATACTACTATGCATCTATGATTAAATTCGTATATATCGTCCCTAGAATCCATTCTCATTGAAGATGTTGCTGTTGTTTTGTGTTTTTAGGGCAATGAAAATACTCATAAGAAGGTTTCTTTAGCAGGACCTGTTCTTCACCCTTTTCTAGTGTAAGTTTTGATCTTGTTTAGTTGATACTTTAACTAGTCCAATTCGTTTTTTTCCTAACAAGTTGCATCTGTGCTCTGCAGAAGATCATATACAGAAGTCCTAGAAGCCTTCTTTGAAGAGAAATTGCTTTGTACCCAAAAGCTATTTGCAACCGAGGAGAGATTTGAGAAGATCTTAGAAATGATTCCTGATGAATGTATGCGATTCAGTGATTTCAGATGAATATAGCATTATCATATTTTTAATGGAAAATATTACATCTGTTAAAAATTTTGCACAACTTTGAGTTATACAATTGACACTTTGCAGCTATTACTGCTGAGCTTCGGGGTAAGTGGCAAGAGAATCGGCGATCCTCCATCTCCAAAGAAGACCTTAATGTTGTTCGGTGGGAGCAGCTAAAACATCTGTTGAAGTCTGGAAAGCAGAAGGTACAGATCTGCCTATGTTGGACACCCGCATCAAACATTGTCCACCAAACAGCCACCTTCAAATTGCTCGAAAACTTGGAATTTAATTTCTTTTTAGTACTTTTTAATGGTTTATATATAGATTCAGTTAAACACACCCAACATGGCTATTAAGAAGAAATCTTAATTTATCTTCAATTGTTTGTTTTCCTTAACTATTTTTGTTGTTGAATCATTGCATTAGTCTAGGGACATTTGTTTCATAAAGTATTATTTGTATAGTAGTCTATCTCAACATTATCATAGGACTTTATAGTTGCGTATTTGTTGGACTTCAAGACTTGTTTAATTTACAGATTGGACAACTTTTTTACTTTTCGTTGTTGTTAAACTTACGTTTGTCTCTTTGAACTTGCTTTCTCCTGATCCTAATGCTATGGTTCAGGTCCTAGGGCTTCGCAGGTGTGTTGAAGAGATTGTTTTCTCATATACCTACCCCAGGATTGATATGGAGGTGTGGAACATTTTACTTCCTGGTATTTATGGATGTGTTTCATTATTCTCATGAAATATATCTGGCTCTGTTTTAGGTTTCAAAACACATGAATCACTTGCTAAAGGCGCCATTCTGTGTACACCCCAAAACAGGTTAGAATCTGGAGTACTTGTGAATATGAATGGTTTTTGGAAAATGTGTGGTGTGGAATCATCTTGGCCAACTCTAAAGCTTGACTTGGGAAACCCACGAGTTTTATTTGAAACATATAATATTTTACTTCATCAATTATAAATTTGTCTGATATAGTGTTATTTGTTTTTTTTTTTTTTTGGAAGGTAATGGTGAAGTTGGGTTCAACGGATTTGAACCTAAGACGTGGGAAGACCTTTCAACGCGTCTTACCAACTTAGCTATGTTGGTACTTCAAAAAATTGTGTTATTTGTTCCATTTCTTTCTAAGACTTAGCCATGAATCAGGAGAGTGCTATGGACTCATGCAAGTCTCCAACACAGTCGTGTAGTGGAATGAAGGGCCCCATGGTTTTTTCCACCTCACCCTCTTCCCATATGGAAAGTTTCAACCTTTTACCATCCGCTGCTTGGTAAAAGACAAGTTGGTGGGGTAAAAAGTTTGCTACCTAACAATGGGGGAACATGTTTCCTTCAGTTGATTCCAGATAATTGGGATAGGGCCTTGATAATGACGTGTTAAAAATGATAAGCAAGTTCTTTCACTTTTGGGATTGATTTTCCAATGAAATTTTCTACTTAGTTCCTTATATTTTTTCCCATTAGTGCATTGGGATGAAATAAATTGGGAGCTCAATGACAAACTTCCTTAGAAGTAACTTAAAACATTGAGGGCTATGACTCATACAGGGAAAAGGTGAATTACGGGTGTGAAACTGACAATGGAAATACCCATGTGGCTAGTCTAGTAGATGAATGTCCTTAGTTGATTATGTCACCCTCCACGTAGCAAGACAAGGGGTCTGGTCTAGAAATTGGCACGTTGTCATTAGGTAATGGCTCAGACAAGTCACACACATATGCTTGCTTGGATGTTTTGACAACCCTAGTTTTCTTTTATTTTTGAGTGATCAGATGAAGTATGCTTCTTAATATTGTAATATACTAATTCGTACCTTGTTGATCATTTCTTGTAATTTTGTAGGTCGTGTTTGTATTCCCATTGATCCCGACCACTGTGAGGAATTCGATCCTACTGCTGTACCGACCCTTTCAACAGTAAGCATGCTCTGAACTACTTAATAGATTGAACTCCTTAGTAGATCCAATTAATATGTGCAACTCTTGACAATGGATGGGCTTCAATTAAAGGATTTTCTATCCCATTAATCAACCCTGTTCAAAGAATGGTAATTTCTTATCTTGATCTTTTTTTCCCTTCTCAAATAATGTTTTAGCCTGCAAACGAACATAATTGATAAGATGGAGATGGTTGGTAAGGTAGGAGCACCACATGATTTTGATTCAATGTCATGTGGGATAAAGAAAAAATCTACTGGACAACAAGATCAAGTTAGGGCGAGTTATACAATTCAATCTCATCATTTTATTTAATGCCATCAATTAAAGAGTTTGGACTATTAGTTTGTTACAAATAGAGAAGGTGCCACCTCGGTCAAGTGGTAATGTTTGTATGAATGTTAAAGTCCTACAATAGGTTGAGAATAAGCAAATTCTCTTCACGCTTTGTTGTGTGAGAGTCAAAGTATATTTGTAATAAAATATTATAGTGTATGTGATGATCTAATTGGATATACTTTGACGGTGATTTGGTAACAATATAAGAGAAAATTTCAAATCTGTGATTTTGGTAATAGAATTGGATAAGATGAGAGAAGCTAATCTTTATCCTTAACATGCCCCCACAAGTGAAGCGTCCCATTGGAGATGTCGAGCTTGTCCTAAAGTATCTTGAAGTGAGCCATTGATAGAGCTATTGTTATTATATCCGCAACTTGATCTTTCGTGGAGATGTATCGGTCATCCAATTGACGTTTTGCTGCTTTATCACGAACAAAGTGAAGCAATCTCAACACGCTTCATGTGATTGTGAAAAATCGGATTGGCAGGGCACCAACGTTATCACACCATAGAATTGGACATCGAAGTCGTGGAACATGGAGTTCAGCTAGGAGGGATTGAAGCCATGTCAGTTCAACAATAGCATCGGCAAGAGCTCGATACTCAGATTTGGTAGTTGAATGTGCAACAAAATATTGTTTGCGGGAGCACCATGAAATTAGGTTGGGACCTAGAAAAATAGAGTAAGCACCAGTGGACTTGTGATCATCGGGATAACCGGCCCAGTCTGCTTTTGAACATGCATATAATTGTAATGGTAGAAATTTGTTGATGGTGAGTCCATAAAAAATAATGTCTTTGAGTTACCGGAGAAGTCTTTTAACAATAGCCCAATGTTCATTGCTCAGTTTGGGCATGAATTGACATACTTTATTCATAGCGAAAGTAATATCTTCACGAGAGATTGGCATCTTGAAGGGGATTATCAACACTCTAATAGAGGGTTACGTCTACAAAAATATCACCCATATTGATTGAAAGTTTGGTGGTGAGAGAGGATTTGAGAGTGGTTTGACGTCGTCCATAGATGCCTTCTTTAAGAGATCAACAATATATTGCTGCTGGGATAAAAATAGATCATTCTTTATGGGAATGATTTCAATGCCCAAGAAAAAATGTGGAGGACTTAGGTCCTTAATAGCAAACACTCCACTGAGCTTTCGCATAAGAGCATTCATGTTATGAGAAGAGCTCGGTGATGATGTCATTTACGTAGATAAGAATGTAAAGAGGAGAGGTATGTTCCTTGTGAATAAAAAGTGAAGTGTTTGTCTTTGAAGATGGAAAACCTTGAGCTAGAAGATAGTTATTAAGTTTCTTGAACCATGCACGTGGAGCTCGCTTTAGTACATATAGAGATTTTTGTAATCGACATACATCATGGGGAAACCGTTGATTAATGAATCCCAAAGGTTGATGCATAAAAATTTCTTCATTTAAGTTGCCATGGAGAAAGGCATTGTGTATGTCAAGCTACCAAATTGGCCATCCACGACCTACGACTAATGAAAGATTGGTTTGAATTGTTGTTGGTTTGACGACTAGACTAAAAGTTTCATTGTAATCTAGTCTAGCTTGTTGGTTAAAACCTTGGGCAATCAAACAAGCTTGAAACCGTGTTAGTGGAGGAATTTGGGGGTTGTAGGGTCCATGTACCATTCTTTATTAAGGCATTTATTTCTTCCGCCATTGTCGAGCGCCATGGATCTTTTTAGGCCATTGTAAATGATGGTGGAGCAGTTTCAATTTGGGAATCATAGAGAAATATTTGTGGAAGAGGGTGTTTGGTCGTGCATAGGAGGGTTTGGGGTTTTTTAGATCAAGTTATCATGAAATGACGGGTAGATAGAAAATTTGGGAGTTGCACTACTGTTGTGTAGGGGGAAGATCCTTGTAGGGTAAAGGGTTAGGAGGTGCGGTTTGAGGAGGGAGTTGATTGGTTTTAGTATAGGAATGGGTGGAGGAGAAGATGGTGAAGGCAGTTGAGGAGTAGGGACATTCGGTACTGAAAGTGAATGAGATTGTAGTGGGGTGTGATTGAGGTGGCAAGTAGAGGGCTAGATGATCGATGTTGAATGTGTGGAATGAGTGGCAAGGGGCAATAATGGGAGGTAAGGAAAATTTGAATGACGAGGTAGGTTTAGGTGGTGACGTGTGATCAAGAGGGCTATCTGCAAAAGGAAAAGAATGTTTGTCAAATACCACATGATGAGAGATGATGAAGTTTTGGTTGGTTGGGTTGAAACATCTATAACCTTTATGAGAAGAATTATTACCCAAAAAGATGCAACGTGTTGATCGATATTCCAACTTGTGTGACTGATAGGGTCAGAGACATGGGTAACATGCACACCCCAAAACTTTGAGAGTCATCATCACGGGGTCACCCACAAAGCTTCTCAAGAGTAGAGAGACTATTTAAAATGAAAGTAGTCAAACGATTGATGAAATAAGCGATTGTCTCAAAAACAAAGTTCTAAAATGTAAAAGGAAGAGAAGCATGTGCCATTAGTGCTAGACCAGTTTCTACAATATGACGATGCTTTCTCTCCAATGCCCCATATTTTTCATGGTTATGAGGATAAGAGAGTCGATGCCTTGTACCACATGATTCAATGTAACGAGAAAATGTGCGATATTCACCACCCTAGTCCGTATGTAAATATTTAATTTGAGTGTCAAAAATTGTCTTAGCAAATTGCTTGAATTTGATAAAAGCTAGTAACATGTTTGATTTCTTTTTAAGAGGATATAACCAAGAGAATTTGCTAAAAGCATTTATGAAGGTGACGTAATAGTATTCTTCATTAAATGAAGAAATGGGAAATGGACCCCATACAAAAATAATAATTTCAACTGGCTTCGTGACAGTTGTTGAGATGTCATAGAAGTGCAAAGCATGACTTTTCCCTTTTTGACAAGCTTCACATATCGTCTAAATTTTATTTTCCAAAAACGGAGCACCTAGTTTGTATAAAATCGTTTGCACTGTCCAAAAAGTAAGGTGTCCTAGTTGAAAGTGTCATTTGTCAACGATATCATTCTCATGAAGTAATGCCTCTTTATTCATCACCATTTGAGGGGAATCATGTTTACTCAGGCTTTGGAGTAATGTCTTCCCTGTGCAAAGATCCTTGACACAAAAATGAGAGGGATAAAACTTAAAAACACATTGGTTAACCTTGGTAAACTTGTTCACTAATAGAAGATTACGAGTGATGCATGGAACATGCAATATGTAATTAAGAATGAAATTAGAATTATGAGAAGCAAATATAGAAGAGTTAATATGTTTAACGTCTAGACTTGAATCGTTACCTATCTTGACAGTATCGTGGCCATGATAATCTGAATGTATATTCAAATTAGATAGATCTGAAGTCACATGGTGAGTAGCACCTGGATTTGGATACCAATGATTAGGCAGGTCATTGATGGATGTTGAGTAGTTGGCCTGTGCATTGGGGGGACGTGAACCCTCTTGGAATTGCTAATTAAAATGGTTATAGCAAGAAAGGGTTGTGTGCCTAACTTTGTTGCAGACTTGACAAATGAGCTTATTTGAATAGGATGAAATAGTTGGTTGTTGTACTGAAAAAGGTTGATGATAAGAGCCTCGACCACGATTTTGACCATTGTAGGGATTGTGGTGTCCTTTGTGTTGGAATTTTAAATGGTGAATTTGAAAACTCTTTATTCTTTGGGTAATAACCCTTGGGTATAAATCCAACCCACTTTGATTTTGTTTTTTTACTTTATGTTTTTTGTTTTTTGGAGTTGTAGTTTTGTAGTTTATCTTATGTTGGTTTAGTCCCACATTGACTTGAAGAAGAGTTGGATTGCAATTCTTATAGTCATGTGTTTTTATTAGCCTTAAAGCTAGTAGAGGTAATGGGCGGGCTCATACGCGCACATGGGGGCATAAGAGGGAAACCCAAGGTTCTAGTCGGTTTCAATTAGAATTTGCATCCATCCTCCGAAATTTCTATGTGCGTTGGAGTCATGCATCTTGTGCGTTTAACACACACACGCACGCCAGGCCAGGCTCGAGCTTAGGTCTTAATTGACCTAGATTTTTACACAAGTTTTGTTTTAAAATATCTAATCGACTTTTTAAATTGTTATATTTTCTATTGGTGTTCTTTCGTGGTGTCCATTCGTTCCTCCTGTTCGTATCTATTCTGAACTAGTACAACAGAGAGACACGGACAAAGGGTTTTGTGACTATTTAGACAACCACCTTTATTCTATTTAAATCTTTTGTTTAGTCGATTTTACTTACAAAAACTCTCACTTCGAATTCTCTTTTTTGTTTTTTTTTTTTGTTTTTTGTTTAATCGACATATTACATTATAATATTACTGCATTGAGAGAGCACTCAATTAATCAAGTTAACTGTAACGTTCCAAATTGGAGTACCCCCTTGGGGCATGGGTTGTTGTATCTTGGAGAGTGGACTCCTACAGAATTGTGGTACCGTAACAAGGGCAAAATTCATTTTAGGACAGTGCTTAGTGCATGCCTCAACCATTAATTATAGATAAGTATTATTTTATTATATTCAATTATGAAATCAAAATGTATCTCAGTCTTCTTCGCTCACTTTCCTTAAAAAATCAATACCTTGTTTCTAACAATCATCCCCCACATGAATGCAGAAAACGCAAAAGAAATAATATTTATAGTATAATATAGAGCACTTTTGATCAACCATGTTTCGGTATTGGTGTCTTTTAGACTTAAACCTTACCTAGTATAAATCTATTGAATTTACTTGTCGATCAGTGGACTTTAAGCCTTGAACTCCCAACTTTAGTGTAAACTAAGACAATAAACTATACACACATGTTAATCAACCAACTATCTAGTTCTTTCGGTGGTGTTCATTTTGGCCCTAAACAAAAACCTAGTATTACGAGTGCTTTAGAGAGATTAGCCCAAACTCTCATAGAAACAACCCATTTTTACACTCATTTAGGTGTGTTTATGAGAAGTACCTTGTTATACTTCACTTGTACAAGTATAGGGAACATTAAGAAGTTATAATTCAACCTTTCTTCTTTAACAAGTAGTATAAAACACTTCATAGGAATGGACTAAGAACAGATATATGTTCCGTATGTGTTTGTTTTTTAATCACGTGCAACTGGTTTTCCCATTGAACCCAGATCTTGGGATTTCCAGTTAACGCTTGGGTTTCCATTGAAGTGGTTTTTAGTCAATAAGCTTTAGACTCATTCCCCTCGAAGTAGAAGTTACCAATTCTCTAGATAATCCTTTTGTTAGAGGATTCGCCAAATCTTTCTTAGACTTTACAAATTCAATGGAAATAATCTGTTTAGAGAGTAGTTTCACGGAGTTGTGTCTCCGTTTAATATGCCTTGATTCGTTATTATACATGTTATTTTTGGCCTTCACAATGGTTTCTTGGTTGTCACAGTGAATAGGTATAGTAGATACTGGCTTTAGGCCAAATAGGAACGTTAACAAGAAAATTCCTAGGTCACTCAGCTTGTTCACCACTCTTGTCCATGATAATAAACTCAGATTCCATGGTGGAACGAGCTATGCATGTTTGCTTGATGGATTTCTATGAGATAGTTGCACCTTTACGAGTAAAAAATGTAGCCACTAGTGGATTTCGACTCTTCCGAGTTTGATATTTAGTTGGCATCATTGTATCCTTCCACAACGACGTGATATTTATTATATTGCAGCCTACAACTCGTGGTATACTTTAAGTATCTCATGATTCTCACCAAAGCTTCCTAGTGATTATGTCCTAGGTTGTAAGTGTATCTGCTTAGTCTATCTATTGAATGCGTAATACTTGGCCTTGTACAATTCATATTATATATTAAAGAACCAGTAACTTGAGAATCTTCACATTGAGAAACACTTTTACTAACGTTTTTCATCACTTTTCAATTTGGATCTGTTAGATACATTGGTATGTTATTTGTGTCATAAGGGCATGAGTAATTTCATTTATTTTCTAGTTTTATATATACCACGGTTCATAGAGAGAGAGTCAAGTTCGACTCCTCCCATTTTCTCCATTCTTTTCTTCTCCAAACCTTAATCTCATCTTCTACATGGTATCGGAGCATCTCTAATGATCAGATTTTGGTTCTCTCATTTCTTTCGAATTTTTTTTTTTTTTTTCTCTTGGTATAAATCAGATTTTTCTGATTTGATTTGTACTTATTATCCTCGTGGTGGTTAAAATCTTTAGTTTAGAGGATATTGTCTTTGTGGTTGAAAAATATCCTTAATGTGATCATAGATCAAGGGATTTTCGTCAGTTATTAGTGGTTGGTTGTGGTGTGGTGGTGCTTAGATTGCTACTTGATTGTGGAACAATATGGAGGCTCAAATCAGTGCTAATTTTATGTTTTTGGATACTGCGAAGAAGATTTGGGAACGAGTGAGGCATATGTATTCAGGATCTAATAATATTACCTAAATTTATGAGATCTCTTAGTAGTATTTCTCTTTATAGCAATATGATAAAACTCTAGATTAGACCTTTGCTTCATTGATGCGTATGCGTGAAGAGCTGAATCAATATCAACCTATTTCAAGTGATATCCTTCAAATGCAAAAGAAAAAAGAGACATGGATATTATTTGTTTTCTTTCATCCCTCCGATCAAAGTATGATGCAATCAAATCTCAGATTTTAGGAAGTCCTGATTTTCTTTCCTTGATAAATGTTTTCTCCAGGTTAAAGCGGGTTACTTTATCAAACAATGGTCAACCTACGAGTGATTGCTCTGCTTTAGCTAGCGTTGGAGATCATGGTGGTTGTGGTCACAAAGGTAGTCGTGGGGAACTTGGTGGTGGTCATGGAGGTAAAAGTGGTAGTAGATATTGGAAATATTAGAATAGATAGTTAGTTCTAGTTTGATTTATATGGTTTTATTTCTGTTATTCTTTCTATGTAAGGGCATTTATGTCCATTCCCTTTTTTTGGGTTATAAATATATACCAAGCTCTCATTATGAGATTTGATTTCTTCTCTTCTAAAATTCTTCTTGGTATCAGAGCCAAAAGAAAAACCTAACTCAACCCCTCTCCATTCCTCCTCCTCTCTTTTTTCTTCTTTGATTCTTGTCTACTTAATTGCATGTTGTGATAGAGACTTTATTAGTCCTTCACATGCTGCAATAGAGATTTGCGCTGTGATTAATATTTTTTTTTACCCTACGTTAGGGTTTCTCTTGGCAATCAGCCCACACATCTCTTCGACAGCTTCAGCAAGCCAACTATAGATCAGAATCTGTCCTGCGATCAGCTCTTAGGTCCTTATAATACCTTGCGACAGTAGCAGTAGGTCTGAATCTCATCTACAATTAGACCTACAAGTCCTAAAGTGTTGTGTGATAACAACAACAGGTTCTTACAAGTCTGTACCCCACCTACAATCAGATTTAGATATTCTTCAGTGACCTACGACAGCAACAATACAAGTCCTAAAGTGTTGTGCGATAGCAACAACAGGTTTTTACAAGCCTGTATCCCACCTACAATCAGATTTAGATGTTCTTCAGTGACCTGCAACAGCAACAATAGGTCCATACATGTGTTGCGATGTAACCTACATGCTCTAGAGTGTCTGAATCTCATCTGTGATCAGACCTACAAGTCCTTATAACCTACAAGTCCTACAACAGGTGCTTACTTGTGTTGCGATTCCATCTACACTCTATAGAGTGCCTTACGATCAGCCCTACAACACCATACAACACTTACGATCAGTCCTACAGCACCATATAGCACTTAGGATCAGTCCTACAACACTATATAGGGCCTGCTCTGCTCTACGACAACAACACAGTTGTTGGGTGATTAACAATCAGCCCTACAACACTTCTAAGACTGTGCAAAAACATGCTATAACAACTACTTTGATTAGATCAAACTCATGACAGCAGTAGGGGTTGTTTCTAGAGTTGCTGACAGCAATTAGTAGGTTTATTTGGCCTTAAACAATACTAATATGGGAGATCTCCCTTCAATCCAAATACAGTACTAATAGTTTGCAATGAATATGACTCTACCACTCTTGGGCCTAATTTCTCCGTCTAGCGTATCATCAATACCCCATTAGATGGTCGTAATTTTCAGAGCTGGTCTCGGTCTGTACGTCTTTATTTGGGTAGTCGAGGAAAATCTGGTTGGCTGTTACGCAGTATTCCTAAGTCACCCCCCACTGACCCCAAATTTGAACAATGGAAAATTGATAATTGCACTATTCTTGGTTGGTTATTCAATTCCATGGAGCAACGCATCTACATTATGTTTATGTATCATGAGACTGTCACTTTTTGTGGTTAGCCCTCATTCAGACATATGCGCATGCTCACAATGACTCAAGGATTTATGAACTCTACCAGGATATTGCTCAAGTTACCCAAGGAAATCAGAGTGTTGCAGATTATTTTGGATTCCTCCAGACACGTTGGGAGGAGCTCTCACACTATGAGTTATCTGCAGAGGCAACCGGGTATGTGGTCAAGAGGATTGGTCGACATCAGACATACTAGTTCCTCATGGGTTTACGCCCTGAGTTTGAGGTACTGCGGACCCAAATCCTTAATACCACTCATCTACCTTCATTATTTGAGACATTTGCGACTGTTGATAGTGATGAGCGTCGTCACTGTGTCATTCCCTCACAGACTCAACCTCCTGTCACTATCTCCGCTCCAGATCAGATGGCTCTTGCAGCCAATTCGGGTTTTTCTAATTCTCGTACTCAAGGATCCGGGAATCGAGGCCGTAGGAGCCGTGGGTGTGGTAAAGTAGTCTTACATGTAGTAATTGTGGGAAGACTGGTCATGAGAAAGCTTGCTGCTTTCAACTCTATCCCCACCTGTTGTGATTTTTGGGGGACAACCTCGTGCTGCTGTTGTTGAATCTACTTCTGTTGATCATGCTTCCCTTGGTACTATTGATTTGCAACATCTTCAAACACATATTACAGTTATTGTACGAGATCAGCTTCAGGTTTAGACTCCTTCATCTTCGACAGTCGTATCTGTTACCACTCCTCCAGGTACCTCTTCTGCATTTCATGCCACCCAGTCTAGCTCTGCTCCTCTGACCTAGGTCATTGATTCTGGTGCCTCTGATCACATGACCGGTGAGTCCAATCATTTTATTTTTACTATTTTTCCTACTACTCATAAGGAAGTTCGTCTTGCTGATGGGTCTCTTACCCCTAGTCACAGTAAGGGTTCTATATCTTTAACCCTAGGTTTTCCTCTTGATTATGTTATCCATGTTCCACACTTATCTCTTAACCTTCTGTCTGTGAGTAGTATTACAAAATCGCTTAATTGTTCTGTAACATTTTTTCCTACTCACTGTGTCTTTTAGGACTTGACTTCGAGGAGGATTTTTGGCAAGGGATATGAGAGGGATGGGTTGTACCTGTTTGAAGCTCTACCTACTGCTGCTCCAGCTTCCGTGCTCCCACTCACTGGAAATCATACTTTTTCTTTTCAGACTTTAGACTTATGGCATGCTCGCTTAGGACATGCTAATTTTCAGCACTTATGTTCATTATTTCCTACTTTAAAACAATCTTGTAGTGGATACAAATTTCAGTGTTCTGTGTGTAAACTTTCTAAACACACACGTACCTCTTATATTCCTCGCATGCATAGTTATTTTTGATTTGGTTCATTCTGATGTGTAGGGGCCTTTCCTGTTACTGTTTTTAATGGTCATAAATATTATGTTACATTTATTGATGACTATTCTCGTTGTACTTGAGTTTATTTAATACGTTCTCACTCTGAAGTTCTACCTATTTTTGTTAATTTCCTTAAAATGATTCAAACCCAATACAACATTACTGTCAAATCTCTTAGAACAGATAATGGCGGGGAATATATTTCTGATGGGATTTGTTCCTATCTCCATGAGCGTGGTATGCTTTATCAGTTAACCTGCCCTTATACTCCTGAGCAAAATGGGGTGGCGGAACGTAAGAATCGCCACCTCATGAACATCGTCCGTTGCCTTCTGCGAGGGATGCAGGTTCCCAAGTCATGTTGGAATATGGCAGTTCTTACTATTGCTTTCCTCTTGAATCGTGTTCCGAGCCACACTTTAGGGGGACAGGTGCCTCTTCATGTTCTTCGACCTGATAGCACTCTCTTCCCTATTACACAGAGTTTTTGGGTGATAGAACTCCTCAACGCACCAAACTAGATGATAAAGCTACCCGTTGTGTCTTCTTGGATTACTCTTCTATGTCAAAGGGGTATCGGTGCTATGATCCCCTCTCTCATCGTATTATTCATTCCCTGGATGTCACTTTTTTTGAAAATGTCCCATATTTTCGTACTTCATCTCCTTTGCAGGACTCTTTTCCTTTACAGGATTCTTTCCATCTTCATCTTCGCCGCCGCCACTGCAAGTTTACTCTCGTCGCCCTCTCCCCTCTTAAACTTTGCCAACCTCCTCCTTGGATTCAAATATATCTCCTTTACATTTACGTCTATCCCTTCTATTTCTGACTCTCACTTACCTATTGCACTTCGCAAAGGTAAGCGAGGGTGTGTTATTGATCACCCTATCGCCCAGTTTGTTTCTTATCAGGGTCTTTCTCCTTCCTATCGAGCCTATCTTGTCACCACATACTCTATTCGGGTTCCTCGGTCTGTATCTAAGGCTTTACGTGATCCCATGTGGACTAGAGTCATGACTACTGAGATGGATGCATTGCAGAAGAATCACACCTGGGATCTTGTTTCTCTTCCTTCTGGGGAGCAAACTGTTGGTTGTAAATGGGTTTTCACAGTCAAGTATCTCGCAGATGGTATTGTTAATCCCTACAAGGCTCGACTCGTCGCTAAGGGATTTATGCAGACTCCAGGAAAGGACTTTGGAGCCACATTTGCCCCTGTAGCCAAACTGTCTACTGTTCGTTTACTTATCTCTTTAGTGGCCTGTCATTCATGGCATCTTCACCAGCTTGATGTGAAGAATGTTTTTCTAAATGGTGATCTGACAGAGGTCATTTATATAGATCCCCTCCTGGATTTTGTCTTCAGGGGGAGTATTCTGGGAAAGTATGTCGTCTTTTTAAATCTCTGTATGGCCTAAAGCAATCTCCGCGAGCCTGGTTCTAGCGTTTCTTTGAGGTCATTTTATCTATGGGGTTTTTCAAGTGTCACTCTAACCATACTTGTTTTATTCGACGAGGAGTAGATGGCCGCAATACCATTGTCTTGATTTTTTGTAGATGATATTATAGTAACTGGAGATGATACACAGTGGATTGACAGGGTTAAGAGGCAGTTGGGTAGTGCTTTTGAGGTTAAGGACTTAGGTCCCCTCAAGTACTTTTTAAGGTTAGAGATAGCGCGCTCACGCCGTGGTATTTCGTTATCTCAACGTAAATACACATTGGATCTTCTTCAAGACACCGGTATGCTTGGTTATCGTCCTGCCTTTTCCCCAATGGATCAGAATCATCACCTTCATGCTGAATCTGGGGAACTTTTATCTGATCATTCATCTTACCAGAGACTCGTAGGCCGTTTGATTTATCTGACTAACACTATACCGGATTTGACCTTCATAGTTAGTGTAGTCAGTTAGTTTATGCATGCTCCGTGTACCTTTCATCTTGATGCCGTATATTGTATCCTTCACTATTTGAAGTCTTGTCCGGGTCTAGGCTTATTTTATTCATCTACTGCTCAGCCACATCTGTCATGTTTCACTGATGCCGATTATGCAGTTCTTTACAGATAGGAGATCTATATCTGGTTTCTGTACTTTCTATGGCAGTAATCTTATCTCGTGGAAAAGTAAAAAACAAAGTGTGGTTTCTCGTTCCTCTGCTGAAGTTGAGTATCGTGCTATGGCCATTGGCACATGTGAGATTCTTTGGCTTAGATCTTTACTAACAAAATTGGGATTTCCTACTGTTGGTTCCTCGTTGTTCTGTGACAACAAGTCTGCTATTATGTTTGCATCTGACTCAGTCTTTCACGAAAGAGCTAAGCACATTGAGGTTGATGTTCACTTTCTCAGAGAGAAAGTTCGATCTGGTGTACTTAAGACAATCTTTGTTTCTTCTTTAAATCAACTAGTCGATATGCTTACAAAGTCTGTTAGACCTTCTGTCACAAACTCTCATCTCGCCAAGTTGGGCCTAATTGATATATTTGCCCCAGCTTGAGGGGGAGTATTGGAAATATTAGAATAGATAGTTAGTTCTAGTTTGATTTATATGGTTTTATTTCTATTATTCTTTCTATGTTAGGGCATTTATGTCCATTCCCTTCTTTCGGGTTATAAATATATACCAAAACTCTCATTATGAGATTTGATTTCTTCTCTTCTAAAATTCTTCTATAGAGATTTAGGAGGAGATGGTGGAACCCGAAAATGTACCCATTGTGGATGGGCACATTATTGACTTTTGTTGGGAATTTCACGGGAGACCAATTGTCCCTTAGGCCTCACTATCTTCAGCTCAGGATGTTATTCAACCTCTGATTTCATCAGACCAGAGTATAGAGAAGGAATCCATTGTCCTTTCTCGAGAGGATTGGTTTCCAACTCATCAGCTGCTGCAACTTTAGCCTAGATAGGTAAGGTATCCATTTGTTTATTATCATTTACAAGCCCCTGGATCATTGATTTTGGAGCATCAAATCATATGATAGGTAATTCTCACCTGTTATCATCTTTTTCTCCATCTTCTTGTCAAATTGCTAAATTAATTGACGGGTCATTTTTAAAAGTTGTTAGGTTAGAAACTTCACAACTCAATCTTAGTCTTTCTTTGTCCTCAGTATTTCATATTCATAAATTTTCATTTAGTCTTCTTTGTACGAGTCAACTTACAAAGGAATTGGATTTAGTGACATTTTCCCCTTCTCACTATGTATTTTAGGATCTAAAGACAAAAAAGATGATTGGTGGCGGACATGAAGTAGATGGTTTGTATCTTCTTGATAGTGCTCCAGTTCCAACAACTCTTTATTCATCTTCTAGCACCTTTTAGTGGCATTGTCAGTTTGGTCATCCTTCTCGTGTTTTACGGAGTCTAGCTTTTGTTTAAAATATAGACTTTACACTTAAATGTGAAGCGTGTTAGTTTAGCAAATACCACCGAGTGTCTTTTCCACTTAGTGTGAGTCGTAAAGAGTCCAGTCATTTTCGTTTAGTACATTCTAATGTATGGGGTCCTTCCCTTGCTACTTTTTTAGGTTTTAAATATATTGTTATTTTTGTGAATGACTATTCAAGGATGACTTTGTTATTTTTAATGAAGGATCATTGTGAGTCATTTAATATATTTAAATAGTTTCATATGAAAATTCTAACCCAATTTGGTATTTCTTTATGCATTTTCGCAAAAGAATTTTTTCTTGGTCGTTATACTATTTATTTGCAGTTTTATGGTATCATTCATCAATTATCTTGTGTTCATACCCCTCAACAAAATGGGATAATTAAACATAAAAATCGCCACCATCTTGAGGTTGCTTGTGCCTTAATGTTTCAGGTGAAGGTTCTCAAATATTATTGGAGTGAGGATGTGCTTAGTACTTGTTATCTCATCAACCGTATGCCTATTACTGTTCTTAATGGTATTTCTTTACATTAAATCTTATTTCCTAATCGTCTTACTTTTCATCTTCCTCGTGTTTTTGGGTATGTCTGTTTTGTTTATCATTTGGGTCATAGTCGTGACAAATTAGATCCCAAGAGTTTGAAATGTGTCTCTTGGGTACTCCTGTATCCAAAAGGGTTATCGGTGTTATAGTCACACATTACACAAACATTTTGTTTGTGCTGATGTTACATTTTTCGAGTCTACACCATACTTCTCTACTAGGCTATCTGTTGATACTACATTAGAAAGTATTCCTTTACCTATTCTTGTTCTTATTTTTGAACCCAGTCCTGCTCCATAATTTCGAGGTTATCAAAGGACCACTACTGCATCATCAGCACCAACTTCTTTGCCGTCTAAAGATCCATCTCCACTTCCTATACCGGTGTCTCCTCCCGTTTAGGTAATGGATCATGCTTCATCTTCTAGTGAATTATCTATCATTATTCACAAAGGTACCCGTTCTTGTGTTACTAGACATCTTATCTCTAATTTTGTTTCTTATGTTTCGTTGTCTTCTTTTCTCTTTTGTTTCTATTCTTAAGAATCTTCGGGATGCCTTATCTCACCTAGGATGGAGGACAATTATGGTTGATGTGATGGATGTTCTACATCATAATGATACTTAGTCTTTGGTTTCTCTTTCGCCTAGGAAGTATGTTGTTGGTTGTAGGTGGGTCTACGTTGTTAAATTCCATCCTGATGACATAATTGATTGATTAAAAGCTTGGTTAGTTGCTAAGGGATATATACAGACTTATGGAGTTGACTATGCTAAGACTTTCTTTTCAGTTATGAAAATTACTTCGTTTCGAGTGTTGATTGCATTAACTACTATGTTTGACTAGCCCTTATATCAGTTAGATGTTAAAAATGCCTTTCTACATGGTGATTTACATGAGGAAGTGTGTATAGAGCAACCACCTGGGTTTGTTGTAGGGGGGACTGGAAAAGTTTGTAAGTTTCAGAAAACATTATGATTTGAAGAATCTCCACGGCATCGTTTGGTAAGTTCAATGATGTGGTTCTTGCATTTGGGATGATGCAGTGTCAAACATATCATTCAAGTTTCCATCAGAAAATTAAAAATGATTGTCTGTTGTTGATAGTCTATGTTGATGACATTGTTTTGATTGGTAGTGATGTTGATGGGATACAGAGGTTGAAGTCTTATCTTCAACAACAATTTCATACAAAAGATTTGGGAAAATTGAGGTGGTTCGTTCAAGTCGTGGTATTAGTCTCTTAGAAGAAGTATGTGTTATATTTGTTAGAAGAGATGGGGTTACTTTGGTCCAAACCAATGAGTACCCCTATAGACCAGAAGTTGAACATGGAGATTTATTTGATGATCCCAACAAATATAGGAGGTTAGTTGGAAAATTGAATTACCTCACCATCACAAGACCAGACTTCTCACATGTTGTTAGCATTGTGAGTCAATTTATGGAAGCACCTAGGATGTCACACTGGGTAGTTGTACAACATATTATGAGGTACCTAAAGGGATTTCTAGGGCGTGGTTTGTTGTACAAACCTAATGGTCATACTCGAATTGAGGGATATACAGATGCAGATTGGATTGGTTCTCCCTTAGATAAGAGGTCTACCACAGGTTATTGTACCTTCATTAGAGGTAATCTTGTATCATGGAAAAGTAAGAAGCAAATAGTGTTGGCCAGATCAAGTGCAGAAGCTGGATATAGAACCATGTCTCATACTTCTTGTAAACTTATTTGGTTGAGATATTTTTTCTAAGAGATTGGTTTCACAATAGAGACACTTATGAGTCTTTTATGTGATAACCCGACAGTCATGCATATAGCTTCCAATCCGGTGTTTCACGAGTGGACGAAGTATATCAAGGTGGACTGTTATTTTGTTCGTGAGAAGCTTCGGAGTGGTGAAATTGAAATCTGTAGTTTTAGGACCTAATTTGGCTCTTTTAGGCAAGGGGACAACCACTTTGGCTAAACACCCCACATTTTCATGTATTTAAAAGTAGATGTTCTACTTTTCCAAGGTTCATAAGGTGATTTATCAGAATTTTTCAAATGTATTTTGTTTAAAATATAACAAGATGTTAAAAGGGTTTTTGCCCACAAATTTTGGGATACACTAGAACTTATAAGTAATGAATTAACCATGTCTTTTAAAGTTCTATTTTTTCTTTCTGCTATACCATTCTGATGGGGAGAATAAGGAGCAGTTTTTTGTTGAATAATTTCATTTTCTTGACAAAAAAACAATTAGAGGATTAGATTCACACTCTCCTCCTCTGTCAGATCTTAAAATTTTAATTTTCTTTTCAAGTTGATTTTCAACTTCCGATTTGTGAATTTAAAATATTTTCAATGCTTCATCTTTACTATTTTGAAGATAAATCATACAAAATATGGTGCAATCGTCGATAAAAGTTATAAAATATTTTTTATCGTCTCTAAATTGAATATACTTTAGAGCACATAGATCATAATGAATCAATTTTAAAATTTTTGTAGATAGTTCAATATTTTTAACAAACTTTGATTTAACACAGATTTCACAGTTTCTAGATGTGTCAAATTGCATTTTAGGAATAATACCACTATTTATTATTTTAATCATTGATCTATTGTTAACGTGGCCTAATCTAAAGCGGGTCAAGTTGTTATGGGGGTGTCGTGTAGTTCCGTCAAGGCTAGAGATTGAAGTTTCATTCCAGTCCAGTCCCTCTATCCTAAGCTCCTCTGTTTGCGTAGTAGCTAGCTAGTGGTGTGCGATATCGGCTTTTTTTCCTCTATATCCACTCATGGGGTGGTACTTCAGCATACAATTCATATAAAGATCCTCCGTTAGTGCATGCCATATATTAAAACATTCAAGAACATAAGCAGAAGAAATATTATAATTAATAAATTTATAAATGACATTTGAACAACCCATCACATAGATAACCCTTGCCCACGAACATTCCACTCTTAGTGATTACACATTTGTCAGACTCAAACACCATTTTGAAATCTCTCTTACTTAAAAAACGACCTGAAACTAGGTTTCTTCGAATACCTGGAATGTGAAGCACTTCATTCAAAGTTAGAACCTTGACAGATGTGAATTTCATATTCATTTTTCCCTTTTCGATCACAACAAATGTTGATGAGTTCCCCATGAACTACTTTTCATCTCTAACATTGTTGAAGGAGGAAAACGTGTCTCGAAGCATATATGTTTGGTGGTTCCCGTATCCAACCACCATTCATTGGTATTTCCTACCAGATTCACTTTTGAAACAATTGTTGATAGGTTATGAGTTTCAATCACATTGACTTGTTCTTGTTTCTGATGGTATTGTTGGCTTTTTCTCTTGTGATAGTCCTTGACACGATTTCCAGGTTTATTGCAGTAATAGCAATTCCCTTTGATCTTCTGGATATTGGCTTTTGGATCATGCAAGTTCTTCTTTCCATTCTTTTTCTAGAATCCAAGTTTGAACTTTCTAGTGAATTTGGAAGGTTCTCATTCTTTCGGTTATCTTCCTCTATTCTAAGCCTCATTACTAGATCCTTGAGCCCCATTTCCTATCTTTTATGTTTCAAATTATTTTTGAAGTCTCCAAGATGGTGGTAATTTTTCAATTATCGATCAACTTGGAATCCTTCACTTATATTCTTGCCTTTTGCATGAATCTCACGGATAAAGATTTGGAGCTTTTCGGTCTATTATACTACAGACTTAGAATCTACTATTTTAAAATCTACAAAACGCCCAACAACAAATTTCTTCATGCCAGCATTTTCTATAGTGTTTCTTTTCAAGACTTTCCCATAAGATCTTGGTAGATTCAATGGAGGAGTAAATCTTATAAAGAACATTACTTAATCCATTTAGAATATAATTCCGGCACATGAAATTAGAATGTTCCCATTTTTGATTTTTGTCTCTTTCGGTTTGATCCTCATTATCATCTAAAGAAACTGGTTCTTGGGTGATAACATGAGCCAAATGTAATGTTGTTAGATAAAACAACATTTTCTGTTGGCCAGAATTTGAAATTCTTGCCATCGAATTTTTGAGGTTTTTCACTGTGCACGGAATTAAAGACTGTCTCCATTTCCATAGAAATTAGTAATTTAGTAAATTCTCTTTAGATTGTTAGAAACAAGGTATTAAACTTTTTAAGGAAAGTGAACGAAGAAGATTGGGATAAATTCTGATTTCGTAACTGAATGTAATAAAATAATACTTATCTATAATTAATGGTTAAGACACGCACTAAGCACTATCTTAAAGGGAATTTCGCCCCTACTATGATACCACAATTTTGTAGGTGTTCGCTCTCCAAGATATAACAACCCACGCTCTAGGGGGATACTTCAATTTGAAATGTTATAGGGAATTTGATTAATTGAGTGCTCTCTCAATGCAATAATATTATACTGTAATATGTCGATTAAACAGAGAACAAAAGAAAGAATTTGAAGTGAGAGTTTTTGTAAGTAAAACCAACTAAACAAATGATTTAAATAGAAGAAAGGTAATTTTTCAAATAGTCATAAAACTCTTTGTTCATGTCTCTGTTTTATTGGTTTAGAACAGACATGGACAGGGAAGACGAATGGACACAACAAACAAATACCAATAGAGAATAAAATAATTTAAAAATTCGGTTAGAAATTTTAAAACAAAACTTGTGTAAAAACCTAAAACAATCAAGACCCAAACTCGAGCTAGATCTGGCGTGTGTGTGTGTTAAACGTGCAGGATGTGTGACGCCAGTGCACACACGCTAAGAGATTTAGGAGGTTGGATCCAAATTCCAATTGAAACCCATTAGAACCTTGAGTTTCCCTCTTGGCCCCCCACGTTAGCGCGTGACTACCTCTATTAGCTTCAAAGAATACCTGACTATAAGAGTTACATTTCAACTCTCTTCTAGTCGATATGGGACTAAACTAACAAGAAGAACAACAAAACTACAACTCCAAAAAGCAAAAAGTATAAAGTAAAAAAAAAAGCAAAAGAAAAAGTGGGTTGGGTTTATACTCAAGGGTTATTACCCAGAGAATAAAGAGTTTTCAAATTCATCCTTTAAAATTCCAACACTGTTGTTGACATTAGATTTTTGTGCAATGTGTGCATCAATAAGTAGAGTAATTTCAGATAGCACATCTTGTGCAATACGAGTCTCCGCTGTGAGTAGAAAGCCAAGGAGTTCAATAATCGACACAGCCTCAACATGTGTTGAGATTGACGTGTGAAATGGTCCATATTCTGAATGGAGTCCTCCTAAATATAGAGAGTAAGATCATCATCCATGATTTGCCGTGCTGCAACGACAAGTTGATAGGCCAATGTTTTTGTACGAAGAAAATATTTTTGAATCGAATCATTGCCTTTCTTCAAGGTTTACAATACCATGCAGAGTTGAATAATCCGAGCTCGCGAATAGGAGGCGTAGGCACCTTCAAGAGCTGTCCCAACTTCATGAGAAGTAGATAGGTCGACAACCTGTGCATGGATATCTACGGACAAAGAGGAGATGAGCCAGCTCAATAAGAGTTGATCTTGGCGCTGCCAGAGAGTATAAGCAAGAATAATGGTTGAAGTTTGGCGGGAGTGGTTGGGAGAAACAGAAGGGGGCATGGAGTTTTGCCATCGACACACCTGAGGAGGTCATAGCCTCTCAAAAGTGGCAGCAATTGTCAAATTTCCATAGGAGAAAATTTGTACATGTTAGTTTGCTGGGCAGAAATTGAGATAGATTTGATGGGTTAGGCATGGAGAGTGAAGCAGTGGAAACAATGGTGTTGGTGGATGAAGATGATTCTGCCATAGTGGATTTGGTAAAAACAGAAAAGAAAGAAAGAAAGAAATGAAAATGGCATGGATCTGAAAAGAAAGGCAAGGAAGATGAAGTAGATCGTTTATGCTCTTGATACCATGTTACAGTCTTACAATAGGTTGAGAATAAACAAATTCTCTTCACACCTTGTTGAGTGAGATTCAAAGTATATTTATTATAAAATACTGCAGTGTATGTGATGATCTAACTGGATATAACATTGATGGTGATTTGGTAATAGAATAAGATAGATAAGATTTCAAATCTGTGATTCTGGTTACAGAATTGGATAAGATTAGAGAGGCTAATCTTTATCCCTAACAATGAGTAATACCACAAACTTTGGATAAAAATCCCTCTCCACACATAAACCAATCAAAGAAGAAAAAAATTACAACAGAGAGGTTATAATTGTTTTTCCAAAAGACTAGGATTACCCATCCAACATGATTTGTGCAAGTTGTGCTAAGTTACAAATAGGGGTGTCAATGAGTCGGTTCCAGTTCGGTTCCTAAGGAACTTAGAATCATAACCATTATATTAGTTCAGTTTCGGTTCTTGTCGGTTTTGGGTCCTGTTCCAAAATAAATGGAACCAGAACCGCCAAAAATCACGGGTACCCATCAGTTTCAGTTCTCAAGAATCGAATGACAAAAAAAGTATTTCAAATCATTGTAAAAAAAATTCCTTTCAAAAAATTAACATATTATCAACAAAATTGTTAACTTAATTAGAATTTGTAATACTTAAGATACAAATTAATTATTTTTTTCAAAAATAAAAATTTGTCTTTATTAAAAGTAATAATTTTTTAGAAGAGTGGCTGATTTTAAGTTTCAATCGATAATTTATATGAAGAATTGAAGAATTTTATATAACATGCATTTATTTTTTAAATAAAAAATACCTTAAATCATCTATTGTATGAAAATAAATGAAAAGATAAATCGGTTCCAGGTACCCATTGGATAGAACCTAACGGTTTGTGTTCCTATCAATTCGGTTTCATTTTAGACCCGACTCTAATCAGTTCCAATAAAAAAGGATCCGGAATCGGGCTATTTAGTTCCAGTTCCGGTTTGGTTTCGGTTCAATGGGTACCCATTGACATCCCTAGTTACAAATAGAGGACAAGATAATTGTGGAATTACTGTATTTTCTATCATTTCCAACAAGTTTTTATTTCCATGCTGAGGTAGTTCTAGATGTTTGATTTGCATGTTTCCTAATCGAAACTCAAATAGGGGTTTCTATTTGGTAGTTAGTTTTCAATTTATCTCTATTCTTAGTTTGTTGATATTTTGAGGATTAAGAAATGTGGAGTCTTAGTCCAAATTCTAGATTTTTTTAAAGGATTATTATTCTATAATTTCAAAATAAAGAACAATAATTTGTTTTCTTTGTCACATATACGATTCCACCTTTATAAAGAAAAATGAGATAGGAGAAATTAGTTGGAAATAATTTGTTTGAGCTATTTATATCTTAAGGTTGATGTGAATAAAGAAAATGGTTGAAAGTAATCTATTCAGAGCTATTTATACGTAATTTTTTAAGTTTTTTACTTGTTTGTAGTAGGCTCACAAAATTAAGTAGGTATGCAATCCCTTGCCAAAGTCTTAACATCTAATGCTTCAATGTATAATTGAATGCTTGGTGATTAGTGCTTAGCTAGTGGTTGATCTAGGTGTTAGAGATCTTGGTTAGACGAGTTCCTCGCCTTGCCAAGCTTTAACTATATTGCTTAAGGGGTATGTAACAAATCTCGACCACTCATCTAAGACAACCCAATTATAACACCAAACTAGATCAAAATAACGTCATTGACCCCACTAGCTAACTGCCCAAAATGTCAAAATTTGGAGTGAGATAGCCATTGTAGAGCTTGGAAAGATCTTTCCCATGCATCTATGGCTTTTAATCAGACATTTCAACAAAAAATTATATCTTTTGGAAGCCGACTTCTCTGTTATTTCTTATGGAATTTGATATTGTTACCTTTTTTCCCTTTATGACTGTAGTGGCTTTAGTTGTCTTTGGTTTTTGAATTCTGGACACTTGGCAAGAAAGCCTATCGTTGCATCAAATACCATCTACTGCAGTATTTAAGTAATGCAGATTTTGATTAAGTTGTGATATTATAATTATATTCCTTGAGATTTCCTACTTATGGTATCATTAAATGTGCAGCTTTTAGAAGAACTAAACATGGGTGGTTTGAGAGCAGATCTTGAGAATGGTATGTTGATGGAAAATTTGCATTTTTGTTGTCTTTTGTCTTCCCTTTTTTTTTGAAGTTGTGGTTTTGGTTATGAACCCTCTAATGCATCTTGATGGGAAGACAGTATATCGGTGTGCTGATTTATGAGTTTTTTTGCTTTGAAATCATATAGTTTGTCTTCTACTTTTCTGATGGCAGATTTGGATAGAACATCACTTGGCAAATCAGTCAGGTTTTTCAGGTCATCATTCTTGCAGCCGTTGTTGAAATCTTGCAAGGTATTTCAGCGCCACTTCATTTTCTTTAGGTTCAATCAGTTATAATAATCTTTATGAAACTGTACATGTTTTAAAGCCTTACCCAAAAATTTGGCTTGGACTAAACAAATCCTGTTCCTCAATTTGCTAGCCATCTATTTTGTTAATTCAGGGTATGTTCGATCCTCACTACCTCAATCTTCGTTTTTTTTTGGGTCTTCCTCAAGCTCTTCTAGAACCTTCAACTTATATGATCCTTCAAACTATACACGGCTTATCAAAATAGAAAATCGCCTTCATCTTGTGAAGTACTGGGTCGGCCTCATGATTTTATTTTGTTGTTAATCATTGGTTAAAAGTTAAAACCTGTTTTCAAATCCGTGTTTTAGTGCTTCAAGTGACATCTTTTATACTTTACTTTTGCTATTCTGACACTCCCTTGGATGTGCTCATTTCTGATTCTATTGTAGTGTCGCCAATCATCCATCTCAATATCCTCACCTCTGCTGCGTTCCTACGACATGGTTTTAAAACTCGGTTTCACGTCTCATCTCGTCCATGCCAACTCAGTCGTCTCGTTCAGCATTGAGACAATGGTTTTTGACCATTTAAAAAATCTGAAAAAATTCAGAAATGATTCTTAATAAAAAAATGAAGCAAAAAAAAGTATAAAACTTTTTAAAAAAAAATAATAATTATATATCTATCAAAATAAATAAATAAAATACTTACATTTGTACATGTGTTTCATTTTCATTTCACAAGTGCACCAATCCTGTTTTCCAAATACAACATATAAAGAGCACCAAACTTATCGTCAGAAAAATCAAAGCACTACCATCGAATAATTTATGTTAGAACATTGATCCATTAGAGTTTTCTCAAAATATCACACATGCACTACCGAACTTTCAAATGAACCATTCCAAAGTTGCACATAAACATAAGGAAACATTGAGTTGTTAGCAATCAATCAAATCACTAATTGCAATTCGATAAAATGCAAATGCATGATAACGAGTAGGTTCATATAAGCAAAAACAAATCAAATATTAATATAACACTCAGTTTGAGTTTATCCTAATTCGAATCCAAGGCAAACATTGACTAAGAAAGACAATTGTAAAAGTAGAAATCATAGAAGCGAAGCATTACAATGACATAAGTTGAAATTTACATCGATGTCCAATAAAGCATGTGACCCACTCACCTACAAAAGTTATTTTGAACAAAAAAGTAAATCAAAAAATGATTAATTAGATATATTTGATAAAAAGTAGGAAATTAATAAGTAAAAATCACATTTACATCTTAGAGATATAGAATTGACTATTGGCAATTATAAAAGTAACTTTAAATCAACGTATTGTTCTCGCTCCTCGTAGTGCGAATGAGATTGTTAGTTTATAGGGAAGAAAAAAGAAGTAAACACGTTAGCTGTGGTGTCACTTGTGTTAATTTGACTATGCTTTCTTTATTCATAACTTGAGCTTGTTTGTCCATTATATGAATTAGAACGCCCATACCCATACACACCAGTAGGTTGGTCATAACCATAATAAGAACCACCATGTCAAAACTCAACACCATAATTGTTGGATGTGTCATTCTTGTTTATACGTGTCTTTTGAGGGTACCCATAATGATCATAACTTCTATCACCACCACCATAATATTGAGTTTGAGTTTTATCATCATCATCACTACAAAATTTTGTTAATCTGACCAATCTTTCTCATCTCTTCTCGAATGGCCTAGCACCATGGTCAGTATCTTGTGTCATGATCACGTTATCAAGTTCATTAGCATCCCATGATCTATTTTGCTCAGTCTCTCCACCACCTTCATCGTCACCATTGCCACCATTCGGTGATAGAGATTTGCTCGTATCTCTCTCGGGCTGGGTATCAATCTCCCTATCCAATCAAAATAAGTCATTTTCATCTATCAAAAGATCTTCTATCTTTCTCAACCACTGGTCTAATACGTTATCATGCTCAAATATGGAATTTATATCAACAGAATTGTAATAACCATCTTCTGATTTACAATCCATGATATTACTAGCTCGTAATCTCATGTTATACTGTGCAAACACCAAGTTCCCTAACTTTTTTTATTTGAGCCTATTACGAGAACAAGTGTGGATTGGAGTAAAGGTACTCCAATTTCTTTCACAGCCTGAAGACTAACAAGTCTGACTCAAGACTTTAATCGCTATTTTCTGAGGTCGGGTGCATCATGACCATAATTATACCACCAATCAGCTAATAATAAGAAAAGAAAAATGTTAAATACTTTAGTATTGGTTATTGTATTTATTATTATTATTTTTACTTACATATTATTTTTACTGGTAAAGAAGTTTTGCAAATGTTCATTGTTGGAGCATCACCGAACTCCCCCTATTGTGTCAATAAACAACTTAACTTATTTAAAATGCAAAGAATGATTCAAAAACAATAAAAAAAAAAAAAAAAAAAGTTTATACATCATAATTAAATTATAAATACAAAATTTTCAAAATAACTTTGAATTATTTGACAATAGTATGTATAGATACCTGATCTATTGTCTTCCCTTGGTTAATCATATTTGGTTCCAACTTTTAATAATCATTTTCGTTGCTTGAAAAAGTTCATTACTTTTCGTTAAGAAGTTATCATACTGAAACTGAGGATTTAAATAGTATACTGCATTTAATACCAATATCAATTTTTTTAATATCATAATATTAATTAAATATTAACATTTAAACTATATTAAAAACACATAATTATTACCCACTATATGAATATTTGATTTAAGATGAGTTGACCAGCTTTTTTCAATCAATTGGATATACGGGCAACGACGTCTTCTCGAGTCTATTATTGATTGTTTGGCTCTTCCCATTCCCACATAAATCACAGTCAATGTAGGTTTTTTTATCTTGGTGAACAATTTTTAAAAGTATAACCAAAGGTTCCATGACCTTATAGATTTTTTCCGCCCTCTCCCAGAATTCATGTTGCATGATCAAATCTGAAACCTCATTTGCTAATTCTCTCTTTTTCCTATCCCTCATAAGTTCTAATTGCAATCATTCATCAGAGGCAAACATGGTCTGCAAAGCTGATTGATGTCAAATAAGACTTTGAAGAGCAATGTATTGTGTAGCAAACTGTATGATTCTAGGACTTAACAATTTATGCCCCTTAGTAAATGTTTTCATCAATCTCACGAGTTTGTTACTATTGTATATGAATCATGTTATTTGTCGACCTTTTAAAATACTACGAGTAAATAACGACAATTTTCCCATGTCCTACAAAATTAGGTCGATGGTATGTTCGACACACGGTGTCCAATACAAATGGGGTTGCCTTAATATTAGTCCCAAACTTACAACCCGATATGATGTTTTGCTATCAGTCACAATCTGAACAACATTTCTTTCATCGATTTCAGCTACTACTCCATCAATCCAAGCAAGTAATTCGATGTCTTAGTAATTTCAATTGTATTGATTGATTTATGAAATATCATATTCCTATCACAATATACCATGAAGTTGATGATGGCCATCCTATTTTTTTATATCCACCCATCACACATCATAGTACAACCATAGATTGATCATTTCTTCTTAAGGGATCCGATATAATCTTTTAATTCATCTACCTCCATATCTAAATATTTTCCTCCAATCTCATATGGTCTAAGACCCTTGATGCCATTCCCTGCCTATGCAATAGAATCTACCATAGCTTGAAAATATGGACTTTTGTTTGCATGAAATGGAACTGAATTGAAGAGAAAAAATCTTTGTAATTGTCCAGCCAACCTTATTCAATAATTTTTTCTCATTCCATGATTCTTTCAATTTTTTCTATGTGGCTTCTTTCGACTTATACAAGGATCAATCCTCTATTAGAAACATCATGTACATCTTTTTCTGCTCGTCTCAATCTTTATTCAACATTTTTAAATTCTCTCTCTGCCTATCGCAATTCATGACCATCCCTAACATTGAAGGTTAGGAATAATCTTCCATTTTTTTTCATTGTCTCAGATGAAGTGCCAATTCCTCCACCCCCACCTTTAGAATTGGTAGGGATCTCTGAAATTGAATGCCTTTTTCGATGCTTGTCTTTTTGTAAAGATCGTCAATTCATATCAAATGCCATTCTCATTTGAGCATTTTCTTTTCTTTCTGTAGAATCAAGCAACTCATCATCTGAATCGTCTATAGATATACTATCATCAACTCATCCCTACCTCTAGACATTTCATGTAATCTTGTAGTCAATGCTTCTTTTGGTCTTTTTTTCATTGTTTTTAATTTCGATTTCGTTATCATTTGCCTATCAATAATCGAGTCTCCCGGGGACATTTTGAACAAGCCACCACTTCTCCTATTTTAGATGACAAATGTTCTTTAAGGCGTATATTGTCCCCACTCATTACTTTATCGCAATAATTGCATTTTACTTTCCTTTCATTCCCCTCAAATGGAGTGTCATGCTACCAATCAATGTCTTCTTCCCTAGGCATCCTATAATTTGTAAATAAATATATAGATCAAATATGTTGTATAATTAATAAATTAACCAATATAAGAATCAATGCATTTATGAAGGGTGGGTCAAACTAACATTGTCTCTACATTTTAATCCAATTATTCCAAGTTGCTAAAGAATTGATCAATGGGACACACACGACAGAAGAAAATAATTGATAAATGAGGATCATTGAGGTCCGACGACCAACCAATGGAAAATAATATTGTTAAAGAATCAATGGCATGATGCCATACACATTAAAAAAATTAAAATTTCCAACACATTATTTACTATAATGATACTTTATTTGGGAAAATCATTTTTCAAATAAGGTTTATCCATTATTATTGAAAAATCTTATTTCCTAGCAAAATCAATTTCTCAACTAAAAATGTTATTTCCAATTATAAAATTAAACCACAATTCAATCACACTTCAAATCATGGTTTTAAAAAAATACGCTAAACCCCAACTCATCTCACAAATCATCTACTTCACCAATCATCTTCAAAGTTCAAATCCATTAAAATAAAATACATTTTTCATCTCTTAACCATTAGAACACACATCACACATAGATTAAAAAGAAAGGTAAAAAAAAACATAGAGAGAAGGAAAGAATCTCAAGAGGAAGGAAGAAAATGGAAAAATCTTATTTCCTAGCAAAATCAATTTTTCAACTAAAAATGCTCTTTTCAATTATAAAATTAAATCACAATTCAATCAACACTTAAAATCATGGTTTTTTTAAAAATGCACTAAACCCCAACCCATCTCACAAATCCATCTATTTCACTCATGATCTTCAAAGTTCAAATCCATTAAAATAAAACACATTTTTCATCTCTTGACCATTAGAAGTTAGAACACACATCACACATAATATTAAAAAGAAAGGGAAAAAAAAACATAGAGAGAAAAAAAGAATCTCAAGAGGAAGGAAGGAGATTTGGAGGAAGATGAAGCAAATCCTTTTCGATTTCATCTTGAATTAGATGAAGAAGATGGAGTTTTCCCCCAAACCCTTGTTTTTCTGGTTCACTTGGTCGAGAAGATGAACAAAAATCGAATTGGGGGTGAAATCATAGGGTTTCAAGTATGAAGACCTACAAAACTCATTTGTCTGGGATGAGATTTTGATATATCTCGTCCGAAACGTCTCTTTTATCTCGTGATATTCCGCCATCTCAAAATATCACATCCGTCGATCTCGTCCATGCCTGATACTGAGTTAACTCAGGCGATATGTCTCAGTCTCGGACGAGTTTTAAAACCATGTTGTGCGATAACATACATAAAAATAATTATATGAATGACTTGCTTGCAATTGCCAAAGTGGCCTTAAATTACAAAAAATTACAAAAAAAAATAAAAATGATATAGAACTTAATTCATAGGGAACAAATCTCAACTGACAGATTGGTTGATGTTGGTTGCATTAATGATGGTTTAGGATCATAGGCTCAAATGTATAATTTTCCCGCAAAAAACGCTTCTTTATTATCGGTCTTCCCAATAAAATTCTGCATTTGATGATAAAAGACCTTGTTGAAACTAATGGTGAAACAAATAAGAAGGCAAAATGCAATTGTTAGTAAACTAACTGCAGACCATTGTCATAACTTGAAACACAGGGAAATACAATGTTTTGGTGTGACAAAGGGGCACCACCAAATGGGTACACACCTATAAAGTGTTTCTCTCTTGTTTCAGCCATGGGTGTGGTCATGTGGATGACGAAATTTTAAAATTGAATCTGCTCATGACCATTAGCATTCAGGATTGGTGATGGATTTTAAATTTGAATTTTATTTATTTATCATTATTGTCGTCTAGATTTCTGAAGCAGTTGATGAATGTTGTTGCAGGAGGAGATGGAAAGTTCATATAATGTAAAGCTACAACAATCAAAAAATTCAATTAGTTGGTAAAGTTTCCCCTCCTCTGCTTCCTGGGTATGGATAAGGCTTTGAAAGATCTCTCTTCAGATTCCTATGATTTGGTTAGTTGTTTATCAATGTAACATGGAATTAAGTTTTTAATTAGTGAAATTGAAGCTTAGATGTATTAATGAAAACAATATAAAAAACAATCACACTATATATGTGAAAATAACTTTGAATGCTGCTACTTGTCTCAGAAACATCACTCATTTGCTTCAATTGAAGAGATAAACAGATGAAATTCTGTATTGGGACCCACTAAACATGTGCCATATTAAGTAATTAATATGCAAAACTCTGATTTCAGTGTAGCAACTTTGAAGATTAGTGATTCAATTTAGTAATATGTGTGGCTTCTAATGAGCTATGTAGCATGGGAATGGCATGGATGCATGTTATGTTCAAGTAATTGCATTATTTAAGTTTCAAAGTCTCATAATTTGATCTAACTTAGCTATGATAAACTATTGGACCAGTAAATGCCTCCCCCCTTGGGATCAATCAACCTTGTCCTCAATATTGAATTCAAGATACTATTTTTTTCCTACATTTTTAGAAAAAGTTCCCTAGTGGTGTCTTCAGCATGTGCATTTACCTAAACTTGAAAAAAAAAAAAATGGTGAACAAGGTTAATTCATCAGTCTTCTATTTTTGCGGTCTTAACCTCCACCTCTACATTCCTCGAAACCCCGGCTCCACAAAACACCTATTTTATGATTTGGTTTAATTCTCCTTTTCTTTTCCTTTCTTTTTTTTTTTTCTGAATCTTTACAAAACTGTACCTATCAGATAATTACTGAATCCAAACTTGATTATTGTGAATGGGTTGAGTCCTGATTATTGTGCGAGTTAATCTTAACCGTACACAGTCAATGGATTTGGGAAGGTATTTGGCAGCAAAAATGGGTGACTAACACATTGCAAACTGGAACTCAATTTCTTCACCAGGCATGAAACATGGAAGGCCGGATTAATTTTAGTCAAATGCTATGCTACTTGACCAATTTTTTACAGGATGCTATATGGCCTAAAGAAGTGTGGAGCAAGAGACTCTTTCTTTTTACAAATATCAGTTTTTTCCTTTTTCTTTTTGAACCGAGGCATCCAGGCAACTTAGCAACCGACTAATCCTTGGGGCATGGGTAGTCCCTTTCCCCAACAGTCTTGGAGCACCAAAGTTTCTGCTTCTGTTTTTTTAAACTGAGATAGCCAGGCTTCTTAAGCACCTGATTAATCCTTGGGCATGTACAGTTCCCCCACACGCACCAGGTAATTTCTGGGATAAATCTCCAAGTGACCCCTAATGGGTGATTTGAACTCAAGACCTCGACTTCATGAGGTGTGATATTGGTCATCTCAACAATCTTTAGGGCACCTCTGGCAATTCCAAATTTTGAAACCACCCCTCATAAGTGCGTTCCAACACAGGTTTCAAATGGTCTTTCAAATATAACATTTGCTAAACCAATGCTATATTTGACATTGGTTTTATCATCTCATAATTTGCTATAGTGGCTTTTATATTATAAAAATTTTCTAAATTATTTTTTTTGACAAATTGCTATTCAAAGCATAGCAATGGCATGTTTTTTAGATGAAGCATGGGAGAGATACGGGCCTAAAATGGCATTTTTGTACTTTTATTCTCTCAAAAACAGAACTATTAAAGATGGTTTTAACATGCCCTTATCTGGTTACTTGTCAATGTTAACCAATAGTTTTCTCCCGGAAAACTTTTACAAGGAGCACGATCAATAAAGTGCACCTACATTTCTCAAATCTCACAACTTTTTTCATGAAAATATATGAAACCACTAGATATAATCAGCCCTTTTTCCTCAAAAATTTGCTCTTAAAGCTTAATCAGTTGATCCATGTGTACACAGCAATCGAGACATGGCACACCACCTGAATAGTTTGACCTATAAGTTGATTGTTGTTACAGCTACAAAATTAATGCAAGAGAAATGAGATTGTTCCTTATCTGTGATGATAAGCTAAATTAAAAATTGCTGATACAACTCAATGTCAATTACTTAGATCGCAGGCCAGGGACATTCCTAAGACCCATTTTGCCAAGGATGAGCTTGGGAATGGTAGGAGGATTGTCAAGCCCCATGGTCCTGCTGAACTCATTTGCAAGCTCTACAAGACGGCTCTTGTCCCGGCCAATAGTTTTGTTGGAATTGTAGTAGCCCAGCCATGCTTGGTAAGCCGCTTCTTTGTTTTTCAACTCTACACGGGACAGTGCCTGTTCCACCTGTGCAGTCATAGGCAAGTTAATTTCTAGTCTTGTTGAGGACACATAGCTTGTAAAATGGAAATACATAGAGAGCCTATATCGCCAAACCAAAATAAATATGGTGTATGACTTGCAGAGAACCATTCATGTGCAGGGAAAGAAAGCTCTTCATACTCTAAAGAGAGTGGTTGTGAGAATGACAGTGGTGAAAGAACAAAAAATCGAAGGTTGGTTGTTGTCAAAGCAATGCTCCTTGTTAGAGAATGAAGTCTGATGCATTGTACTAAAGTGTATCATGATACACTAGATCATCTAAAGATTATGATAAAGACTAGGATTATGATTTTATTATATCTAATTAGATATGAATTTGATCCTCTTATCTTCTTTATAAACTCTATTAGAGTTTATTATAATCACAAAAAAGATTTAACTAAATCTTATTCTTCTTTATGGTGTCAGAGCTTAGTCACCACTGAGATATGATATACCGGTTTTTTAGTCGATTTTTCGCCGTCACCAGTGTGTCGACTACCAGCCACTTATTACCTATCCAATCTCTTGAGCATTTCATCAAGCATGTCATCTATAGTCTCATCGGGATCGATCTTCATTAATCATTGTAATACATGGTAATGATCATCTCACCAATCATCTTTCATTCCAACCCATCAATATGCCTTTGCTGCCATCTTTCCATACACAACTCATCCGCCATCATCGTATCAATGTTCTTTCTGGTCACTGTTTGATTTTGGAGAGAGAAAAAACGACCTTTGGTTGCAATTATAGACAGATCCACGCTTGCAGATTGCTTGTTGTTGAGTCACTCATTTTAGATGTGAGTAAAAAAAATCTGCAATCATCCATGCATCTCCATTGATCTTATTCATGCTTCTCTCGGTGTCAAGATCGTTGTTGCAAATGACTGCTACAATGATGCAGTAGCAACAAAAGTATGTTTATGTTTATTTCCCATCACCAAAGATCTCATCACATGATCATCCAAGCTTAACAAGCAGATTATTTGGGGGTGGGGGGAAGATTCTAATGCCAAGACCATAAATAACCTACCCAAACATCTGTCCACCTCTAAAACCAACCACTCTGACCTAGCCCAAAGCCCGATTTTCTCCCACCATTTGTATGTGTATGGAGCATTTAAAAAAGATTGTTATAACACTTATGTCCCAAAGCATCATTGGCCCTAAGAGTCTTTGAATCTCTAATATCAAAGCTCTTTTTTGGCCCAAAAAGCCTATGAATCCATAGTGATCAAGCTCCTTAATTTGAGCCTGTGAATCCAGTATGATCAAGCTCAATACCTATGAGGTCCATTTTCTTTTTCGAATAAAATCCATCATGTCAAGTTTCGGTCTAGCCCAAATCAATCATGACTTATTCGAGTCGAGCCATTTGCTCCTTATTTTTTATCGCCAATCAATCACTTTGGAACTGTCATCTGGGTGATGACACAATTGGTAACAACTCTCATCTAGGTGACAACACAATTGGTAACAACGGTTACTTAACAATCTCCTAGGTAGAGATAATCATATGAAATTCCACATAACAATTTTGGAGATGGCGAATCTTATCTTGCAAGATGAGGACAACAAATTTCAAGGATTCAGATTTTTTATTCAACAAACTCATGTTGATCTTTCTCTCAATAGAGACTAAGCTTTAATACCATAAAAAAGAATGAGATTCAATTGATTCTCTTATGTGATTACAATAAACCCTAATAGAGTTTATATAGAAGATAAGAAAATCAGATTCATATCTAATTAGATCTATTGAGATCTTATCCTAATCTTTTTCATAATCTATAGTTGATCTAGTGTATTACGATACACTTTATTCAATCCATCATACCTCATACTCTAACACTCCTAACCTTACTGTTGATGTCTCCATATCCTTATTTGGTGTTATAATATATAGGGTTGAGTTTTGTTTGACTCATGAAATATGAATCCATTTGACACAAATTCTGATGATTGATACTAATTTTCGAGATAAGTATCATTGGGATACTCATAAATCCCAACTATTAGATGTTTTGTTTACATGGTCGGGATCGTGTGTTATTTCTTGAGTCGATGGAACCCAACCCTTATATATAATTTCATAAATCCCAACTATTAGATGTTTTGTTTACATGGTCGGGATCGTGTGTTATTTCTTGAGTCGATGGAACCCAACCCTTATATATAATTTTGTTAACTGTGCTAATGACGTAGTTGGTGTGGCAATATAAGACCTCAAAATATAATTATATTAGCAACATAAAGGGCTTGACTTCCCTCTCCTACAATTTACTCATACATTAACTCGAGGAAATTAACATGAGACACCCATCAAGTGAAGCAGAAAATTATCTTTATTTGTCATTTTGATGTTTAGTTACGACTTACTAGACTACAGTCACCAAGTCCGAATACAGGTTTAAAACAGCAAGGAAAAAGATAAATAAAAAAAATTGTAAAAATTATAAATATATATAACGAGTCATGCTGGAGTGACCTCAAGCTGGAACCTCATATCGCACTTCTTGAAGTGAAAGTGGATAGGAACCATAGATGCTTTTTCACTCGTATCTCGATGACAAGCATCTATGGTTCCCATACACTTTCACGTCAAGAAGTGCGATATGAGGTTCCAGCCTGAGGTGACTTCAGCATTATTCATATATAATACATCATAAAAAATGTAATACATAGTATAATATATTAGACAATAATTATAAATCTTCAATACATTTTTTAGCAAAAAAACATTCCATTGAATATATCTATACACGAAACATGTTTCATATAATTATATATTTTATGACGCTAAAACAGAAATCAAATTGTCACCATATCTTTCGACTAAAATAATGTACTATAGAAAAAAAATCATAGTATCAAAGACATTATCATCAAATCCCGTATTAAACAACATTTATGAACCAAATCACAAACCAGGCCACTGAAATCAACCATCCGACAACAAAAAATGGTTTTTTCTTTATATTTTCTATGTTTTTTATTTTTTTGTTTTGTCTTGAAAATGTGTTTGAAATGTAAAAGAAAAATGCAAATTTTGAAAAAATAAAATAAAATAAAAAACTCACTTTTTTAAATCATTTTAATAGTTAATAGTTTGAAGGAAAAAAAAACTCACTTTCTTGCTTGCATCTGGATCAACCGAAGGTGCTGACGCCTTTGCAATGGGCAAATTCCTAACACTAGACAAAAAGAACTCTTCCCATGGCGCCAGCAACAATATGCCTTCCCCTTCTTTACCCTTTCGGCCGGTTCTACCAAGACGATGTATATACTGTTCTCTATCAGCGGGCACACCTACCTGCAATTGCAAGAAACGGTTTAGTAGAGGCCCAAAGATCATTGCAGTGGAAATAATAAAACTAATTATATCATTTAGTCTCCCGAAGCTGTAAAGAACTATTTGCAGATTACAGTACCGGGACTTGGAGCTAATTTAGATGAAATAACTAATCTGCTAGAGTACGAAAGAGATACTATTCTACCATGTAATAGAATCCAATATTACTCCAAACCAACTACAATTACTTTGATCAGATATTCATGATAGAAAGAAAATAATACATCCTTGATAAATTACAAGCATAATGGCAAACGGTGGGTTCTTCAACTTCTAAAGAAGACGTAAAAACCAGATTACCTGAATGACGAGGGTAACATCTGGATAATCAACTCCACGTGCAGATACATCAGAAGTCACAAGAATAAGACCTTTTGACTTCCGGAACTCATCAGAAACCCTGGTCCTATAACTCTGTGGTTTTCTAGAATGGATCTCCCTCACATTCATTTTCAACTCAGAAAGAAGATTAGCAACAAGTCTCGTGACCATTGCAGTTGTGCAGAACACAAGAACCTGCGATTTTCTCAGCATTAAAGCAGATAAAGATTAGTTATCAAACTGTTTGTATGATATTGACCAGCAAATCATTTGATTATCCAAAAACCAGGACAATTGTCTCCTAGACGCCCCTTCGTTAATTATATTTTTACTTATAAAAAAACCACATAAAGCTTTCATTTTCAGATTTTTATTTTCAATGACACATATTTTGTAAGGAAAACTAGGGTTTAAAAAAGAATGAGAAAATGACTCCCTCTTATTTTGTTTACCTAGAAAATCCACATAACCATATTGGGGACAAAATGCATACCTTATAGTCAACGTCGTCCGAAATATGCTCTTTCAGAAGAACGTAGAGAAATGAAAAGTGCTTGTCTAGTGGAGCAACTAGATGCATCTGTCTGACCTACAACAATCACACAATGAATTAAAATATTTAATATACCAATAAATTTCATTGATTGCGAAAAATAAAAAAGAAAGATAACATAACTGTCTACCTGTGAGTGTGTCTCCTCACTACCCTCTTCAACTGTGTTGATGAACTCATGATCTTTTTTTAAAGCAATGTGACAGATTTGACGCACCTGCAAATCAAACAGCATTTCAACAGCTTTACAAAAAAAGACATTAAAATGTAATATAGAAGGAAAGAAACCTCTTCTGGAACAGTGGCCGAAAATAAAAGTGTCTGACGCTGTTTTGGAACAGCAGCAATTATCTTCTCAATGTCCTTTCGAAATCCCATATCCAATAAGTGGTCGGCTTCATCAAGGACAAGTACTTTCACACCCATAAGTCGAGTTGCAAATCCTGCTGTATTCTCAATATGGTCTTTAAGCCTTCCAGGTGTGGCAACAAGAATCTGTGTGTTTCAAATGATTGGAAACCAATATAATAAGCTTCACGCACATGCCGTAAAGCATATATATATATATATATGACGCAAGAATAAAAGGCTTCACATGAGAATCAAACCAAATGGATGGTCCTAACGTCTAACTTATTGATATTATTTCGCTGGACCATCCCCTGTATCTTTCAGACCATCAAATAGAATGTGTGGTCGGCCAAGTAGATTTCCTAGATGGATCCCTGAACAGTGGGGATGCCATCCCTCTTCATGCTATATTTCCTCCTTGTAATGTAATGGGGTTAAGAACTCACCTGACAAGGATTTGCTTGCATTCGTTTCTGCTCTAGAGCTAGTCTAACGCCTCCGATTACAACTTGTACACCAATAGAAGGATGATACTTTAACAAGGTGTTAGCCTCTGCAGCAGCTTGACTTGCAAGCTCTCGTGTCGGGCATATAACAAGCACATTGATCGGGGGCCTCCTTTGATCACGATCAACAGGAGATGACTTTACAATCACTTCAATTGATGGAAGCTGAAATTAAGAACTTCAATGATGAGTGTGGAGTAAAACTTCTTGAGATCTCACATAGGGGCCATCAAATGATGCAGTGTTGATTTACTAGGCCAACTTGCACTCACTCGGACCCAGAAAAGTGAAGTTTTTTACCAAAAATGCTACAGTTTTTCCTGTGCCTGTCTTTGCCTTGGCCAGAACATCTTTGCCTGAAAAACATAATTGATCACAATAAACACTCTCATCATTCTGAAATATATATTTCAGATATATCTACTTAATTGGTCAAATGTATTCAACTAGAAATAAGGAAAATGACAATGACGTAGAAAATTCCATGGATGCCCTAGTGGTAAATTGTGTTTCACGCAATAGATGGTAATATATATTACATTCATTAAAAATAAGTGTCACATAATAGATGTGATGCTTCTGATGTATCTTATTAACAAATGGGTCAAAAACTAATTCCACTATTTGCAACTGAGGAAAAGTCCTCTGGGTCAGATTGCATGCTTAAAATCAACTGATCAGGTCATTTTTTGGTCGGTCCAGCTTGTTGTTTCCACCCATGTGTATTGTTTTAATTGACTTTTACAGGTAAAACATTCAGGGGGAGCAATACCAACGGGGGAGAGAAGCTGTTAGAATCTTAGGTTTTTTTTATTTTCAAACACTTTTGTAAGATTTTAATCGGGTGTAAGTTATGTTGGTTATTCTGGGAATGTTTCCCAGTCTTTTTGGTTTAGGTTAGGGTTTTGTCTTGTACTTAACAAAGGAGGAGATTGTTAATTCCATATTTTGCCAATTACAACACATATGTTGAGTGTCGGATCGATTTACCATTGAAAACTGATGAAGATTCCGGTAAAGCTGCTCAACCACATGTGCCTCGACGAAAACCTCCAATGTGTGTACTTGAAGCCCAAAAGGTAATGAGACCACCCAAGACTTTTTCCCAACATATAGATGAGTGATAGATCGACCCGTAGTGATTAGGGAAACTCGTTCTTCGACCCATTCTCTCATCGGACTTTTCAAGAATCGAAAATGATCACAGAGGGGACATTAAATATTTGACCACCCTAAACCCATTTTCTGTCCTTGGTGCTTTATAGGTGACATTATATAGGTAATATCTAGCACACTTTCAAACCGTTTTGGCACTGACCTTTCCGAAAGCTCGATTTGACCCGAAAAGACAAAAAGGGTATTTTGATCATTTCACCCACTTTTATCATATCCCACCCCTTAGTGGCAGTTTGGGGATGTTCTAAATAGTAATATCTATCAGTTTTCCAAACGGCATACGAAACGGAGAGATACCGTTTGAAAGTTTTGGTCAAAACACTCTGTGTGGGCATTTTGATAATTTATTGATGTGTCTCACTTGTGGCCGACTGTGCCACAGCTAGCAAGTGCTCAAACGGTCATATTTTTTACCATTGAACCACGAATTTGCCCACCTTTCATATATAACAACTCCACCTCATTCCTTTGAGGTGGTTGAAGCTTGAGAGAAGTAAATCCCTCATTTCTACATACTTCTAACCCTTCTCTCTAGTCATGGAAGACCTCAAATCTAGTTAAAGATTCTCTCAACCTAAGCCCTTCCTTCCTCTTCCGTCTCCCTTTGCTTGTACACACATTGGTAAATCTAAAGAAGCTTGAAGCATCTATTTGAAGCAAGGAGTACATCAAGATGAAAATGTCTCTCTCAAAGACACCGTGGTAGATCAATCTATTAAGTCGAGTCCTTATGAGTATTTCTTTTGTTAGATTTCTTTTTTTTTAATGAAAAAAAGGTAATTGGTTTCATCCTAAAACCAAGCTCTTAAGAAGAGTTGAGGACTCTAACTTTTCCAAAGAACAAAACTTAGAGTTTGAATGAGGTGGTACCTTATTTGAACAAATCGGTTTGGGGATTCTACCAATAGAAAATTTTCAGAAAGTCATTCTCTCAATCTTGAGGTTTAGAATTTATCCTAGATTTGAATAAAATTACGTGTAAAGTTTCAAGGTGAACCATAAAACCTTCATTTTGATAGTGGAACCCAAGACCCGAGAGTAGGGTACTTGGTAGTGGATGTAGGCAAGTTGCCGAACCACTATAAATCTTGTATCTTCTAACGATTATGCACTAAACCTTAATTTATATGAATGCAATGACATGCTTGATAAAATGCTTACCTTATGATTATATGATATATGTTTTAACTTAAAAGAATTAATTCTTACGCATCTCTAAATTGTATTCATTTTAGTATAATCGAGACATTTGTAACTTTGTGGGGTGATTCGTAGACTAAATTTGTAATTAACCTATTCACCTCCCTTCTAAGTTTAGACACGGTACAAAGCCCGTAATTTCAATTGGTATCAGAGCAGGTTGCTCTTGAAGGGTCTAACAACCTTGAACTGATCCTATCAGCTTTGAATCATGTCTAAGTCAGAGAAATGGAACTCGACTCGACCTCCTATGTTTGATGGTGGTAAATACGTCTTTTGGAAAAACAAAATAATGATATATACTAACTCCTTAAGTAGGGACGTATGGAACATGATAAAAGAAGGTTGAAAACCTCCTGTAGACACTATAGAAGTTAATGGTGTCTCCACTACTATTCCGAGACCATCAAAAAATTGGTTCAAACAGAATAAGAATGACAGTAGCAATAACTTCAAAGCTCTTAACGCTATTACTAGTGCCATCTCCGATGATGAATATCAAAGGATATGCACGTGTATGTCGACTAAACAAGTTTGAAAAATTTTAGAGACCGCGCACGAAGGAACTAATATTGTTAAGAAGTTTAAACTTCTACTCTTCAGAACTTAATTTGAAAACATTAAGATGGAGGAGAGTGAAACTGTCTAGGAATTTTATGCACGGTTAAGTGACATGTGCAATTTCATGTTCTATGTAGGAGAGTCTATCCCACAGGGGGAGAATGTTGTTTCCACCCATGTGTACTGTTTCAAATGACTTTTACAGGTAAAACATTCAGGGGAAGTAGTACCAAAGGGGGAGAGAAGCTGTTAGAATCTTAGATTTTTTTTTATTTTCAAACACTTTTGTAAGATTCTAATTGGTTGTAAGTCGTGTTAGTCATTTTGGGAATGTTTCCCAGTCTTTTTGGTCTAGCGAACCTCTTGGATAGGGATCTAAGAATTTTGCCACATATTCTACCTGTGGGATAAACTCTCCCACATATAACATAGAATTGCATATGTTACTTAACCGTGCATAGAATTCCTGGACAGTTTCACTCTCCTTCATCTTAATGTTTTCAAATTGAGTTCTGAGGAGTTGGAAGTTTAGACTTCTTAGCAATACTAGTTCATTCGTGCGTGGCCTCTAAAATTATCCAAACTTGTTCAGTCAACATACACGTGCACATCCTTTGATATTCATCATCGGAGATGGCACTAGTAATAGCATTAAGAGCTTTGAAATTATTGCTACTGTCAATCTTATCCTGTTTGGACCAATTCTTTGATGGTCTCGAAATAGTAGTGGAGACACCATTAACTTCTATGGTGTCCACAGGAGGTTCCTAACCTTCCTCTATCATGTTTCATACATCCCTACTTAAGGAGTTAATATATATCATCATTTTGTTTTTTTCAAAAAGCGTATTTAACACCATCAAACATGGGAGGTCGAGTCGAGTCGAGTTCCATTTATCTGACTTAGAAATGATTCAAAACCGATAAGATCAACTCAAGGTTGATAGACCCTTCAAGAGCAACTTGCTTTGATATCAATTGAAATTACGGGCTTTGTACCAATCTAAACCTAGAGGGGGGTGAATAGGTTAATTAAAAATTTAGTCTACGAATCACCCTACGAAGTTACAAAAGTCTCAATTATACTAAAATGAATACAACTTAGAGATGCATAAGAATTAATCCTTTTAAGTTAAAGCATAAATCATATAATCATAAGGTAGGCATTTTATCAAGTATTTGATGAGCATGTCATTGCATTCATATAAATTCAGACTTAATGCATAATCGTTAAGAAGATACAAGATTTACAGTGGTTTGGCAACTTGCCTACATCCACTACCAAGTACCCTACTCTCGGGTCTTGGGTTCTACTATCAAAATGGAGGTTTATGGTTTACCTCGAAACCTTACACATAATTTTTTTCAAGTCTAGGATAAATTCTAAACCTTAAAATCGAGAGAATGACTTTCTCTCGAAATGAAAATTTTCTATTAGTAGAATCCTCAAACCGATTTGTTCAAATGAGGTACCACCTCATTAAAACTCTAAGTTTTGTTTTTTGGAAAACTTAGAACCTGGTTATCTTGAGTAGAGTCCTCAACTCTTCTCAAGAGCTTGACTTTAGGATGAAACCAAGAAACTTCTTTTTGTTAAAGAAAAAGAAATTTAACAAAAGAAATATTCACAAGGACTCGACTCAACGGATTAATCTACCAAGGTGTAACTTTGAGTTCTTCATGTCTTTGAGAGAGACATTTTCATCTTGATGTACTTCTTGCTTCAAATAGATGCTTCAAGCTTCAAATAGATGCACCAATGTGTGTACAAGTAAAAGGAGATGGAAAAAAGAAGTTCAGTTGAAGGAAGGGCTTAGGTTGAGAGGATGTTCAACTAGATTTGAGACCTTCCATGACTAGAAAGAAGGGTTAGAAGTATGTAGAAATGAGGGATTTACTTCTCTCAAGCTTCAACCACCTCAAAGGAATGAGGTGGAGTTGTTATGTATGAAAGGGGAGCAAATTCGTGGCTCAATGGTAAAAATTATGACCGTTTGAGCACTTGCTAGCTATAGCACCGTCAACCACAAGTGAGACACATCAATAAATTATCAAAATACCCACGCAAAGTGTTTTGACCATAACTTTCAAACGGTATCTCCATTTCACATGCTGTTTGGGGAACTAATAGATATTACTATTTAGAACATCCTCAAACTGCCACTAAGGGGTGGGATATGATAAAAGTGGGTGAAATGATCAAAATACCTTTTTTGTCTTTTCGCGTCAAATCGAACTTTCGGGAAGGTCGATGTCGAAACGGTTCTCGAAGGTGTGCTAGATATAACCTATATAATGCCACCTATAAAGCACTAAGGACAGAAAATGGGTTTAGGATGGTCAAATCTCTAATGTCCCCACTATGACCATTTTCGATTCCCAAAAAGTCCGATGAGAAAACGGGTCGAAGAACGAGTTTCCCTAATCACTAAGGGTCGACCTATCACTCATCTATATGTTGGGAAAAGGTCCTGGGTGGTCTCATTACCTTTTGGGCTTCAAGTACACACATTGGAGGTTTTCGTTGAGGCACGTGCGGTTGAGCAACTTTTCCGAAATCTTCATCAGTTTTCAATGGTAAATCGATCCGACACTCAACATATATCTTGTAATTGACAAAATATGGAATTAACACAGCTGAACTCACTGAACCCCATACATGTGCAATCACAGATGTGGGTCCCGGACAGCATCGATTGGGAAGAACCTCAAGTATTTCTCTCAATCTAATTATTAAGTGTTCTTCCCATCCAGGAAAAATAAACTAAAATCTTCCTTGCACATGTTTAATCTACCGAAATGCCTTCATTAATATCCATTTCCCCAAGATACTAAAATTTAAAACTTCCCACATTTGAGATTTTTCCAAATGCACACAATAATTGCTGGCAATAATAACTATGGGCTGTGAAAATGCTGCGGGGGGAGGAGTGGTTCCCACCTTTAAGTCATAATTTAATAGCTCTAATAATGCAATAACCTTCTTTCGTGTTGACAAAAAAGCTTGGATGGATGAATAAGTCCATGAAAATCAATCAAAATATCCATGATTATTTAATAACCGTGTTTTAATTATTTTTTTGCTAAAGGTTATGAACCACTTTCAAGGAATGATACCTTTGAGAATGACAGGAAGAGTTGCATCCTGCACCAGGGTCATCCTCTCGTAACCAGCATCTTTAATTCCTTTCAGTGACAAGGGGGAAACTGAACACTGATCAAACCTGTGCAAATCCACAAAATCAAAAGCTCTAGATAAAGACCATGAATATATTGACCATAAATGGGTAAATTTCAAATAGCCAACGGGAGAAAAATGACAATATGCTTCCATACTCTGAACATTATGTAGTTTTACATGTTATATTTAATTTCTAATGAAGAACATTCACAACTACAATTGTGAAGATAGGAATAGTCTATCCACCTTTCATGTGTTATAAACATGGCATAGATCCAGTGAGTTGGGACCCATCAACTATAGACATCTTTCCATTTTTTTTTCCTGATTATCCTATGTAATGTGATAGATTGGGTAGTCAATATCCATTCTGATCAAAATTTTGGACGGTATATTACTTTTGGTTAGTGAAGAAGAGGTTGTATATGCACAACAAAATTTAAAATAACATGAATTTACCAAAAACAGTTATATACATTATATATTATTCGTTTTGTCAGTTCTTATGTGTTTGCATTTCAGAGCTTTTCCAAAAGCTGATAATCGAAAATGAGAACCCCAAATCAATCTGGAAACAAAGATTCAAGGTTAATAGTGCTCAACTCCATATCTAATTATTACAAACTTTTACATCAAGTTTATGGAAAAGAGGAATCAAATTGGATATAATAATAGCATAATAATGAATTCCCAATCCATGAACATAACTAACAGAGCTTAGAAACAAGATTTCCCATAAAACCATAACAGGTAAAAGTTAGTTTAATCTGAAATATAAATTGTTGAAGAAAACGACAACCAAATCTAAAACAATTGAGTGTTTACTTACCTAGTCTGACTTAGGTATGAGTCAGACGCTCCAGTTGAAATTTTAGGCGTCGGCTGTGCACTTTCTTTGGCCGATACATGCAACAGACTTGCACCCTCAATGACATCTTCATCACTGCCTTCTTCACTATCTTCATCACTAAGTAAATCTCCAAACCCAGACATTAAATCTCCATTCTCTGCATCACTGACTTCCTCGTCATCTTTATCTTCGTCATCCGAGACTAGAAGAGCACCTTGTCCTCCATAAATCTTCTCTCCTTTCTGAAAATTCCTACCTCCTCGACCACGCCCATTACTCAAATTAGTTCTTCCACCTCGTGATACATGCTCACTCATCCTTGGAGGCAATTCTGCATCTGTTTCCTCCTCTGATTCACTTGCAGATGTTAATTCCTCACTCTCTTCATCATCGATGTCCTCATCATCTGAAAGTACAAGACTTTGCCTCCCATAAACCTTCCTTTCTTTCTGTAAATTCTCACCTCCTCGGCTATGCCCATAACTCATATCAGAATTTCCTCCAACTCTTTTCCCCTGGGAAGTATTTGCACCTCGAGATCCGTACTCCCTCCTCCTTGGAGGCAACTCTTCATCTGTTTCCCCCTCTGAACCATTCGAAAACCGTCTTCTTGACATAGAACCCCTTGAATTCAAATTACTGCCCCTAGAGCTCCTTTTAGAAATCGAAAAATCATCTGAATCACCATCTCTCGGTCTCTTCGAAGATGACAAACCACCTCTTCCACCTCTCTGGTTCCTCGAAGAGGAAAACGAATCCCTATCTCTGCTACCATCCTTGTCCCTAAAACTAGATGAAAGACCACCTCTTCCGCCTCTCTGGCTCCTCGAAGAGGAATACGAATCCCTATCTCTCTCCCCAAAACTAGACGGAAAACCACCTCTTCCCCCTCTCTGGTTCCTAGAAGATGAATATGCATCCATATCTCTACTACCATCCTTGTCCCTAAAACTTGATGAAAACCCACCTCTTCCGCCTCTTGTGTCCCTGGAAGAAGAAAATGAATCTCTACCTCTGCCTCTACCTCTACCTCTACCTCCTCTACTACCCCTACCCATATCAAAATCATCGTCTCTTTCACCGTCCAATCCAACACGAAAAGAATCAGTCTTTATTTTACCAATCCAATCACTAAGTTCAGCTTCATCATCAACAAGGCTCTTTCTTTCCTCACCACGACCATTCGAAAACTTCGAAGTCCGACCACCAACAGTACTCCCACCACCACCATTTCTAGATCGAAATGAATCACTCGAAAAAGCCTGGACTCCAAATCTAACATTTCTGGAAAACCCTAGGTATTTCAACCTAAATGGGAAAACTTTACTGAAAACGGAGATTTGGCGAGAAGATTGAAAACTTGTGCTTAATTTCATGGTGGAAAAACTACTAGTTGTGATGGAATTGTTGAGCAATCGAAGGGATAGAAGCTGACCAGACATAGTAGATGGGTGAGAAACAATGAACAAACCCTAACCCTATTTTGCACTTTTGTTGCTGGAAATTTTGGATTTATGAACCAAATAAGTTGAAAATCTCACCAGAATTATGAAGAAACCATGTGGAAATACGTTGCAGTGCTGATCGAGTGGTTTCGGTTTAGATCGAAGAAATAAAATTTGAGATAAATCGAGAGAGAAAGAGAGAGGCAGCTTGCCTTGAAGGAAGTGTGCGTTAGGGTTTTAGTAGGGTTCAAGCTGTCTGAACTCTCAGCTCTGAAGGGATAAGGTTTTTGGCGGGATTCTTATAGACCGTAATCATCAGAGTTGACGCGTTTGAGTCATCATGTTTTCGACGAGACAAACTCTTGAAACCGATTTAAAATGAATTTTAAAATTTATTATTATTATTATTTATACTAGGAGATGCTCAGTAACAAATATAATTTTTTTTAAACTATAAATACTTTTAATTTTAAATTTATTTTATTTTTACAAAATAAAAAATTGGTCAACTTGGTCAAATTTAAAAAAAAAAAAAATGGTATGAGTGAATTACTTGTCCAAGTTGTTTCAATCATAACAAAATTCTTCGGTTTTTTTTTTTTTTTAAATAATGATTAATTCACGATCCTTCCAATCAACAATTTTATCCCAACTTATTTGCATAGTTTTGAAAAATAAAATTTTATATTATATCTAATGTGAAATTTTTTTAATATGTGAAATATACATTTCTATTTTTTTTATTTTTCCCCGACTTTGCCGACTATTATTGATTTTCCAAAAAAAAATCTTAGCCAAAATGTCCCAAATCTTGACTTTGTCACTATGTTTTTTATCAGAGTTATAAACATGAATTAAAATAATCACTTACTTTAAAAAATTATTTCAAATAATCAATCTAATTGTATATCATATTTTTTTATATCTTTTATTATACTATAAGAATTTTTGTTAATAATAAAAATGATATTTTTACAATTTTAGAAAACTACAAAACTAACTAACATGGTTATAAGATATCGTGAGATTGAATCACCTTGATAATAATGAGGTTAATGCTAGAGTTTCTTTAACTATAATATTAAAGATATACGAACTAAGGGTATCAAGGGGTGGGTTTTGGTTTGGTTCCATGTGTACTTAGAACCAGAACCATGAATCTTGAAAGCATAACCATCCTTATAAGTTACAAGTGCTCGTACCTCAGATACCTAGTAAGATAGATGATTTTTTTAAATGATGAAAACAAGATTAATATCAAATAAAATAGAAAAATATTTTTGAATGAAAGAAAAAAAATTACTATCATGTGTTTCCTCAATTGAGAGGTGATATCAACAATGAAGTCTTCAAGTAAATCAAACCATTAACCCTAGAAGGTTGTGGTGTCATTTGGGTCACTTGACGCAATGAGGACTTTGGTCCAAGCTCTATATGGACTAAACAAACTTTTTTTATGTACATTATATTCCATGGACTCTAGAAGGTTGAGGCGTCTTTTGGGCCATATGGCTTAAAATGAGGGAATTGATCCATGCTCTCTATGTTGACATTTGGTATGACATCAAAGACAAAAGGGAAAGTTAGTAAACTTTGTAACCTTTATTTTTCATAAATTCCCTCTAAAGGTAATTATTGTGTAGTCACAATAGCTGACGTGGTGATTGATGCAGTTGACATGGCAATGCATATAAACATAGATCTTTTTCTTCCGGATACACAAGGAAAAAAATTTATGGTTTCGTGCACATGCCCCCATCAACCACGTTAGTTTTAGCAAGTCAATTTATCATTAGTCTTGTTATTTGTCTTTAGTACTAAAATTAAATGTATTATTGTTGTAGACTCACTATTTTTGCCTAAGCCGAGCTTGAGAGTACCAAAAATCTTTCGAGAATGGACTTGATCTAAGGTGTATTTCAAGATGATTATAAAACCCAACTTTCAAGTAGTCACAAGGCCCAAGGGCCATTTTCAAAGTCTCATATTCAAGCCTGGTCGTAGGCGACCCATGGTCAGGCCATTTTTTGGCTTGGTCGTACCTCACCTATGGCCAAGTATTTTTTTTTTTTTTTACTTGGCCAAGGGTGACTCATGGCTAGAAGGATATTTTTCCTAGTATGGGAGTCACCCTTGGTCAAGTAAAAAAAAAAAAAAAAAAACCTTGCCCATAGGTGAGGTATGGCCAAGCTAAAAACTGGCCTAACCAAGGGTGACCCACGACTAGAATGATATTTTGCCTAGTATGGGGGTCACCCATGGTCAAGCATAAATTTATTCAAGCCTTGGTTCACTCAAGGTCAATTTTGTTGGGCAGTTACAAGCCCATGTGTGTTCGAATTTTTTTAAGGAAAATGACTCCCTAATCCACTTCTTTAGTGATTTTTCCTTCTAGAAATCCTTCATTTTTACTCTTTTATCCTTTTATTAACTCTCTAATAATCTCACTACTTTGGTCTTCTTATAATTAGTCATTTCTTTTAACAAAGACTCTTAATCAAGATTAGTTATCACATTAGTGTAATTATTACCCTAACCCTATCTTGTTATGATCAAATTAAGATAGTTTACCTTTATACCCCTCAAACTTATCCTCAATTCCAGAAGATTCAATGTAATTTGATCAAGTTTCATGATTTGTAACAATTTTCCCCAACCTATAGAGTTCTCTAGAACTTGTGAACAAAGACTTTTTTAGTCGGCTAAATATCTAGAATGTCTAAAATCTTACCATCATTGTCATTGGAGATAATCTTCTTTTTATAAGTCCATTACGTGCATACACCATATGCACACACATCACAGTATGTTTATCTAAAATGGCTAAGAGTTAAAGATAAGTATCTGCCTAGATCTACACCTAATTCTCTAAACTAACAAAAATAGTCTCAAAGAGGACACAACTCATGCATAAGGTTTCTAATCTTTTTTTGGTGATGTTTAACTCATAGACACCTTCTAAAGGCTAAACCAATAAAAAAAATACTCTCAAATGAGTACATTACCCTCTAAAAGAGTTTTGGGATCGAAGAAAGTGATACCCATGTGAATTTTCATAAAAATTCTAGACTCACAAAAAGTTCCAACAAGCAACATTTTCTAGTTTAGCTTGCTCATTAGTTTAAATCTTTCATTTCCTAAAATTAGATTATAATTCTTTTGCCTTTTAATTATCTCTATGACTCATTTTATTTTCAAAATCCCAAAAAAGAGTTTTCTAATCTCACCATGGGTCAATATTGGTAATTATCTTTGAATGGGAGGGACAAGGTGCCTAACACCTTCCTTGTCCTTCAACTTAACCTCCTTACCTTAGTTTTATAGGTATACATTTTTCCCTTTATCCTTTGGATATGTGAGTCACTACAAGCCAAGAAAAATAAATTTAAAAAAAAAATTTGTTTATAGTGTCCATTCACACTTTAACTGGATGGTGGCGACTCTTAAACCCGTATAGATGAAGACAAACCTCTTCAAAGGTTTTAAAGCCCACGTATCTTCAATTGTCTTTCTGTAGTTCTATTTTTATATTGAAAAAATGACATTTTTTATATATACAAAAAATGTTATCACACATAAATAGGACAATATCGCCATTTTTTTAGTCATATTACACTGCTTTCAACATTATGCGTATAGAGAATCGCCGATTCTCTTTGACTATACACACTCATATCTCAAGTAAAAAAACATATACGGTTAAGTGCAACTATGCTGAAGGGAGTGTTATTTTCCAAGTCAGTTTAATATTTTTCAATTTTTATTGCTTACCCTCGCCCTCCAAAAGAAACAAGAGTTTTTTTTTTAAGGTGAAGAGTTATTATTTCCCTAAAATCAATAAATTATATTTTGAAAAATATATTATTCCTCGAGGAAGAAATAATATTTTGTTACAAACCAAAAAGAAGCTTAGCGGAGGCTGGCTTATGGCCTTGGAGATCTCCTATATGACTCCTAGCCAATGGGTCAATGAAAATCCTTCCATAGATCATACTTGTTACATAGAGATAGTCATACTTGGGTGAGTTGATTAATCAATAAATCCTTATTCCAACAATTTGGGGTTTGACCACACAAATCTCATTTCACCATTCCCTAAGCTCGTGTTACCTTGAAGCATTTCTCGATAAATATTTTCTTAGAAACAAAAAAAGCATTGGGAAAATAGTGAAAAATAAAAGTATTACTTTTATTTCCTTAAATAAAATAAGGTTTAATCTTTGTTAGCCCATCAACAAAATGAGATCAAATTAACAGCCCAATTTGACGAAGGTATCACCAAACTATTTGAGATTTGTAAAGAAATTGTTGAGAATGAGAAAGAAAGATAGTCCTATGCTTTAGAAAGTGTATGAACCAAAATATTCCTTCCTAGGGATTAACAAAATCACCAAATCAAGATATTCAAATCTTACGAAATCAAATCTGAACCAAAGGATTCGATAAAAATAGGCAAGTAAGGGTTTGACCAATATTGGCCAAACCACCTATATAATACATAAAGAGGTGCAGCCTGCTAATTCTATCCCTTCTAAAAAGGCAACACCAAAGAGGTTCGACCTCATTATTTCCTCCCTTCTAAAAAGACAACACCAAAGAGGTTCAGTCTCCTAATTTTGTCTCTCCTAAAAATACAACGCTAAAGAGTTTATTTTGTCCCTCCTTAAAAGACAACATCAAAGAGGTTAAGTCTCATTATTTTGTGCATCATAAAAAGGTAATACCAAAAAAGTTTGGTTTCCTAAGTCCATCCCTTCGAAAAAGAGGTTTGGCCTCATTATTATGTCTTTCCTAAAAACACAACACCAAAAAAGGTTAGGACTCATTATTCCATCCATCTTAATAAGATAACACCGAGGGTTCGACCTCCTATTCTGTCCCTCTTAATAACATATCATTAAGAGGTTCAGCCTCACTAGTCCATCCCTCTTAATAACATATTTCAAAGAGGTTTGGTCTCACTAGTCTATCCCTCTTAATAACATAACACCAAAAGATTCGGCCTCATTAGTTTGTCCTTTCTAATAACATAACACCAAGAGGTTCGGCCCATAGTTCGACCCTCCCAATTGCAAATTCTAAGAGGTTCGATCAGTTGGTCTGACCCTCATTTTGTGAATTCTAATAGGTTCGACCACTTAGACCTACCCCAATTTTTTATTACAAACTTGAGTAGGTTTAACCTTTTTAGACCAAATCCCTCTAACAATTGCAAGAGAAAAGTAAGTAAGTAACGAAGGCCCCGTTTAAATTAGTTGTCAGAATTTGCTATCAGAAGTTAAAACATTGAAAAGCTTGTTTGATCGAGCTTTTGTAAAAGTACTATGTTGTTTACTAGAATCTACTAATTATTATTTGATACAGCTTCTAGATTCTGTTGTATTAAGGTTAAATGACTAGAATACCCTTAAGGTTGATAATATACCTAGAATGTATCAAAATTACCAAAATGCCATTATAAATATATAATTGCATTAAATATATATATATATACAATAAATTTATATTAAAATTTATAAAAATAATTATTTTAATTTTAAAAAGTTTATAATTCTTTAAAAAAATTATAAGTCTATAAAATTTCAATAGCATCTCATCTTAAAAATGGACATATGAAATTAAAAATTTATAAAAATAATTATTTTAATTTTAAAAAGTTTATAATTCTTCAAAAAATCTATAATTCTATAGAAATTTCGATAGCATCTTCTCTTAAAAATGGACATATAAAATTTTCCTAATAAACAAAATACATGCATAATACGCAATGTTGATAATGCATCCAAAATGCATTAAAAATTATCATAATACCCCTATGAATTGTCCTAGCTTGGTAGAATATTGAGACAATTAAACCTACATCTCAATATGGTAGTTAAACTCATAACTTGGTAACATAGTGAGGCAGTAAGACTTACATCTTAGTGTGGTAGTTAGACCTGCAACTTGATAATATAGTGAGGTAGAAAAACTTATATCTCAGTATGGCAGTCAGACCCACAACATGGTAACATAATGAGGGAGTAAGACCTACATTTTAGTATGAGAATCATACCCAACAACTTGATAACATAGTAAGACAGTAAAACCTATATCTTAGTGTAAACACCTATTTTTACATCTACTTGATTCAACAATTTGTCACCTGGTTGCTGTGGATTCCTAATGATGAGCATTGAATATGTAAAGAAACCGAAAACTTGTGAGAGGTCCTCTTCCAATTCTCTCTAATTATTTTTCAGTCATCGTGATTTTATTTCTCTCTTACTTGACATGTTCAATGTAGAAATTATACACGCTTAGGATCGCTATACTCTACACTTGATTTAACAAGTATGAATGCTTAGGTTCGTCACACATTTCAATAATCTAGAGACCTCACAATGCTAAGAAAATGTGATCTCGATACTTAAAAACAATCACATTATAACTAAAAGAAATTATTCATTGAAATTCGCAAATTGAGAAAATAATGAAAATACTCCTAATGGATCTCACACCTTCGAAACGTCTCGAAAGTACTTTCATTACTCTCAGAATGTGATTTCGAGTCTAACGAGATTAAAATTACTGAAAACGAATAAGTTTACAAAAAATTAGAAAAATGACTAAAATATCCTCAACACTCAAATCATGTTTAGAAACTTTGCTCTGCAAGAAAAAAGAGATTTTCAAATAAAATTAAGTGTTTTGCCAACAATTACGTAAATTGACAAAATCTAAAGACCTCTAATTGTTAGGAAAACCAAAATCACGACATAAAATGTTAATTTTTTTAATGAAATTCATCGTTACATAAAATGACAATTTTCATCTACATGGAATAACACCATTCGTTACATAAAATAATAAAATATAAATAAAAAATTAAAACATCAATCCAAAAATTTGGATGTCAAAATTTTAATGAAAATATTTAAATAATAACCTTAATTAAATCTTAATAATCTTAAGTACCAATCAAATAAAGTAATAAAGCAATAAATCAATCAATGAAATTCAATTCTTAATAAACCTTAACACATCAATTCCACGTAATCACAAAATTTTAACTAATCAACTTCCGATCTAACTAATAAAATCATTAACTAATCTTAATCAATCAAGTCAATCTAAGGAATTAAAACATTAACCAATGTCAAATTAATTAAAATCGAGCCAATTACTACTCACCAATCAATGATTCAAGATTTAAAATTCGATCTAATCACTAATTATCAAGCGACGAATCGAAGATTTAAAATCCAAGTCAATCACACAAATTGACCAATCAACAAATTTTAATCATTAAATAAAATTTTAAACTAATCACATGTTTAGCAGATCAATAGGCTGAAATCTTGATTAACAATCTTTAAGCCAATTAATTTAACTTTTGACCGGCAACCTTAATTAACTGATCATCAAGACTTTAAAATCCACAAACTTAACTAATAAAAATTATAGGAAGCGTGCCACAAAGGTGTGTGAGATGTATAGAATCGCAACCCTATATATCCTTATGTCCCATTTCACTAATTCGAAGAAACGAAGAAAATATAAACAAAATAAAGAAGCTTGGTCGTACATGCAAACCCATATAGGGTTCACGTTAGAAACCTTCCAACTGTAGAAGATGAACTTTTTTGTTCTCTTTTTTCTGTTTATTAAATGTTACTTAAGACTTCCTAATTCAAAACTTTCCCAAGATAGAAACTCAAAAGCCTATATAAAGGGAGGCTTCACACATAAAGAAAGGGACAAACTCCCTCTTTGACGAAGGTAAGATAAAAAAGACTTACTAAAAAAAAAGAGGAGAAGAAGAGGTAAAGAAGAGATGACTCACCTTCATGGCTATTAACAGCAACACCACGCATCTCCATTAATGCCCCAACCATCTCCATTTTTTTTTCTTCGTCACCTTCTCACACTTTCACTTATAACAGTATTCCCCCTCCTTTCCCTCTCTAGCTCATGACCTCATAACAGCCTTCATCCTCTTTTCTTTCTCTAGTTCACGATTCCATTAATAGTATCCCTCCACTTTCATCTTATTTCACTCACCTCCATCACCCTTTCTTTTCATTAACCTCCTTCTTCTTTCCTTCATCCCGATTCAATACTCACTAGCAACTCCACTATTAACAACATTCCCCTTACATTTCATTCACTCTTTCACACCACCCCATCACAGACCACACCATAAAGCTCGGCCAACACCCCATCTTCGTCACCCTCACTTACAACCCTTATCTTTTAGCACCCTTTCAACCAACACCTTCTCTTGTAGTCCTTTTTACCGTCCATTCTCAGCCCCTCTTCATCAACCAAACCTCCATCTCCTTTTTATCTCTACCTTATACCCATACAACAACATTCCTCTATCGGACTTCCTTATGTCTTTCACCCTTTTTCCTTATCTATCTCGATTTAGCCACCCATTTTCTTATCCATAACCAATCCCATTTCAGTTACTTTCCTCGCTTCATGGACCTCATTCACAAGTCTTTTCAAGCTTTTGTTGATCTTGAAGGAATCACAACAACCATATTTTTGCATAGAGGATCACAATCGAGACGTTCATAATTTAACCTTTATTCACATCTTTTTTTTAGTACATAAAATTATGAGAAATAATCGTTTTCGATTTTAATGTAAAGGGTTGTTCTCAAATGAAATCATGATTAAATTATGTCGTTAATCCACCCATGCTTAAAATAATGACAAATATGATAGTTATTTTATGCTTGAGATGGTGACTATTTTGATAAATTTATGCTTGAGATAATTACCAATTCGATAAATTTTTTGTGCTTGAGACGATAGGCAATTTTGTAATTATTCATGCTTATAGTGAAATTGAGACCAATTTGTTAATTAATTATGCATGGATATTATTTCAACCAGTTTGATGATTATTTATGCATGTTATTTGACTGATTTGGATATTAATTATGCATGTGTTAATATTTTACAATTTTGAAAATTGTTTATGTATGAGGAATTTTAGCAATTTTGAAATTATGCATGTGTTAATATTTTACTAATTTGAAATTGTTTATGTATGTGAAATTTTATCAATTTAGAAATTATGCATGTATTAATATTTTATCAATTTGGAAATAATTTATCCGTGTTGTGATGTTTATTAATTCAATAACCAATTAAGCATACAAAAAATTTAAGTCAATTTGGTAATTACTTATGCATCAAGGTATGACAAAATTGGGTTGAGAAAATCACATTCTCAATGCCACATCATGTTTTAAGGTATTTCAGCATTGATGTATTTTACATGGTGTGTAGTATTTCTATTTACTGCACCTTACAACAATAATACAACAAAGTAACTCGTTTTAACAAGAGATTCGAAATCATAATCTTTTCAATTAATTATTACGAATTGTGCATAGAATTGGTTATAAAAATTTTTTTTTGTGATGTATGTGATGTTTTGTCACGTTTTGAATAATTCATAATAGGGGAGATGCATCACTCTTATTTTTTATTTTTTTACTTCTTGCATATCGATAGGATTGGGAGAATTTTTTTTTATGCATCTTTTTTATTATTATTTTTCATTAGTTATTTTTGCATATTAATAGAATTAGGAGAATATTTTTTTATGCATCTATCTTATTTATATTTTTTTATTTTGCATGTTAATAGGATTAGGGGATTTTTTTATAAAAATGTTACAATTATTATGCCCAAATTGCATTTGTACGACTTATGATGATATTCAAGCTCTTCGTGTTATTTTAAGATCATTCAATGTGATTAATGCACTTCTTGACTTGACAAATATGCATGTCATTGAATGATAATTATTTTGAAAAAAATCTAAAATTATGTTTGCATGTTGGTTTGGTTAATTTAAGGATTGCATGAATGCAGATTTTTTCTTCAAATTTAGAAATTTTGTATGCATTGATATTTGTCAATTTCCAATTTAGTAAGTATGATAACATGGATTTTTTCTGTTATTTTGTAAATTTCCAATTCGGTGATTCTTTGCAAATTCATGATTTTCTAATTTGGGACTCCATATTCATACGATCCTTCTTTTTGGAAAGTTGCAAATTGCTAAAATTTCTTACTCCAATCTTCTATTTCGAAAAGTTTATTTCAGAAAGTCGATATTGAAAACTTTCTAATATGGAAATTACATAATTTTTTATTTTTGGGAGAACATATATTCATAAATTTCTAACTTAGAAGTTTCACGTTTTAGTAATTTTCCAATTTAGAAGATTTTATATTTTCCTATTTGGAAATTTCATGTTCATGAAAATTTGAGATTTTCTAATTTTCTAATTCGTTTTTTTTTTTTTTTTTGCAGACTTTCCCTTTTGGAAAATTCATTTTTATAAACTTCTAATTTGGGAATTCATTATATGTTCTTCAAATTTTAATTTAGAAAACTTCAAATTCCTAATTTAGAAACTTTATAAGTTTCAATTTAGTAATTTTGTATTTATAATTTGCCTATTTGGAATATTTTCATGAGTTTCTATTTCAGATGATTTGGAAAATATTACCATTTGAATTTTAGTAAATGATGTGAGATTAAGGTTTTTTCATAAAATTTCTCTTTTTGTGCAAAATTCAGAAATCATGTAATAATTGGGAAACTTATGTCATAAGATTCATTTAACAAATCCGATATAGATTGATGATGATTGGATCTTAATTTGATTTTAGTCTTTATAGGTTGACTATATGATAATTTTGGATCGTAGTAGAGACCGATCATCTCGATTGGGCGGGTTCGGTGTCTAACCCCATTCGAAACCCATAATTTGACCTTTTAACCGTTTCTCTAATTCGTGGACCGATCCGTATCCATTTAGAGTTAGTTATGGTTCCTAGACCTAAACTAGGCGACGACGTCCATTTTTAAAAAAATTCCCGATTTACTAATCGGATTCATCTTCGTTATTTAGAGAAAAATGGTCGATGCGATTTCAAACCATTACCATCATCATCTATTTTTTTCAATAGCTCGATCAAACTCTCTGTTCTAAAACAATCAATACATGTAATGATGACCAATTTTTCCAATAGCTCAATCAAACTCTTTGTTCTAAAATGTGGAATCTTTCTCGACAACCTTTATGGTCTTTCACCCAAGGATCTAAGTCCTAATACGTTCAATTCATCATTTCAAAATGTGTCAATGATTATATAATTTCACATTCATCTTCTAAAAGAGTATTCCATGCAGTTTCAACACAAACATTATCACGACAATTAAATATTTATTACAAAAATCTATTAGATATTCATATATCATATTATTCATCGATAAGCACATAACCATGTTATATACTTCATTTTTATTTACTACGTATATATAAATAGATGTGTTGTGAAAATCTTCTTTAACCAATGTTGAAATCCGTTAATGAAATCTGATTCCTTCTTCTCTGTTTTACGTCTTCTCGATTTTCTACACCAAATAATTATATATATAAAAATTACATGATTACTAATGGTGTCTAAACTATCCTAATAGAATATTCAGTGTCTCTTTCATCCCAAGGATTTTATTTTCTTTTTTAAAAAAATAATACAACATTCAAGAACAAAAAAAAAAAAAACTAAAATGATAACCTTGCATTGCAAGTTGACTTATCTGTTTACAAAATTTTATTTAAATTTTTCTGATGTTTTTTTAAAAATGGGACTTCCAAATCATTTTAACGATTTATAGACCGTCGAAAACGGATAAGTAAGGAGTCATCGACAGATTTTACAAGTTAATCCCAAAAATTTGCATCGAGTGACAAGAATCATAGATTTTTCAAAACGATGATTTTTTTTAATATATATTTTTTACTATAAAATAATGGATTTTTTATTTAAAACTATAATGCATAAAAATCTATGACTATTAGGTAGATCTAGAAATTCCCTACCTTAAATTTACACCGAGAAATATTCGAAAAGTGCCGAAAATTGAATTGGGTCGAAGATTCCGTATCGGATGTGGTCAAAACCGCTATTTATTTGATTTTCCTCGAAGCTTGCGATAAATTGGATGATTTTCTCTTCTACGCTGAAGCCTAACAGGTCCTCTAAGTAGATGAAAACCTAGGTTGAAGATGAAGATTTCTCTAGGGTTTTGTTTTATGAGTTAACAATGATTGCAGATGAAAGAGGAATTGTTACTACTAGTTAAATCATGACATGCGTTAACAATATCTTGTAGGGAACAATCCTTCTTCTCTTTGATCCCAGCTAATTATTAACGGAAGCATTGACTTGATTTTGCTAAAGTTTGTAAATGTCTAGTTTGATATTGAAGAAAGCATTTAGCATGTTATGTGACTGGTTTTGTTTTTGATTGCATGTAGGTGACAAAAAAAAAAATCTGCAATTTTATTGGATATAGGCTTTGTTGAAGGGACTTACTCTGACTTGGACAAATGAACTACTAAATGTTACAAGGAGGATAGTCTCCATGATATTCCTATATATTGTTAATAGATTTACTTTGTTTATAAGAGGTCATGTCTATGGATCTTGTCATTAGGTCCTTTTTTTTGTCATTTCTTTCCAATAATTTTTCTCTTATTTATCCTATTAAATTTTAGTCAAATTTATGTATCACTTTAGCATTTTTTTTTCATCAGTTTCATAGTTAAAATTAATGAAGATAGGTTTTGGGTGCTTTAGGTATTTTTTTTTTTTCCCATTATAAAGACGTAATTCAAGCAAATATTTTCCATCTAGCATTACAGCAAATTATAGAACTCTTGTTATGTGAAAGTGATAAAACTTATGATGAAAAGTCAAAGTAATGTACTTCATAACTATTGGTTAGTTTCAATCTTATGATGAAAAATGCTTTAACCGGCTAAAATTCACCAATCAGGTGGATTCAAAATATGAACTTCATGGGTTTGAAGAGTATGTTACATAAAAAATTTCAGATCAAATTTTGATTATTTCCACACATACTGGAATTATGGTTTTTAAGAGAACGAGATGCGAAACCATTAAAATTTATACTTTTCCAATGAGATGAGACAATCGGCTCAAAATTTCACATACCACACCCTTCTTTTCCAGTGAGAATGAACCATTTTGATTTTCTTGTTGGTGTTGTTCTGGTACAAGGAAATAATAAAATGAAATGAGTAATGCAATTTACATGGAAGGTTAATCGATGGTCCATGTAGTCACATTATTTCATCTATTTTAGATTAATTAATGAGTTCAACTAGCCTTTTTCGACTCTTACTAAGGGTCGTTAACCTCACTTTGTGGCATCTAAAAATATGATCTGATCCCATAGGTTTGTAGAGCACAAAATTGTAGGAACTTTTAAAAAAAAATGTACTTTTCATCATTGAAATTTAATTTTAATTTTGGGAGTTCCATGGAAATTTAAGAGCCATCCATTTTAAAAACCTTGATCAAGTATAAAAAAAACTTCTTTTGATTTTATTTTTATGAATCTTACTGAGCAAGGAAATTGTTTTATCTTTGATCAAGTAAGATTTGATGTCTGATATCTTACTAAGGTCGTTGAGCCAGATAGATTACCAAATTGGGAATCCTATACCACAACATTCTAGATTTCATGGAAAAACTTAGAAAAAATAAAAATCAATTTATTTTTTGGGGCTTGATCCAAGGTTTCGATATTGGGTGAATCTTAATTACCGCACCAACTTTTATTAAGAGCACCTCTTTATATGATATCAATAGGGAATTAGAATTAATATACATCTTGGGATGCTCTTAGTAAAAGTTGTTGTGCCAGTAGAAGCTTGAGCACCCCCATTATATGATAACAAGAAAAAAAGTGTATATAATTGAAAATGCTTTTAGTAACAATTGGTGTGTCAATAGAAGCTTTATTTACTCTTAGGTGTTGTTTGTTAAATTGAAAAAAATAAGTGCTGAATAGTATTAAGTGCCGAAACTTATAAGCGCTGAATTTAAGTGCTGAAAAAGTTGTTTGTTTAAATGCCGAATCATGTTTGTTACACATTGCTGAAACTGGTAAATTGTCTTTGTTACCCTTACAATCATATTATACATTGTTTGCATGTTTCAAATGCTTATTTATTATCAAACACAATAAAATATATTATTTCTTATAAAATTAAAATACAATTTATTTTTAAATAATAAATAATACTCAAATCTTCAATTTATAAATAATAATTTCTATTTATAAAAGCCCACAAATTTCAAATTAAAAATAATAATGTCATACAAGTCACCAAAATTTGAAATCAACTTTAAAAGAACTTAATTTTGGATGAATAATTTTCGATGGAAATGAAAGATGTGTAATTATAAAAGCACCATATGAATTAATAAGGGTAACTCACACTATAGCCATTTTTTGTTTTGTTTTATATGGGTTAAAGTTTTTGGAATGAGCAAATTTTTAGTGAGGATGGTCTATATGGTCTAGAGATCATCCTCATAAAAAATCAGTCTATTTTGAAACTTCTAACTCGTCAAAAATAGTTTTTTTTATTTATTTTTAAAGGGATAATTTATGGTTCTTGAACTTGTTTTGATAGGGTTAGAAGTTTCAAGATGTGCTGATTTTTTGTGAGGATGATCTCCTCATTGTAGAGATCATCCTCGCCAAAAATCAACTCATTTCAAAACTTTTAACCCATATAAGACAAAATAATTTAGCTATGGTGTGGGTTTATTAATTTGTGGGGTGTTTATATACTTATCCATAGGATATAAGAGGTAATATCCTTTTAAGAATAAGGGCATATTTGTCCATGCTCAAAAAAAACAAAGGGCATACTTGTCCATGTTGAAAAAAGCGAAGTGCTTACCGTTTCAGCACTGTTTTTCAGCATCAAAATAGTGCTGAATTTTTTTCACTTATTTTCAGCAATAAGCGCTGAAAATATAAAGTAAACAAACGCGCTATTTTGACAAAAGTGCTGAATTTAATTTTTTTCAGCAATAAGCGCTGAAAAATAGCGCAAACAAACACCGCCTTAGTTTGGTTTGTTATAAGTAAAAATAGTTGGTGTGTTAATAGAAACTCCCTTTGAGAACGAGGAAGGAATAACAGTTTATTGGAGAGAGAGAGAGAGAGAGAGAGAGAGAGAGAGAGAGGTTGAGAAAAATCTAGAAGGAAGAGAGAGGCTCGTGGCTTTAAAATATCACCTCGAGCTAATTTTTGTTTGTTAGAGTAGTGCCATGTCACATTTTCTTAACCATTGGATTGAAGATAGGAACGGTGAGGATAAGATGTAAACATATAAGTTCACTTTCATGAGTCTACGGGATCCCGTCCCATTATCATTTTTAGTAGTTTATTAGAGAAGATTAAGGTCAAGAGGAGCATGTGATATGTTTGAAAACAAAGTTGTATCCTAATTATTCTTGGAGGGGTATCTTTAAAACATTTAAGAATTGAGGGGGACAACCACGTCCTTGTTAAGGGGGCATACCATTGTTTGTAATCACAAGAGCTCTATCCCCCCCTCCCTGGCTTCGCTGTTGAGGCCTTCAATCATTTTCTTCCATGGTTTTAAAACTCATTTTGACGTCTCATCTTGGACGAGATATCTGATTTATTTGAGTTGTCTCAGAAGAGATTTAAAAAAAAGAAAAAGAAAACCCTTAAAATTAGAATAAATCATGTTTTTGAAACGACTTATCAACTCATCTCGTTGGTGGACTCAGTCTCGGACGAGATTTAAAACCATGCTTGCTTCCTTTTGCTATTTAATTTCATCTAAAGTTATATATTTTATATTTTAAAATTCATTCTATTGTGAGCTTGAGCAACAACAAAAATTTAGGACAAAATGCCAAAAGAAAAAAAAAAAATTTCATTCCCAAGGAAGTGTGTACCTAATCCAAATCTTCTTCTACAATGGTAAGGAACAATAGTATGATTGAAGTAGAAATATGAATCACTTCCAATATATATATAAAAAAAAGATTTAAACAATTTAGTATCCCTAGAGTACTAATCTAAGCAATCAAACAGTTATCAAAGTCTTAATTCTGATTAAAGAAGTTTAAAAACACATAAAAGTATATCTTACAAGACTAATCTATTACAAATGGGAAGCATGGGAAGCATAGATACATAACTTCTCACAAATAACTCCCTCTACTCTCTCTTTCTATAGATATTATGTAAAGGATCAAGAGTTTGATTAAGTATTTAAGTTAGAAAACTAACCTACCATTAGAGGAGTTTCTCCTCCATCTCGCAAGGCGCAACAGGAAGGTCATCACCTCCGATGGGTCTCGCAAAGAGTAAGAAGCCTTGGTCTCTTTTGGGATTGAAGACACAATAATAGGGTAGCCTTGTCTTTTACTTTGCAGAACCTACAAAAACGCACGTGTCGTAAGTTGTAAGATTTTATCTAAAAGGATTCAACAAAGCTTTATCCTAAAGATATGGGGTCGGCCAAACAAATCATGTTCCTCCATTCCACTCTGCCTAGAGCCAAGTGTTATAATAAATGGATACATGTATAAGATTCGACTTGTTCACACTAGATTTGATTTGGATCACAAAATTAAAATCTAAAATGGTAGGCTAATAACAACGTTGTTAGAAGGAGCAAGTTTGAGAAAAACATTGTCATTGAAGCTTGCACAAATAAAATTGTACGATTTTTCTCAAATGGGATTCATAAATAAGATTCAAATTCTTTAAATTAAAAAATAAAAAATGATTTTGGATCTTAGAATTTAAACCTTAAATTGCAGGACAATAAGAACATTGTTAGTAACAAGTTTAAAGCCTATTTGAGATAAAGAGTATTGCCATTGAAACATACACATACACATTGCAAGCTTTTTCATATTTAGATTTGATTCGGATCAAAACATTTAAATTTCAAATGTAGGATAATAGAATATTGTTTGAAGGTGCACCCAATGTGACACCAAATTTTATGTTTGGACTTGAATTAGAGACATTAAAAATGATGAATTGACATCGAATTTTATCTGTAGCCTTCCAAGCTAAAAATGTGGCGTGTTGGGGCTTTAGACCCAATTTCAAATAGTATTGATTACGGCCAGAACAACTTGACGCACTTCGATTTAGAGCCTATAAGAAGTTCGAATAGTACTAGGCCAGAGCATGTTAGGGTGAAATATAGTATTGTGGGGGTAGGAGAGGGCCTACAATTACTAGAATGAGGTGCTAAGGGTTGTCATTGTTAGCTAAGCCTCTACTTGTTCGTTAGATTGTCCCCTTGGACTTTGATAGAACGGAACGTATATAAAATGAAAAAATTGAGAAAAAAATTATCCATCCTAAGTTTAGATTGATACCTTGAATGCATCTTCATCGGTTCGATCATCTCCGATGTACAATGGAACAACATCACTGGAGTTTCCAAACCCTAGTGTGTCAAGTAAATATTCCAGAGCATGACCCTTATCCCACTTAATGGATGGACGTATCTCCATAACCTGTACATGAAATACACACAACAAGCCCCCTGTAAGGATTAAAATCACTAAATAGGACTCTCCTATAAAAACCAGACCCAAATGGTGACCCAATTGAATGGTTCAATACGAAATAACTATTGAGCTGATTTTTTGGATCAGAATTGAAAAAAAAAAAAAAAAATTCAATTAGATGATCCACGGATTAATTTGAAGAATCACAGTTTAAAAAAATTTAGTGAATTTTGTGAGAATGATCTTAAAACATTGCTTCAATCAGATACATAAAACATACAGTGTTGAAGGGATTATCATACCTTTCTCCCTCTAGTTAGGTGAAAGCGAGGGTAATCTTTAAGGATGACTTCACTTGCTCTGATAGAATGGGAAAATCCTACACATAAATCACTAAATTAGGACAATGTTTTAAAGAATTTTCAAGTAAACAAAAAAAAGCATGGAAGAATTAGTAGCATTTTCACCTAAAGCATCTGTTATTTATTTATTATTGACCAAAAATTAATATAAATCAAATTTTAAATTCTAGAATTGCAAGTTCTAAGAATTCATCACCCTGTAAATTGGGATTCTAATAAAATGGTAAATGGTAGATAAACTTAAGATTTGAACCATAAATAAAAATAAAAATAAACGAATAAGTTCTCACCTCTTCATGAACTCGACGGAAGTGTACAGAGACACAGAACGCATTGTTTTCTATCATGACACCATTAATTTTCTTTGTCTTTTCCTCCAACACCTTTATTATCTATAAAATGTGAAATATGGTATATAAGAAGTGATAACATATATGTAAAAGAAACAACGATAATAAATGGATAAATAAAATAAGCAAATCAATGAGGTACATTTTAAGTAATTAAATGAGTAAAATTAAATTGTTGTATGTGAACTACCTCTTGAATTGCTGGTAAGAACTCTTTGGCTGGTTGAAAGAGCACACCTTCATTTCCCTACAGTATGGCAAACATATCATTATAAGATCCTTGAAACCAGAAAGAGAATTGTATACATCAAGTTTGAAAATTTAAAATTTATATTTAATGGCTTATATTCTATAAATTAAAGGTGAAACATTGGGTCACTTGGAGTGGATATTTGGAGGCCAAGTGAGATGTAAGGATGTTGAGTAGGAGAGGTGATCCATATAGACTATCGTTTGTATCTGTTGTAAAAGAAAAAAAAGGAGGAGAAGATTTTATATACAAAGAGGATCACGAGGGCATGGAGACGACAATTTGGCTGAATGGGTTGATTAGAGAAATTACAGAACAAGAAAGCTCAAGCATTCCTTCATTTATTTATAATTTATGAAGGGTTTAACCCCTTCCATTAAAAAAAAAAAAAAAACTAAATTATAAGATAGGGGAGTTAATACCAATAACATAGAACCACTAACCTGCTCATCGACTACATTGGTTTGATAGTTGGCATCGACCGTCTTCAAAGGCTTCACTGGTGCCATTATGTCCATCCCATGGCTCCCAGCGTAGTAACAACTGGTTAACTTCACAAACTCAAATACCTGCAAAACAAAATTTTCTTCACTTTATCATGAATAGAAATCCACTTGGAACCATAGTCACAAAATTCTTGGACTTTTTTCAAAAATTCGTAAAATTTTCTGAATAAGGGATTAGCTGATTAAATTGGTTAATTAACGAATTTATTGGCAATATATCAATTAATCTTGGAATATGATAACATTCAAATGTCAAGAACATCATTTTAATCATTTGTATATTCCCTGAAATTCTCCCCATTATTTTTTTACGATTGTTTTTTGAATTTATCCAAATTAATTACCAAAATGAACCCCGGCCAAATAATTACTTAGTCCCAACTTTGTTACTATGCTTGGAATCAAAAGAACCAAACCTGGAACCAATTAAAAAAAGTTGGATGATAAACCAAGCCTGACCCATAACCATAATTGTTAACTATGTTCTATTGGGTCACTCTGAATTCCTCCAGAAACCAATTATTTTGGCCTACTGGATTGATCCAATCCATTGCCACTCAAATGCACACTAATGGTATGCATGGTAGTTGTGTGATAAATAAAATTCCCACATTAATTGTTGTTTGCAATTTTGGGAGGACAAATTTTCTGCTATTATGCTAAATTCATGCTTATTACCTTGTCTCGGCTCCTTCCACTGATGATAGCTGTTGGAAAATAGCGTGCAACTTCGCGCACTGCCGACCGCATCTGCAATTTATATCACTATAATTATTAACCAATAACATAAAAAAATAACCATGAAAGATGAGAGAAGGGTGAGTATGCTTGATGAAATACACACTAACTAATTAATTTTCTTCCATTAATAAAAGAAGGGTCTTGTTAAATACACTTGGAAATTGGATTTTGGTAAAAAAGATATTCTTTATAGGCATTCTCAGTACAAAATCCAATTTCTAAAGTGTAGTTATTGCACTTTAACGTGTGCCCTTAGGGTACAGGTTAACAAAATACATAAAAGAACAATGATAAATTGACTCCCCCTTCTAACAAACTCCCCCCTTTTGGCTGTGCATAGAACCGTAGATTTTTTTCTCGGGATAAACAACTGCACATATTTATAAGAATGTGCAGTTGTGTATCCCGAGGAAAAACCTATGGTTCTATGCATAATCACATGGGGAGAGTTTGCGAGGAGTTTGACTTAGAGGGGAGTTGGAAAATCACGGATCTTAATAAAACAACCTTAAAAAAGATCTAGTAATGGATTTAGAATAATCTATCAATGATAATATATACAAAATAAAATAATATTTTTATCTTTTAAAATTCTTTTGATAGGTAACAAAATGTGTTACTTACGAATATTATTTCATATATTACTTACTGAGTCAGACATGAGTGCTCGATTGGGATCATCTACAATCGGGGAGAGGGTCCCATCGTAATCCAAAAATACAACGATCCTTTTCCCCTTTGCTGCATTCATCATTTGATCAAACATGCTCAATGCTGAAGGGTATTTCTTCTGCATTACCCACACAATTGAAAAATCAATAACCAACAAAAAAACACTAAAAAATTAAAAATTCAAGTGATCGTACTCTGAATCTTTATATAAAATGAAATTTTAACAAGATTACCATCATAATTCCACAAAACTGTTAAAGTCGATCAAGAGTGCACGCGATATTAATTAGGAAAATAATATATAACAAAATTACTCGACAAACTAGTCTATTTAAAAAGATAACGAAATTTCAAATAGATAAAAATAAAAATATCAATCATGAATCATCTACACCTTATCCCAAACAAGTATATAAAACTTACAACCCATGAAGTATAAGCGGAATCCAATGCGCTACATTCATCAATACCGCTATCATCATAATTTCTCATTTGTTGAACATCACAACTGTTGGGAGTCGTCGTCATGCAGATTTGATCATCGTTTTCATCACACTTGGGTTTGGAGATGGCGTCCATGTTTTGTTGATTTGCTCCCAAGCGTGAAAATAATCTCATTGCCATTAAAATCCTCACAGAATTTGATTAAAACTGCAAGCAAAATTGGTTGTTAGCCTCCTTTGATGAAGACCCACATCTCATCACCATTCTATTAAGCAATCAAATGTCAAAATATAATTTTAGAGAATTCAAAATGCCTCCCAAGGGTTTGTTTTAATATTTTTTAGTACAAAAAGTAAAGAGTGTTTTGATCATTGTACAATAAAATCTTTGTCAATATTCTTATTCTTCTATTTTTGAGATTTTTTTTAATATTTTAAACTTTTTTCTAATGATAAACTAATTTGAAAAAAGTTACAAGAAATTCACTTGATGACGTGGATGTGTGTACAAAACCATAGATCTTTTTTCCTTGTGTATCCCGAAGAAAAAGATCTATGGTTCGGTGCACATATGTTGTCAATGAGTGAATTTTGAGTGGCTTTTTTTCGAGTCAAGTTATTGCCACTAATTTTTGGTACAGCTGATTTGATACAATGCAAAACAACTTTAAGGTCTTAGGAACAACTTTAAGCTGAAGGGTTCAAGTCCACTGTATGATCAAATAAGAAAATATTGTCCAGTTTACCCGTCAAAATAAATAAAAAACATTTTTAATGTTTTTTGAAAAAGGACCCCTAGGTTTTTCATCTCCAACATTTAGCCAAAATCCCTAGATTTTCAGTTACAAACCTAGTCATCTTCAAACTCTAGGGTAATTTCCGTTCCCCGTATCAGCAAGCTTAAGATTCCATCATCTTCAACTTTGAAACCTCAATGATGTTGATATGATTTTTGAAAAAAATAAAAACCAATGAAATTTTGAGTTGAAAAATCAAGGATTTTCTGTGAGTTTTAAGATGAGGTTTGAAATGTATAAAATGAAGAACTTTAACAGAATTTTTTATAAGAGGTTACAGACAATGATATTTAAGCCACTTTTCATTAATCTACAAGAGAAGAATGAGATCAAGGGGCTTTTAATTGGTTTGAAAACAAGAAGATATCGCAAATATTCACCAAAAAGTGTAGTGGTATGTGTAAATCACCCAATTATTTTAAGTGGTGTTTCAATTTTGTTATATAAATTATTATTTTCATAATAATATAGAAATTATATACAACCTTTAACATCGAGATTTCTAATATTTCTTTTCCACTCATCGCTTACGTATATCTGACGTTATGCGTCAAACGTCGTTTGAGATTACAAGCGTTTTTTATTTTTTTTATTTTTTGTACACCTCTTGTCTAGTTGATGATAAGATCCATGATGTGAAAGGTGTGGTGTTAATGTGCTATTCATTATATACTACAAGTCCTGTGAAGGTGGGCCCAAATTTGTTGTCTTGATGGAATCCCATTAAGACCGCTAGTATCAGAACATGTATGTTGCATATGCATCACCAGAGGTGGGGCCCAGTAATTAGTGAGCCCATTAAAAATAGGCGCACGTCGAAATGAACAAATAATCACCAATCAGACTTAACTACCTAAAAAAAAAAAAATGTCCCCAAAAGCAAGAATGCTAGGTGGCATTTTGAGAAGAGAGAATATCAAAGTTTTGATGCATGGTTTTTCAACTAACAAATTTTGGGGTCTGTTTGGCTACAAATTTTTGCCTGCCCCGGAGTCAGCAGGTTGAGTAGATCCAACTCAACAAGTTTCAGAACCAAATATATTAACAGTACCTTAACAGAATCGAAATTGGAATCCTAGGATTGAACAGAGCTCAAACATCTATGCACAGAGCTATTTTACTAAGTTACAAAGTGTTGTACAGAGTCACTTATACGTACCTCAGTACTTGGATTATAGAGTCTTCTCCTATCCAGCCAACCAATCAACTAATAACCGTCTGTACTTCTTAGCCTGCAATCAAAGAAGACTTAGACTAAGAAGAGCTTTCGCTATATAAAGTTTCAGGAACACAAGAGATAAAAATGAACACGGGATGCACATGCAGCATCATGACACGAATGACTACGACACGTGTCTGTGACAAGCTTTTTGAATTACTTTTATCCTCTTTCAACCTTGGCTCACGAATTGATGCGAGAAAACGATAGGCTAAATAAATAATAAGAAAATTATTTGGTCGATTTTCACAGGCCTCCACATTTTGATAAATATTTGAGTTATCGTGTTGTTTTTGCAAATTGATGACATACCCCCTTGACCTTGGTCTATTCTTATATAATGATTGAAAATGATCTCAATTTTAACAATTTTTACCCAGATTTGTAACTTTTGAGATTCTATCTCCTTCGGCCTTAAACCATCAAAGAATAAAATAAAAATTTTGAAAAATAAAACAGGATGAATTTTTAACTTGATTTTTCTCTCCCAAATCCCTAATCTAAGAGATCTTTTGTTCGTTTTGACTTTAAATCTAAAATTATATCTCCTTCAACCTCCAAACTATAAAAAGAAGATTAACATTTTTGAAAAATGGAAGAAAACGAATTTTTCAAAAAGAAAAATCAAGGAATTTTTTAAAATAATTAAAGACAATGAAAACAAAATTACATGGATTGAAGTAAAATTGAATAACTTCAAATAAAATATCAAAATTAAAGATGATTCATTTTGGGGAGAAGATTACTAAGGGGTTATTATTATTAAAAAAATAATAATAATATTAGAGGTTGAAGATGAGGGCATTTAAGTAATTATCTCAAAAAGACCTTAAGTCAAGGGGCATTTCATATATTTGAAAACACAGGGATATATCTAATATTCACCTAAACATTGAGGGGGCATGCCTAAATCCCCCAATAAGAAATTATTTTTGTCACTGGAGACGAAAGGTAGAGTTAAAAAAGAACAAATGCCACGTGTTGCTGAAAGCGACCGTCATCCAGAAACTTGGACCTCCTACAATCGTAGGGACGACACATGGCACACGCTTTACAAACCGAATAAACATATTAACGTCTTCGTCTCTTTTACTTCCTTCAGTCTTCAACAAACTACCTAGAAAAAGTTTATTAAACCTGTTGAATGGTCTTTCTGTCGGTGGTGGGCCTTACGCTTACTAACAAGGCATACATGAATAATTAAATTATTCATAAAATCAGATTTTTTAAAAAATAAATAAAATATAGAGACAATAAAATACAAACAAAAAACATATTTTTACCTTTTTAATTATTTTTTACATATAAGTGGGGTTAGGATGGACCGTGGATTGAATCCAAATTGGATCATATCAAATGGGATGAACAAAACTTAATTTTTTTTAAAGCATAGGAATGCATAATCTATTCTCGGGATGTAAATGGATCAGACTAGACTCAAAATCAGATCCATGTTCTAAGCTTTGAATCTAAATAACAAATGTGAAGGAGCGTAAATTATATTACATATTGTTTCAATAATAAAGTTTCACCCGATTCAGACCCAATTAAAATATTATTGAATTGGATTTAGATCCTAATGTTGAGAATCGATCAAAATCCAATTTGATTCAATTTGAACTTGGCCGGATTTGGACCTAACCCATTATAGCCTAATTGAAGGAGTCAATTTGCAGTGACTTTGAATCAAAATTCACCTTTACCAACCAATTACTAAGTACTAGCCCAATATCTTCTAAAAAACACCAATATGTCGTACTATTTGCTCTACTTTCCTAGTGTGTATTTTATTATATAACATGTATACTTTCCTATATATTACCAGATTGGATTCCTAATGGATGTGAAGATCTTCAATACAACTTATTTCCTTGAGAAAACCTCACTCTCCCGACCATCCCTCTCAAAAGCAAATAAAAAAAAGAATATTTGACCTCACATCCCACATCATGACATGAAAGTGAATCATAAATTCTTCTTCCTCAAGATACGAGTAAAAAGTATTTATGGTTCGTATCCACTTTTCCTTTAAGATGTGTGATATGAGGTCTAATCTTTAGGTCATTCCAGCACCACTCATGAATAAAGAAAAAAAAACAAATTTTTTTTTGTTGTTGACATTTTTTTATCTCTAATTAAATATAGACAAACATTTTCCAAGAAGATTAATTGCTCAAGACATTTTTTCTAGAAAATATATTTCAAAAATAAATATTTTCTCTCTAATCACCTATCCCCTTATTACGAATATATATTTTTGGAAACATTCAAGAATGGGGCACTATTTAAAAAATGATAAATTTGAGACAGCTTTTTACCCCAATTGTATCATAATAAATCTTCTATTTAACATAGGATACTCTTAAAGCAAGAAAATAACACTATTTGATGTTTATTTTATTCTTGAAAAATAATTACCAACCACTATTATGAAGGAAAAATAGTCAATTTCACTGGGAGGTATAAAATTAATTACTTTCTTGTCGTATAAGAGGTTACCCGTTATATGGAAACCTCTTATCCAAACAAGCCCCCCAACGTCCTTGAGGTAAGTGTCGTTATAACCTAAGGCGAGAGCCCAGATTTCTCCAAAATTTCTGACTCGCATGGCCCACCAAATTCAAATGTGTGGACCACCTTCAAATAGTGAGATTTCGAGAATTTAAAATCTCCTGGTAAAATGAAGACGTCGGTGGGCCCACTAGATGTTGACCGTTGGATTGCATGCAAAGTGTACGGCTTTTAACTCAGTTGCTGTTTTTTTTCTTTTTTTTCTTTATTAAAAGAGAGAAGATTAGAGGTTGAGGCTTGAGATGAGATGATTAGTGCCTACAGATTCTCAACAGTTTACATATTACCAGAAAGCTAATAAGGATGCCAATGGATCAGATCAGATCCAAAATCCGACCCGATGACTTCAGATCTGAAGACGGATTTGGATTCTGATGAGGATCTGATCCGATTAAACTATGGGTCAGTTCTAGACTAACCAATTCCAGATTTTATATATAAATTTTTTTCAGATTTTTCTATATCAAATCCGGTTTGATCCGATCCAAACCCTACCCATTGACAACCCGAATCTGACCCATAGGAGAAAAGTCCGAAATAAGATTCTACTGTAGAGAATCTCGAGGAAACTTCTATGGAGTGACATTAGAGTTGTTTGTGCTCCTTGGCTAATGGCAACACTTCGTGGACCGAAAAGAAATGCATGCACAAGCGAAGAAAAAGGAGAGAAAATCGCATTTGAAAATAACAATAAAGATTTTATTAATTTTTTTATTTCCAAAAATACTCCTCAAAGAACAAAATATTACGAGGGTTCTCATTAATCGATCGCTTCGTGCCTTTCATTTTCTCCTCCTCAGAAGGGGAAAAAACGAACATCAACCGTTTTCCCTCTCTCTCTCGCTCGCTCTAACTTGCTCCAAAAAATAAAAATGGCGGTAAAATAGAGCCATTCGATTTAAAGAATCTTCGATTGAAGTTGCTAACATGCGCCAAAAATGTAAAAAAAAAAAAAAAAAGGATCTCGTCTGAGAAGAAGCAAAGAGACTGATCTTTAATTTCGACTCACGAAAACTTAAAAAATAAAATCAGATTAAATGCTTCTAAATCTCAGATTTTAATCAAGAAAACTATTAGAAAATAAGCTTAAAAAGACAGAATCTAAGTAGAAAATAAATCAAAATAGGATTTTTTGTTTTATTATAAAATAAAATAAAAAAAATCCATGAAGCATTAACAGACCTAAGAGTTTAAGAGACGATCGAAGAGAAGAGAAGAGAAGAACAGAATGATCTAATGCAATAGTTTATAAAAGAGAAAAATAAATCGAAGTGAGAAAAAGGATAGATTACCGATCTTTGTTGTTGCTTTTGAGAAATCTGGCTTTGAATCTTTGTCTCCAGCAGTAACAGAGCTTGAAAAGGAGAAAACGAGCTCTAAACAGGAGAAGAAGAAGAGAGAAAGAGGAGAGGTGGAGAATAGAGAAAAAATCGTAACGGGTTGAGAGGGTTATTTACTTATTTATACATATACATATGGAGAGAGAGAGAGAGAGAGGGAGAGATGTGGGGCCTTTTCACAGGACTCCTGTGGTTAAACTTTAAAAAATAATAATAAAAAAATTACTAAAGTTAAGTTAAATGACCAAAATAACCTTCATCAATTTAAATTACTAATTACTTGTAATAACGTCCTTACCATTTTCTTTTAATATAAAAAGAAGTTTTTCTTTTTTTTATGTCAAAAAGTGGTAGTTATTAGTGAAATTTGTTTTTATCTTACTTTTTTATAATTATTTATTATATTGTGAAATTGAAGACTTTAAAAAAAAAAAAAAAATTTAATAAGTGAGTTACTACTAATTTTTCCTTGGATATTCATTTGATATTTTCTCAAGACAATGTTACACGTACTACTTTTACGACAAACATCATCCTAGTATTCTGGGTAGTGTTCCACGTTGCGATATGAAGATCAATAGTCTCACAATAAACGTCATCTTAGTAGAATGGAAAATGTTCCACATTGTGATGATAAGAAGATCAAGGATTATATTAATCTCATAATCAATGATTGATGTAATCTTAACGTTACGACGGTTTGCTATGAAAATTGAACACTTGTCTCCTGACATTTTCTCACAAAAGATCATTCAAAGGTTCATATTAATCTTATAAATTTGCTAAGTGTCACTAATTGTAAGATAATATGATGCGTCAGATATATTGTATCATTATCAATGTATCTGATCACAAAGGAAGGTAACGAGGAAAATAATATATATAACAATATCATTTAGGATATTTTACATTAAGAATATTAATAAAGTAAAATATTTATATATTATGCTAGTTTTCATATATTAGTTGATGTAATATCTATAAATACCCTATTAGGATTCATGTAATATTCATCCAAAAAATTATCAATAAAATTCAGGTTTTTTTATGATGTCAAAGCTCAAGCTCCACTGAGCACATAAATCTTGGTGCACCGTTCTTTGACGATGACACTATCGTCACCGTTGAACCTAAATCATTTTATTCCCGTTATTAGTATTTTTTCAATAAAAATACCTTATTTTTTTAACCATTCACAATCTTGATTTTCATTTTATCAATAATCTCTTCAATGAGAGTTTTTGTATTTAAACCGCAGGATTTGTATTTGTATGCTTATGGGAGAGATCATGATAGACCTGATCTAATGGACCACCGGCTCCAATAGACTCAAACATGAGCGAGATGTGACAATGATGGACTTCATAAATAGATAATGACCACCATTAAACTTGATTGGACGTTTGTGGATATCCATCATTAAGTATTTCATGAGATCAAGAAGAGTTATTCAATTAAACCAATTGAATACTCTTTCTTCAAAAGACCATGCAATTGTCGTAGCATCAATTTTTTTTTTTGATTGATTGATGCATCATATTCTCTTACGCTAACTTTAACTTTCAGGATAAGTCAGAGGTTGTAAACTCGTTAACATATGGATCAAGTGATAAGCTAGCGTGGAAAGCGTTACACGAATACTTGACACAATTTTAAGATGTTGAGTCCTTTAATTAAAGTTTTTTCAAAAAAACAATTCGCCCACCGATCGAACAAGTTTAACAGTCCTTTTAGCAATGTTAACTAAATCACATAATTTTTTTCTCTTCTATTCTAGATAGGTAATCTACGATAGACATTAAAATATTTAATATTAAAGATTCTAAAATTCTTATAAACAATAATAGAAATTCAATGACACTTTGGTAAAGTATAAAACAAAAGGCTAATCAAAATAAGTCATCATCAGGTAATTTTCTTTGCTTATAAACTAGAGCTTAGTGGACTAATCAAGGTCTTAATGAATATTTGGTCAAAATTTAGTGGTGTTCCAAATCGACTGACATTGAAGAATTGAACAGATAAATAAGAATTAGGGCTAAATTTCATATTGAATCCAAAGTTAACTAATTATCTTCGAAATAAGTATTGGACATTTTAGGGTAAAGTGAAATCATGTTTCATGCTATGCATGAACAAATCAAATTAGGGAATGTCTCCTGTAACTTACCAAATAGAAGTAAAACAAAAATGGAAAAAAATACATGAAAAATCTTTATAAAAAAAATGAAAATTGATAAATTACACATAATTAGAAGGTTAATTTAGGTATTTAACCATTGAAATTGGAAGAGTACAATTCTCATTAATGATGAATTAATTACATTTAAGGCCATTTATTGAGGTAATTACTTATTTAGAAAGTAAAAGATTCCCCAATTGAGCAATCATTAACTTAGGTTTCTCCGTCTTTTTGCATATAGCAAAGATGCCTGAACAACGAGGCTGCCTGCCTTAACAAAGAAAATTTGATTCTTAAGGGTATTTCAGTCATTTTACAAGAATAGAAGTAGGGTTTCTTTTGAAGTTTTGTGTGAACCGTGAACGTGGATATTTCCATCGGTCAATGAAACCTTTTCAGGTGTGAAGCGAGAGTTTGGCCGTTTGCCGTTAATTTCTGACGTCGTGTACCGACCCAACCCTGTTTTAACCGTCTTTGACGTTAACGGCGACTAACGGTTTGAGTGTTATTGGTTTCCGTTACTCACTAGTTTTGGTATGCTTGAGATATAAAGAGCCCTTGATGATTAAGGGCTACTGGTTACTTTTTTTTATAAAAAAAATCTAAATACGGAGGCCTTATTAATTTTAGAATAATTTATTAACACCCCTACAAAATTGGTGATATTATTAGTTTTTTATACTGAAAAATGCAAGATTAGGTTTAGCCCTTTTAATTAAAATCTAATGTCATTTTTTTTTTTGATTGATTTTTGATGATTTAATGGTGGAATTATTTTATTTTATTTTTTAAAATGTCTTTAAAATTTTAAAGTACTAAATTAAAATTTTACCACTAAATCATAGACACAACTCAACATTAACTCTCGCTTAAGGGATAAACCTAATCTTGCACTTTGCAAGGGTGTAAAACTAATATCATCAATTTAATAAGGGTATTATTAAATTACCTTTAATTTTCTTCATGATTTGTAAACTATTTACAACCATCTCAAAATATCATAATCTCTCTGTCACCTTTAAAAAAATTGTGCTTACAATGCTCTCATTGGAGAAAAAAAAAAAAAATTCCAAAATCGTTCTTGGATTCTCCCAATTTTAATCTTTTTTAAACTCTCGGACAACATTAAAAATAGACTTGCATAGAAAACATAGCGAAGAGGATGAAGAGAGAAACAACACAAGACATTTGACGACTAGGCTCACCAACTTTAGAAAGTCATTCCACTAATGTAACGACATTGTAACATCATTATTTCTTAAAGTATTGATTGGAGACTTATTACCCTCTTTTCTTGTACCTTGGAAAAAACTTAGCGATTTCCTAATTTTTACCAGAGACTTACCACCTCTATTCGAATATCTCTTAGTAATTTATTAGGTTTTATAGGGACTTGTCGTCCTTTTCACACGGTGCTCTTTGCCAATTTCCAACATGCTTAGGGATTAATTACCAATTTTCTTACAAAGACAATGCATTAATGCACGTATAATAATATCCATTTCGGTAAAAATAAATAATTACCAAAATGAGTATACAACCCCTTTGATAAATATATATACATATATATTGATAAATATTTTAAAAACACAGTTGGATCAATAATATTTGCAAATTACATGACCATTTTGGTAAAATTCCAATATTTTTGGGTTACAAGTCAAGTTCCTTAGACCATTCTATTAATAAGGTCATACAAGAAGTTTCTCTCTAATCGTCAAGTCAAAGAAATTGACAAAGGAACACTCAAAAACCAAGTTACATCTGAATGATTCTCCCATCTGATTGGAATGAAATATTAGAATAGTTCCAAATTGACTTGACTTAATTTGCAGTCATACAATGTTTTGAAGTTTGAGTTCAGGGAAGCTTCTTTTATTATTATTTATTTATTTTGCTTTCAAAATGTTTATATATTATCAATTTACAAGTTATTTAATTTTTTTATATTTCTTTGGGGGATTTAAATATATGAGAAGAGCGCATCTTCTACGGTGCTTTTTCCTAGAATAATCATTTTTTGACGCCTCTTGACCTGGCATGTGCTAGAACAAAAGATTTTTCCTCGGGATACACAATTGCACATATTTATGATGATGTGCAATTGTGTATCCCGAGGGAAAATCTATATATGATTCTAGCACATACTTAGAGGGGTGTAAGAAAATCACGACTCTTTAAACCTCATCAAAGGATTTTCATGAAAATGAAAAAACATTGAACTCTAAATTTTCAGCGAAAGGAATTAAAGTCTCTATGACGTGGCACTCTCTCGTTGAAATGTAATCCAATGGACTATAAGAAGAAAAAAAACACTACAGAGGATTCGCTTTTATATTTGAGGTTCTCCTATAATTCAAGCTAATGATATGACCCCTTAACCTTGGTCTTCTTTTATAAACTAATGAAGCATAACCTAAATGCCCTTTCCATCAACCTCTACCTAAAAACCTAATTTTTCTCTAAAAAATGTCATCTATAAGCTCTTCTACCTTCAATAAATTTCTTTTAATTTATTTATCCTCGACTTTAATTCATCATTTTTAACCTTGCCTCGACTCCTTTGTAGAAAATCCTTGATTTTTCTAACAAAAAAAATGTATCATTTTCTACTTCATTCCAAGAGCTTGAAAGTTGAGGTGGATAAAATCTTAAGGTAGAAGATGAGGAAATTTTTTTTGCCCAAGGTTGAAATAGGGGCATGGTTCAAAATCTTGTTTCGTTACGATATATTTCATCAAAATATTTCTATTTTTTAATATTCCGAGATGAAATTGAAACAAATGTAGTTTTTAGTGATATTTCCCATATACATAGCAGAACAAAGAGAGAGAGAAAGAAATCTTGATACTTGGATTGTCGAAGTAACGATAGAGGTTAATCTTCTTCTTCTTTGCGTTTGCGATTTTTTTCCTTTGAGGCTGCAAAATTTTTATCATTAAAAACCCAAAGTTTCGGTCCATATCCTCTTGACCTTGGTCTTTTATTAAAGACTTGGTCATTTAGACAAGGCCCTCATGCTTTATCAAATATTTTAGACACCAATGTTGTATTTTCGAAGTGATGACATGCCCCTTGACCATGGTCTCCTGTGAAATACCTTATTTAAATGTAAATTCAAAATTTCGAATTCTTCAAACTATTTCGATATCATTTCAATTTTTGCAAAAATTTAAACATCAATTGAAAACGAGATTTTGAACCATGAATAGGGGTGTCAGTTAATAATTGGAAATCAAAATTCGAGTCTAAATTCATATCCGAAAAAATTGAATATTATCTGAAAATTTTGATTTCAAATTTGAATTTAGATAATTTTAAGTATTTGAATGCTTATCAAATTCGGATTTGGATATTGACATACCGAATCTGATAATATCCAATCCGAATATAAAATAAATATATCTAATTTTATTAATCTATTATTAAAAAGACTTGAATATAAGTTTTTCCCTTTTTAAAGTTCTCTTCTTTTTCCATTGTTATACGACTCAGACTCCACTAGGGCTCTAGGCTTGCAAGCATGGGAGAACTATGATGATGCGACCAAGGGAAAATTCCTTGTGAAAAATGAAGCAACAAAGAGAACGAACAATCGCACACTAAACATAATGATTTACGTGGTTCAACAGTATGCTTAAGTCCACAGATCATATCAAGAATCCAAGCACATTATTATTTTTTTTCAAGTTTTACGGCCCTAGAGATCTATGGCAAAATCAAGAATAGAGAAAACATGTCCTTAAGAAAATAGTACATAATGGCCCTTTGAAACCCTAAAAAATATTCCCTGGAGCCCTTCGGCAGGGACGAGCTGCCCCTTGCACCCTCGTAGCTCAGCGTATCCCCAACAAAATACGAGACATTTATATAACACTTTATTGAGGTGACGACTATCCACCATTCCATTCTAGGTAGGCCTCTATCTCTAACCACTATTTAGAAAATCCTTGATTTTTCTCTCAATTCCCATTGTCTTGAAACTCTTAGACTTCCATGACCTTCTACTTCCCCCTAAAAATTTGTCTAGCAAGAGGTTTGTAAGTTGGAGTATAAGAAAATCAAGATTTTTTGACATAAGTTAAAGATGAGGGTTTTATTGATACATATTGAAGAAGAATGGAGAAAAATCGAGATTTCTTTTTTAATTTATACAAACTATTTGAATCTAAATTGTATATTATTAAATATTTGGCGACATGGTCGAATAAGAATATTGATTTTGATTATATGTTGAGTTTCGCATTCAAATTTGAATATCGACATTTTTTTTTTTTTAGATTCAAATTTGGATATAGGCATATTTGATTCGATTAGCATCCGTTGACAGGCCTCGATTGAAAGGAAATTGATTTTGGGAATAAAAATCACATATTTTTTACAACAGGTTGAACACAAGGGTATTTAGGTCATTCTCTAATTAATCTATAAGGTAATGAGGTTAAGAACGTGTTTTGACTCTTGAGTTAGAAAACACATAGGATATGTCAAATATTCAAAATAATACGTAGAGGAAGGAGTTAAAAAACATAGAGGGTATCTCTCAAATATTCACCAATATGTACACAGGTAAGTCTAAATCATTCTAGACAGAGTTAACAAGATTGAATTTCGGGTTTGTAGACATGTGATTTCGTCATTACGATGATCACATCTACTAATATTAGGAGTCGCCACCATTCATATTGTAAGTAGGTGTGAATGGTCACCCGATGTGCATTTTTTGAAAAAAATGACATTTTGGCGTTTAGTGACTCTCGATGGATAAGGTATGGATCAAATCTTTGAGATTCGGGGTAAACGGCTCGATTGGAGAAAAGGGAAGATGTTAGGCACCATTTTCTCCCCACTAAATAGTGATAACCTCAACTCAACTCGATCATTTGATTTAAGAAAATGCGAAAAATAAAGTGCCACGCGTATGCATTTGTACCATAAATAGGGATTTACTTTCGGCTTGATTATAAGATCATCCCATTAAAGGGGATGATCCTTATAAACCTATGCCTTGAGGATCATTCATCCCAAAAATAAAATTAAAGAGAAGGAGGGGGATAATAGAAGAGGGAGGAGGAGAGGGTAGAGAACAAGAGAGGGGGTGGTATATTTTGAACCCATCTTGATGCTTCGATATTTTCTTTTCTTTTCTTTTTTTCCTTCTTCTTCTTTGAATCTTCTTGAGTTCTTAGTGATTTAAGAAAATGTAACTTTTTGTATGATTGAAGGAGTAGAGAAGAGATGATGAGAGAGATGAGTGGAGTATAATAATTTTTTTTGTGAGACTTGTGGGAGAGAATTGGTAGTATTTTTTTAGTAAGAGTGGGAGGAGAGAATTTTTGTAGTAAAAAGTTGGGACTTTTTTGGGAAGAGGATGAGGGTATTTATAGATGTTGAGGAGTTATTCTAAGAATACAATGGGGTAAAATGAAGAGAAGTGATAGAATGGTGTGGGGTTTAAGAGAAAGGTGGGGGTAAATTAGAGATGATTGAAGGGCATTTGTGTAAGAAGGGTAAATGAGTTTTTCTACAACCCAAATGGGTTGGATCTTTCAACCCATTTGGGTTGAGTATTAGATGAAATAAAATAAATGAGAGTGGTTGAGAGGATGTGATTGTGTAAGAGAGTAATTAATTGGTGAAGTGAGTTGAGGGGATGTGTTTTTAATTAAAGAAGGGTTGTTTAAGAAGGTGGTTGATGATATTTTGGGACGGTGTAGGAGATGATGCTATGTGTCAAAAGGGATGGAGATGAAGGGTTGAGATGGGTTGATGGGAGAGGTTGAATGTTTGACTTGAGAAGATGGGTATAGATTTAGGTTGTAGATGTGAGTTTTGTAATGAATGATGATGGTAGATTAGGATGAGGTATAGGTTAGGGGTGTGGGTAGATTATATTTTTTTAGAGAAAATGTGATGGATTGATGTGGGTAGATTAGGGGAGGTATAGGTTAGGGGTGTGGGTAGATGTGTTTGATTTGAGAGAAAAGGTGATGGGTTGATGTATGGGTAGATGAAATTTAAAGAAAATTAATGGGGTAGGTAGTTGGATGAGGGAGGTGAGATGGGGTGATGACATGTGTCATATTTGATTATCAATATGGTGATTGGTTGATGTGGGTTGGATATGGATTTGGGCTTAGGGGTTTTGGAATGTTTTGGGCTTGGGTTATGAAATGGTTTTGGGTTTTAGGAATTGGTTGGGGATTATTTTGGGATGGGTTTTGAGGGTATAAGTTGGTTTTAGATTTTAGGTGATGTGGGATTGATTTTAGGTTAGGAGTAAGGTGAGAAATTGATTTAGGAAAGTGTTGAGGGCTTGTGGGCCTTAGGTGGGCCTAGGATTTTTGCGGATTCGGAGGCGGAGCGGTAGTAGTAGAGAAGGGGTAGGCATCCTAAGTGTCACATTTTGTAATTTATTAATTTTTTTGAGATTTTTGAATTTATTGAATTAATCAAAATGCCACGTGTTGGCAAATCGGGCTTTTTAGGCCCGTTGGTGAATTTTATCGAAAATTTGGCATTTTTGATTTTGGAAGCGGAGCGGTGAATATTGGAAAAGCGTAAGGTAGGCCGAGTTCTTTGGTGGACCCCCTAGACTCTTAGGGGGTCTTAAGGGCCTTGATTCAATCAAAATGTCATATTTCGATTGATTTGAGCTTTTAAGGCCCGTTGGAAATTTTTATTGAAAAATCTGTTTTTTGGGCCCTTTCAAGTAAGGGCCCGTTCAAATTGGGCAATCTACAGGGTTGATTCTACCCTAAAAGTTGTTTGAACCAATTGGTTGAGTCAACTAAAAAACTCAATTGAGTCACCTTAGACGCACATTGGGTCGATTAGAAACTTGACTAACTAATGTGATTTTATCGTCTTTCCTCTTCACCCTTTCAACTTTATTTTCTTTGCTCTGATCCCTCATTATTTTCACTAATACCATTCTAACTTTAATATATTTCCTCTTTTATCTCTTTAACTTACGACAATTGGTCTCACTCTAGCTATAGTAAAGTGGGATCTACTCATTACGTGAAAACTAAAAATGTTGACAAGAAAATTCAATGGGCCAAAACCCAAAAAATTTAGCAATCGAATTTTGATAGTCCATGGCTGTTGAAATGTTTGATATTTCCCAAATCGACAACTTAAAGCCATCGAATTTCTCTCATTCTCCATTAATTTGATTGTTTCGATCTGTTGAAAAAAAAAATTGACAATAAAAAATTCAACGCCTTGATCCGTCAAATATAGGCCTTTTCACGTTGTGACTCTACCCTCACTTTATTGTCTTTCTTCTTCACCTTCTTCAACTTTATTTTCTTTTCTCTCTTCCCTTTTTAAATAATATTCCTCTAATTTTATTATCTTTCCTCTTTCACCCCTTTATCCCTATAGGGGAAATCCTTGTCACAAGCACACACAAACTCTAATAAGTATATAATTGTTATCTTTAGCATATGAAAACTTTTTAAATAATTAATGACTTTAACACAAATTTATTTGACTTGCAAATCATCAAGTAGACTCAGTCTTTAAAATGCCATAGCTTCTAGGGTTTGGTTTGTACTAAAATTTATAATATTAGGAAGCTATTATCAAGATCTTAACAACTCAATCCTTGAATGCTTATGTTCAAATATGAAAAATACTTCCAACAACTTCATTAGAAAAAGAAAAAAAAAATCTTAAAATGTAAGTTAAAATAATATAATTATTTATCTATCAATCTCTCTCTCTTGACATCTTTGATTTTCCTCCACACCATTTTTGGATGTGACTAGCCTACAGTAGCACATTCCAACCCCACAATTTTTATTATTATTGTGTAATAAGGTAAGTCAAGAGTTCACCCAATTTAAAACACATGCCTACTCAAAGAGAGCGAACCCTGTCGCTTGTTTTACTCTCAATATTTTACCTATCAATATTTCATCTCTATGAAATTATCAAAAATGTATACAAAATCATTGGACCATTTAATTTCCCCATAAGAATATGCTCCATCCCAGGGAACAATTTAACTAATCATTACTAGATCCAAGTTGGGGAGAGTTCAATTTTGGAGACCCACGGGGACAACACATTCCTATTGTCCAAGTGAATTGAATTCCATCCGAAATTATAATAATAAAAAAAAAAAAAAATACTCACGTCATACATGTTAGGATGTCTATTAATATATATACGTGGACCAATGGAAATGAATGGCCTTGGTGCAATCTTTAAAATGTTAAAGCCTTCGAAACGACACTACACTAAAGATGCAGTAGAGCTCAGTCCTAAGTCCTAACCAACAAATGTAAGCCCAAAAATGGAAAGCGAAAAAGTCATATTGGACCAGTAGCAAACGTGGGGTCTCGATTAGGGGGGCTGAAACCAAACAATCTGACGTAGGTAAGAGCTGGCAATTGCAGTAAATAGTCACTGGTCAGGATATGCGGGTTAGCTAGGTTTGGCACATGAATGAGAAAGAAATGAATTCTTTTTTTAATATTTTTATGTAAAATAATTTTTATTATTTAAAAATTCTATTAATAAGTTAAAAAGGAAAAAGAAGTGCAATGAACCCTACTTGTACTTTTTTGAAAGACAGGGAACTATATTTATTAGAACACATTAGGGATGAAAGTCTTCACTAAGGTTCCATATTAAGGACTTTAGGTCTCACTTTGTATTCTTGTATTATTGGGTTTCATGTAATGTAAACATGTTGACTATAAATCAATCACGTGGTTTAAATTTATTTCTTTCTATATGATTAATCAAGTTTTGATCAATATTTAAATCGTATGGTCTATTTGAGCTTTATGTGTTCACATGTGGAGGGTTTGGGATCAAGGGCAGAGCCAGGATTTTCTTCTAGGGGGGCAAACTATATTTAATTGTAAGATTCACAAACTTGAAGATGACTTTTTTTTAAGGAGAATTTAGGAGTTTTTTAGAATCGTAATAATCTGACTCCTACACGTGACATACTCAAAATACTCTCCTGACGTGGTATGTGCTAGAACCATAATTTTGTGCCTCGGAATACATATGTGCACATCCTTATAAAATATGTGTAGTTGTGCATTCCGAAGAAATAAGATAAATGGTTCTAACACATGCCACATCGAGATAATATGGTTAAGTATGCCACAAGGGGGAGTCAGAAAATCATTAGCTTTTCTTTTTTTTATTAGAAGTCAAAGAAAATGGCATTGACGTGGTATTTATTTTGGCCTTGATCCAAGATTACAATATTGGATAGCTACCCAACTTCTACCTACCTCCCAAATTTAAAATAAAAATTCAAAAGTGAAAAATAAATTTTTATAGATTTTTTTTTTTCAAAATTCTTAGAATTTTATCCTCTACAACTCCGTAGCATCGGATCCTATTTTTGGATTCCACAAGGTGAGTCCAAGTACCTACTAACTTAGTAAGGCTAGTGGGAATAAAAAAGAAGAGTCGTATTGGAGTGACCTCAAGATTGGAGCTTGTGGAGGATAATTTTGTGACGCATAAGAGCGTGACACGTGACATCATTTTTCGATTCAATAAGTACCAACTGTTTGAGGTACCGAGTCCGACGAATCAGAGATTTGATGGCATATCCACTTCTCGATGGAGATAATAGGTCAGACTCAGGATCACATTTCACGATACAAACCAATGTTAAAAGCGAATCCCAAGAGATTAGGGATCCAAGATAAGGTAAGATATAATTTGACCCAAAATTTGAGGGATCATCCAAAATTGAAGGAGAATCCCCCCTAATATGAGGAATGAATAAAGATGTCTTTCATAATAAGATTCATTGCCAAAAAAATAAGGGAGATTTTGTTCAACAAACGAGAGAACGTCTTATAAATAGGGAAAAGAGGAAAAAAAAATGAAAGTAAGTAATTCTTCCTGATAATTAAAATTACTACTTACTAATTTAAGGTTTTGACTAGAGCATCGAAGATGTTGTGTTACAGACACACCAAAGAAAAGGAGGAATTACAGATTAAAAGCGACAATTAAAGATCTCAAGATAATGCAAGAAATTGCATCTACAAACCTCATATCTCACATCTTGACATGAAAGTGGATAGGAATCATAGATGCTTTTTCACTCATATCTCGAGAAAAAACATCCATGGTTCTCATACACTTTTGTGTCAGGGTGTGCGATGTCAGATTCAATGTTGAGGTCACTTCAGCATTATTCAAAAAAGAATGAGGGGAAGGGGGTGTATAATCAATTTGATAATAGTGACAGAGAGATCTCAAATACTCATTAAATCACATGGAATGTTTAAATTAACTAAAAATGGAAGCGGGGCAAAAAATTTGAAAGGGGAAGTAACTCCGTGAAGGGACTCCGCCCTGTTTGGGACTGACATCAATGCTTGGTTGCTTTTAATGTTAAAGTGAATCAAGTAATTTTTTATCACTCGATATGTAATTTTTCATAAAATAAAAATTTGTAGGTGTTTGGTGCATACTTTTCCTTTTGCAAATTGTTGTAATATAATTATATTTTGTTGGTTCTTAGTTTTCTCCAATGTACACACCATAAATCAATGTAAGTTTTTGGGTGTGGGATTTTTTTTTTTTTAGAATAGTAGAAAAAGATGGAGTTATATAGATAATACAAAAATCTAGGATTTTTTATAAAGGGTTAAGGCGTTAGAAACAACGATGGGGAAAATTCAAGGAATTTTGCGCTAGAGGTTATGGATGAGGGTATTTAGATCATTTAGCATTAATTTAAGAGAGAAGATGGAGGTTAAGGGGGCATTTCAGTCATTTAAAAACATAGATGGATCTCAAATATTCACCAACCCAAACCCGACCTATTTAATAATCATGTCAAAAATTTAAACCCAAACCCAACCCATTTATAAATATGTATATTGGACTCAACCCATATGTAACCTGTTTAATAAAATTCTAATCTTTGTTAAAAAATATATGTTATGTTTCCATCACTAAAAAAAAAATACCGTAACTAAAAATAAAAATAAAATCACACAATCATAAACTAAGTTTAATGGTAAAAATAAATTTTTTAGATTTTTTTTTTCAAACTTCATATAAGTTTGTCCTTTTCAACTAGTGGCATTAGATCATATTTTTGGATGTCATAAGGTGATGTGGTCAGAAAATTTTCTTACTAACTTAGCAGTGAAGTGTTTTTCATTATTATTATTATTATTATTATTATATATTTTGGCTAAGCAAAACATATTTCATTATCATATAGATCACTAGCGTAAGGGTTGTTTTGCCCACATGAAACGCTATATTAGGAATGAAACACTCCATGCCTCTAGATGTCAATGAAAAAATATAAGTATAAAAAAATAACTTAGTAAGAAAAGTTTTTTTTTCTCCCCCAAACTAAAATTTAACCATTAATGATTTGAAAAATATCTTAAAACACTATCTATATTTATAGATTTAATATTTATATATATATACATATATATATAATTTTCTAAGAAATTCTTGTAAAAAAATAACTTAAAAAATTCTTAAATAATTATTGATATATTTAAAACTAAATTTTAATGATAAAATAATTAAACATGTCAAAACTGGTTGATGCCCCTAATCCGAATCCAACCCTTTTAATAATCGTGTTAGACAGATTAACACTATTATGACCCAAACCTTCTAATTTCGTATCGTTTTCGACTCATGTTCACGAATCATATTATGATTGTCACCCCAAGCTACCAAACAAGCATGTTTGGGAATTCTAAGAAAATTTATTTTTACAACCCATAGTTGTTGATTATAGTGCTCTTGCTACGAGGTACTATTTGAACGATTGTGATTGGTCAAATGTTTGGATCATTTGATTCTTTTTGGTTAAAATTTCGTCAGTTAGACAGTCAATTTGTGGGCCAATGCTCTTTTTCACTTGTCATCTCTGGAGGGCTAGGGACCGACCATCCAACCCTATCTATTTATATTTATATATTAATAAAAGGAAATAAAGCTTTTACTTGGAAACTTTCATTACAAAGAAAAGTCTTCTGTTTTGAATTTTTTTTTAAGAATCTCCTCACAATAGAAAGTTATTTTAGAGAAATAATTACTGTGAAATATTCAGTAAAAACTAATAAAATATTTTCTATAGTTCCATGAAAGGCCTGGAGATGCAAGTATTTATGATCTTACTCAGGATTTTGCCAATAGACCTCAATGATATAATTGAGTTCTATATGAATATATTTACAAAAGTACTTTCATGCCCAAATCACTTATAATGTATTAGAAAAATGGCTAGGGTTACAACATGGTTACTCCGAATAAGAATATATGAAATGTTTTATGGACGATTATGAGTAAATTTTGCAATTCACACAATGATCACGTAACATATACAGTTAATGTTGAGTCAGGGAGATCGAGTTGGAGGAAAAATCTATCATCAAAACTTTTGCTAATCTCTAAGAGGATCAAGATTTTTTTCCATCCACAATGTTCTATCCAAATTACAAAGATCATGATTTGAAAATTTTGATATTGAAAGTGTACACAATTTCTAATGTATATTTGACACATCAAATCTTTAATATATGTTTTTTGAGTTTAGATGTATCTCAATAATGTATGGGTGTAAATATCTAATAATACTAAATTCCAAATCTCACAAAGGGATTATATTGAATTCCTAAAATAACATTAATGATCATATGTAATTGAACTGATTTAGATTTTATAAGTCAAGAAACAACCTCGATCCAAACGTGATTATTGGGAGTTAAAGATGGAAAATAAAGGATTAAGTATGTAACTTATGAACGAGTGTTGGCTGTAGTGGCCAGGGTTTTCCTTAAAAAATGGAAAGGTCTTGAGTTCAAATCAACACGTTGGTCACCCACAAATAATTATCCTGACTTTTTGGTATGTGTGATTTGTGGAGTATTTCATGTACTCGAGGAATTTGGGGTGAAATATGATGTTCTAAGAGGCCAATTACCTCACATTTGCTAGTTAGGCTTACGAGTCCGAACACCCCCATCATAAAATAAAATCAGGAGCAATACTCGTGAATCATGAGGTGTAGTAGGTGAATTCATACCCCAACACAAACTACATTTTTTTTTTGATCGGGGTGTCCAGACCTACGAGCTATAATTTTTTTTTTTGTTTACACGACATGGGCAATGTATAGTATAACTTGTCATGACAATGACACTTTTCTATATAAATTGGGAAAAATAATAATAATAAAGAAGGCCAAATTTTTATATTGAAAACAAACAATTAATCAAGATCAACCAATTTGATGTTTTTAAAACTTTCACAGATGCTAGCAAACATCAAATAAGTAGACTTTTTCTTTTTACACCATTTCAAAAAAGCCGATAAAAGAGCAAATAAAATGGTAAGAACTAATCTAGCTTAGTTGATTTTAACTCATTAAAACTCTTTGATCTAATCCATCATACATGCCTTGATCAAAAAATTTGAAAAAAAGTTATTCACACACACACACCACACAAGATATAGGACGATGAAATCTTCTCCTACAAAACTATTCCTATATACCCTAAAAGGCATTTTCATTTTTTTTATTTTTAATGCAAAAGAAAAAAAAAAGATTTTTATTTTTTTGTCATTATTAAATTTTATTTTTTAAATATCATTAAATCTTAAAAACATAAATTTATTAACAAGTCATTCCTGATTTCTCTTAGTAGCCAAGGTAACAAAGTAGTCAAAGAAAAGGCAACAATATTTAAAAGAGTAAAAATGTAAAAAAGCCAATTAAGACCGACCATCACTTTATGGTACTAAGTAACCAATCAAATCTAACAAATAAATATATATATTATCTGAAATAAAATCCTCAAAATTAGGACCACTTGTCCTAAACCGTTAATTGACACGTGGATATCTAATACGTACACATGTCATGTAGGAAAGAACCCAGTTGTTCAGTGTTCTGCGTGGACACCTGATGGGTTGTAAGTGGACAGACCAAAATACCCTTTTTTTTGTTTTTTTATTGTTTCCTTCGTGACCAAGATTACGTTTTAAATTTCTTTATCTTCACAAAAGTATTGATCATGTACTCCGAGGACTACGGCTGTCAATTTATATCATATCAAACCTGAAATCCTATTCATATAATATGATAATTTTGTGTATGGATTGAAGATATGGTATTCAATAAATTTCCATTTAATAGGAATCCATTTTGATAACCTATCTGATCGATTTGTTATCAACCATATATCTCAATCCAATAAAATGTGAGAAATTGTAAAAATTATATTATATATTATATATTTTATTTAGATATATGTAGAGTTTATTTCAACTTTTAATATCAAATAGGATCGAATACAATCCAACCCGATCGTATTACACGACCTTTCAAGAGTCCAACTTGATTCTTTTTAATAATGGACTCATTCATCCCTTGGGTCATATTTGTGGCAACAATAATTTCTCCATTCTAAATTGTATTTGTTTGACCATAATAGCTCTTAATTAAGAAAAACAATTAACCAAGAAAAATTTAGAAATATTTGAATCACTAACTTAAAAAAAAAATAATAATATAAATTTTCTTTAAGAAAAAAGTTCCACCTAGACATTTGCAAAATTCAAAAGTCAAAAATAGGTTCCAATAAATTTTGGTGTTGGTTAAATTTTAACTTATGATTTCTCTGGGAATTTAAAAGCTGAGTACTTATAAAATAAGATTTTGGAATCCAATTTTTTTTTTTTTTTAGATAGAATACTAAATCAACCTACCAAGTGTTGAAGGCAACCTTGTTAGACAGGAATGCAAAGGAGAGTGGGTGTAAAACTGTGTCCAAACTCCAGAGAGTAGAGGATATTACTCACTATTAATGTGACCTTATATTATAAGGAGGAGATATTATATTTGCTTTAAAAATGATTGGGGTTAGTTTGTATAATATTTTATGTTTATAGTCTTCTTTTCTTTACATGCAATGGTGATTCATTTTTGTTTTTATCTACTTTTATAGGCCCACATGCATAGTACAAAGAATATTATTAATAAGTGGGGACTATGAAAACTTGTACTCTTAAGCCTTGTTTGGAAATGCACTTCTTTCCATTAGAATCTCACTTTCAAAATGTGTCATCGGTAAGAGTCTCAATGGTACCTATTTAACCAAAACCGATTGAAAACATTGATTCTGGATCCCATTTTATTGGAATTGATTAGAATCGGATCTCTTGAAATTAAACCAATTGAAAATCGAAATCAATAAAAGATGGAATCAAAATCATTTAAGGAGAAAAATTTTACGAGTTTGGTTTCAGTACCTTTACGATAAACAATTAAACACATTTCACTTTAGGATAAAAACAAATATATTTCACCATCTCAAATAGTTTTTTGAATGGAGAATCTAAGAAATATATGATTTACTGATAATTTTCTCAAAAGATTAAGGAGTATATATGTATATAGCACTACAGTTTGGGGTATGCTTAGGCTTTAAAATGGGTTGGGTTTCGGGTGGGATATGAGCATATTTATATTCATATTCGAAATTTTTTTATTCTGAATTTAGATTTGGATTTTAATCCAACTCAGTTCCTTTTAGTAAAAATCATATCCAAACCATTTTGCTTTCACTAAATTTGGGTCTGGATCCAACTTAATTGAATTACTTAATTAGGGTTAGATAATTTCTTACCATTCAACCTTTTGTTGCTATATTTCTTTTTTAATTGCTATATTATTCTATTGTATTATTATAATGCATTTAGTTTATACGAATTCATATTATATTAAAGCAATAGGAAAAAGATATTTTGAAAAAATATAAAATACAATTTTCAAAGCAATACATTACTCGACCCAGGCAGATGTAGGGATATGTATCCGACTCGGGTTAAGGGACATCAACCCATATTTTTATTCGGATCTACTCCAAGGGTCTAAACCCACTAAATTCATATCACTTGAATTTTGCATAAAATCCAACTCATTTTTTATGCCCAGGTTTAATTTTTTTTTTCCCAATTAAAAACAAGAGTAAATTACAATTTGACCTCCTTTGATTTTGCATAATTCCGTGTTGACCCCTTTACCTTTTAAAAGATAATGTTTATGTCCCAATGTTACTTGACCATTTTTACCCTCTCATTTTAAAAAACCAAACAAACAGAAAAGATCAGATTGAATACAATTCTATGTTGGTGAGTACTCCATTAACTCTTAATGAAATTTTCGTGATTCCTCTATTCTCAACTCTAACTCTTAAAAATTGTAGAATAGCTTTTATAATAAAGTAAAATACACTTTTAAACTTTTTTTTTTTTAACGGAAAATATACAAAAGGGGTATATGAATCCGTTTGATAACTTTAGGGAGATAAGTGCAGTTGTCATAACATAACTTTAGGGGGGGTCAATGGAAATATGTGAAATCAGAAAGGGTCGAAGTGTAATTTACCTAAAAATAAAGTGTTTTGTTAGGATGTTACCTTCTCAATCTTGTAACCCAAAGGCTAGAATAGTATTTTACACCTTGTCCTTTTGCTTTTCATTATTTTTTTACTAGTAAATGTTTGCCCCACTCGTAGTCGTAGATAGACATTTATCGAAAATATGAGTCTCATTGGTTGGTTATGGTTGCAGTTATGGATATAAGGATTTTATTTTGTTCCTTAAATTGGATTATATGAACCATGCCTAAAGGTGGTCCCAATGCCTAGTAATTGCCACTGTTTTTTTTTTTTTTTTTTTTTAATTTAATTTTTTTTGCGATGGATAATAATTGGTTAGCTAAACATTCATCAATGGGGCTTTTTGGGCTAATCCCATCCAATCTTGGATTGGGTTTTAGTTAGTGATTCTAAACTTAGATCCATTATATATTGGGCTGGGAAGGGTGGGGTGGGGTGGGGTGGGGTCATTTCATATTTATGGATGAGTTTGGGCTTGTGTTCTAGGATAATCAAGCAGCCTGACTTGATAACTTCCATGGACTGAAGGACAATGTAGAAACTGGATCGAGCGAGGTTCTCATTTGGGCTACTTGGATTGCAATGTTGGACCAAATGTCACCCTAACCCTCTACAATTAATAGTTTGGATATAAAATATGAAAAAAAAATCATGAAAAATCTTTTTTTGTTTTTTAATATCATATATAAGACTTTGAAAATGGAGGCGACTGACCTCCAAACTTTAAAATTGAAATCCATTGGGAAAACAAGTATTTTTTTTATTTTTTTAAGTTTCTTAGCATTTAATACTCTATGATAACCATGTGGCATTAGGTCATTTTTTTAGGGCCATATGTATTGGTGGTCCATATAGATGTGACTAGCATAGCTTCGTACATTCCAACCCCACAAAAGTTTTTCATTGTGTAACAGGGTAAGTTAGGAAGTTACCCAATTTCAAACAAATGCTCAAAGGGAGCAATCTCTGTCGCTTGTTTTACTATTGAGCCAACTCTCTGAGTATGTTATCTATTAATTTTTCATCTAAATGAAATTATGAAAAATGTATACAAAATCATTAAACCATTTAACTTTTCCATAAGAATATGATTCATTGCAATCAACAATTTAACTAATCATTCGAGTCCAATTTCTTTGTTAGTGAAATAATATGATCAATAGAAGTTCACTAGATCCAAGTTGGGGAGAGTGCAATTTTGGTGACCCGCCTGAGACCACACATTCCCGTTGTCCATGTGTATTAAATTGCATCCCAAAATTCCAAAAAAAAAAAAAAAACATTCACGTTATGCACGTTGGGATGCTTTCAATACACGTAAACCAATGAGAATGAGTGGTCTTGGTGCAATTTAGAAAATGTTAATCTCCACAAAATGACATTTGAATGGTATATAGTAGCGCTCAATCGAAAGATGAAAAGTCATAGTGCACCAGTAGCAAACGTGGGCTATCAATTAGGGGCCGAAGCCAAATAACATGACGTATGTAAGAGCTGGCAATTGCAGTAAGTAGTCAGTGGTCAAGATGGGTGGTGAGCTAGGTTTGGGACATGAAGGAGATAGAAATGAATTCTTTTTCATTATTTTCATATAAAATACTTTTATTATTTTTAAAATCCAATTCATAAGTAAAAAAGAAGAAGAAGTGTAACACCCCTTGTACTTTGAAGGCATGGAAGTATATATATATATATATATATATATATATTTTATATAAGACACATTAGAGATGAAAGTCTTCACTATAGTTCCAATTTGTATTCTTGGAGTTGTCTCTTATCTTATGATAATTTGTTGGGCTTCATGTAAACATGTTGACTTTAAACCAATCCAATGGTTTAAATTTATTCTTTTATATGGTTAATCAAATTTTGAACAATATTTAAATCATGTGGTCTATTTGTGCTCTACATGTTCACATGCGGAGGGTTTGGGACCGACATCAATGTGTGGTTGCTTTTAAGCTTTTTTAATTTTTTTAATTTTTTTTTCAATCAACCGTGTTCCTTAAGAGATCATTTAAGTCAATAATCAACCCAATAGATCCAAATTATGTGATTTATTAATTAAATTAGTACTTTTTAATGTTAAAGTAGTTCAACTAATTTTTTATTATTACGATCACTTTTGATCCGTCAAACAAATTTTTGTGTGAATGTTTTGTGCTTGGTTGTCCAACTTTGTAAATTTTCACAAATTTTTGTTTATGCTTTGTTGTTATGTATGACCAATCCTATTGTTTAAGAGATCTCTTAGGTTTTTTAGAAGCCAATGGACCTAACTCATCCTCACAAAACCAGCTTGTAAGGTGAGGATCGTCCCAAGTTTATCTACAGCTCAAGGTCTTAATACCAAAAAAAAAAAAAAAAAAAAAATTAATAATAATAATGAAATTTTGAATAGAAAAATCTGGGATTTTCTATAAAAGGGACTTAAGACATTGAAATCAATGGATTTAAAAAAAAAAAACAAAAACACGAAGAAATAGATAGATCAAAAGAAATTTATGTAGAACAATTTAAAGATGAGGGATTAGGGGAGAAAAAAAATAAAGGGGTTAGAGGTTGATAATGAGGGCATTTAAGTCATTTAGCATTAAAATTGATTAGAGAAGATGGAGGTCAAGGCGGAATGTCAGTCGTTTGAAAACACGGAGAAGCTTTTTCGTTTCCTCTAGAAGCCGTAGCTGTAGATTAAGGTGCTACCGCTAGGAGGTAGTAGGTACCGTTTGAATGATTGTGATTGGTCAAAAATATTTAGATATTCTGATTTGATTTGGAGTTTAAACTTTCTTTTGTTAGACCGTCAAATTTGTGGGCCAATACTCTTTTTCACCTGTCGTCTTTTGAGGGTTAGGGACCGACCATCCAACCCTATGTATTCATATATCAATAAAAAGAAGTAAAGCATTTACTCGGAAACTTTCCTTATAAAGAAAGACTAATGCCCGAATGACACCACACAAGGCTGACACAAATGTAGACATAGATGCTTTTTACTCGTATATGATACAAAAATATTTGCAGTTATGTGCACGTCACCTCGTCATTGTGTTATCTTGGCATGACTCAAAAAGAAAGTATCACCTCACAAAAAGAAAAGTCAAATGTTTTGAATATTTTAAGAATTTGCAAATAATATAAACATATTTTAAGAGTAAAAGTTACTAGGTTTATTCACTGAAAAATAACTATTTGGCTCAATCTAGCTATCCAAGGTCAATGGATGCAAGAATCTATGATCCTAACACCCAAGAATTGGCTCAATGGCAATTTCGGACCGATAAACAGTTAATGTTGGTAGGTTGTGAGTTCGATACCTAATATGAATAATCATTCATCAAGGATTACCTGTGAAGGTGCACCCTCACTTACTTGATGAGTGTGATTTATGGGCGTTGCACGTGTCCTAGGACTAGTCTTTGGACAAGACCATGGTCTATGGATTGGGCAAAACCCAAATACGTCCCGATCCACTATTTACAGGGATACCCGGTTATCAAAAAAAATAAAAATATCTATGATCCTACTTGAGATTTGCAAATAGATTTTGTTGATATAATTTTTTTTCTTCTAAATTTGTACAAACATGGTATATTAGCAAAATTACTTTGATGTACTCGTAAAAAAAGTACTTTTATGCCTAAGTCATTTTTTTGTGTGTGTGGATAAGTTAGAAAAATCTATGAAGGGGCTTGAACTCAAGACTTCTCCTTATTTGGAAGGATGTCTGTTGTAGGATTTATAGTTAATTTTATTTATTGGGTTTTGTTGGGGGTAAGATTTGAGCTCAATACTTTTTTTTTTTTTAGTGTGATTATTGTAGAGTTTTTCCATTTTTGGTGAAATCTTAATTAAGAGAACTTTTTCCTTATTTGTGATAGTTGAAAGTCAAAGATTCGTTCTTTTTCTTTTTTTTAAAGAGTTTTAAAGATAACTTTCTAAATATTTAGTCTCACATCGAGTAAATATAAAACTTATGCTCAACTTATAAATGTTTCCACTCTCCTACTTATTTGAGTGTGAGAGAAAAAGACTAGGCCTAGTGCACACATGGGAGTCCAAGGCACCATGAAATTGCAGTCCATTGTGTTTGGGGCCAACTCGTCGAAAACCTTAGTGCTCTTGTGCGCAAGTAGGGAGGGTGCAATCTTCGATTTAAGCCTCGCATGAAAAGGGTCAACTTTTGCTCAAATTTATTTGATCATTTTTTACTTAAAGATCTCATTTCAACTATTGATCTGATAAGTTCATTTCAACTATTCTTATTGTTTGATTTATATAATCTTTTTTTGATTTAGATTTATACATTAGGCTCAATAATGTCTTGGCCACTTATAATATATAAGAAAAAAGATTAAGATTACAAATTACACTATGATTATTTAAATAAGAACGCATGGTGTTTTATCAACGATTATAAGTACATTCTGTCACTTGCAAAACAATAACTTAAATATGCATAATTAACGTCGAGTAGTGACGTGAATCAAGAGAAAAAAAAAACTACTAAATCAATCTAAAGCAAAGTATTATAATTGAGAGGGAAAAAATAGGATAAAGTAAACAATTTTAAACCCTAATCATTTTTCTAATACATTTGAGTGACTTGGACATCAAAGTACTTTTTCAAATACATCATTAATGTATAGTTTTGCCTATGAGTTAATAAAAACACCTGACTTAAGTATCACACCATCAAAAATATTAGCAAAACAATGATATTTTTGATGGGTTAAAGTTATTAACTATTTAATATTTGAATTAATATAATCAATAACATAATAATTGTTTAATGTTTACTTTTAAATAAAATAGGATTGCGTGGGTGTAATCGATGAGACTTAGATACCTGTAGTTATACCATTTGACAAAGAAATATCATTTCAATAAGGAAAAAAGATCGCATGTACACAGAATGTCTTAGTTATTTGTTCATTTGACATGCAGTTCACTTTTATTTTAGTTGGATGGGAGGGTTCAGCATACGATTGGCAAGTCTTTCAATATGTACTTACAATCCGAATTTGAATTTACCACATCCTTTTATTGGTAATGAAATATTATTTTATTTTCTTAATTTTGATATTTTTTATGTACCTATTAAGACAATTTAAATTTATTGAAAAAAATATCTTAATTGTCCTTGAAAAATATTACATGGTTGATATGGGTCACCAAAATATACGAGGATATTTTGCATCATTTCGTAATATACAATATCACATACATGATCTCTGTAGAGGAAATGGCTCAAGAATAAATGAGGAGTGATTCGATTATTATCACTTTTTGTATAATAACGTTATTGAGCGTTACTTCGGTATACTAAACAAACGATTCCTGATTTTGAAACGGATAACTTCATATTCTTTTGTAACTCAAGCACATATTGCATGTGTATGCATGGCTTAACATAATTTCATCCGACAAAAATCAGTTACTGATAGTTGGTTTACACAATATAATGATGAAAATGTTGACATTGATAGAGGAAGTACGTCTAATATAATATTAAATAAAGTTGATGTTGAATTGACTATTAATATGAATATTGTACGAGATAGAGATTATTCAGCAAATTTATAATGTAATATATACATGATGATGTAAAATTTTATTTAATTCTTTATTATTTATTTGATAGTCATTAAGTATGTTAATACATAAAAAATAAAATTGAATTTTATTTTTTATTTTTTTATTTTTTAATATTAAATCCTATGTTTATACTTATTGTTAAAATATTATTACTAATATCAAATAAATAAAAAAAATTTAATATTATTTTTAATTTCATCTAATAAATTCTGAACAATAGGTTACTAAACAGTTCAACCTCTTAATAGTATAATTAGACAGCATATTACCAAATAGTATACTCAATTCAGTAAGTTACTTCAGCAACATCAACAACTTTCTATCAGCTTCAACTACTTAATTTAGCATCAACAACTTTACACACAACTTTTCCAAATAGAGCATAGATGGCCAATTATATATATATATATATATATATATATATATATATATATATATATATATATATATATATAATAAATTCTCAAAATTCGGACCACTTGTCCTAGATCGTTGGATTGACACATTGGTATCTCATACGTACACATGACATGTAGGAAAGAATCCTGTTGTTCTGCGATCTGCATGGACACCTGATGGATTGTAAGTGAACAAACCAAAATCCATTTTTTTTTACTATATCCTTCATGACCAAGATTACGTTTTAAATTTCTTTAACTATGAATGATGGGTTACTATACATGTTCTTGAGCTACATAAAATTTTTGATCATGTTCTCATGGGACTACTACTGTTAATGTATATCATATCAAACCTAAAATCCTATCCATTCTATATAATATGATAATTTTGTATATGGATTGAGGATTTGGGATTCGATAAATTTCCATTTAATAAGAATCCATTTTGATAACCTATCTAATCGATTTGCTATCAATCATATATCCCAATCCAATAAAATGTGAGAAATTTTAAAAATTATACTATATATTTTATATTTTATTTATATATATGTAGAGTTTATTTCTACTTTTAATATCAAATAGGATCGAATACAATCCAACCCGATCTTATTACATGACCCTTCAAAGTCCAACCTGATTCTTTTTGATAATGGGCTCATTGATCCCTTGGGTCATATTTGTGGCAGCAATAGTTTCTCCATTCTAGATTGTATTTGTTTGACCATAATACCCCTTAATTAAGAAAAATAATTAACTAAGAAAATTTAGAAATATTTGAATTAGTAACTTAAAAAAATAATATAAATTTTCTTTATAAAAAAAATCATAATTTGTGTTCCATCTAGACATTCGTAAAATTCAAAAGTCAAAAATAGGTTCAGATAGATTTTGGTGTTGGCTAAATTTTAACTTATGATTTCTCTGGAAATGCAGAAGCTAAGTGCTAATAAAATAAGATTTTGGAATCCAATTATATATATAGGGGGTGGTTCAAGGGACATATGTAAAAACAATGGTTTTTCAAAATATGGGTTAGAGGTTTTGGATTAAGCTGATTTTTTGCGAGGACGGTCACTATGATGAGAAGATCATCCTCACCAAAAATCAGCTCAATCTGAAACTTCTAAATCCATCAAAAGTGATTTACAAATTATTGATAAAAATTGAAAAAAATCAACGGTCCACATTCTAAATCAATTTTAGTGGGGTTAGAAGTCTCAGATTGAACTGATTTTTTTTTTGGATGATCTTCCCATCATAAAGATCATCCTCACAAAAAATCGGCTCAATCCGAAACTTCTAACGCATATTTTGAAAATTTATTACTGTTAAATTATTTTTACGTATGTTTTTTCATGTCCCTTGATCCTGATTCATATATATATATATATAAACCAACCAACCAAAATAAACTTTTGAAGGAAATCTTATTAGATGTCAAAAAAAAAAAAAAGACTGATTTCTTATTAATTTGTAATTGCCATGTGGAGTGCAAAAGAGAGAGGGTGTAAAACTGTATCCCAACTCCAGAGCGTAAAGGATATTACTCACTATTAATGTGACATTATATTATAAAGAGGAGATATTATATTTGCTTTAACAATGATATTGATGTTAGTTTGTATAATATTTTATGTTTATAGGCTTCTTTTCTTTACATGCAATGGTGATTCATTTTTGTTTTTATATACTTTTACATGCCTACATGCAGAGTACAAAGAATATTATTAATAAGTGGGGACTATGAAAAACTTATACACTTGGACCTTGTTTGAGAATGCACTTCTTTTCATAAGAATCTCAGTTGCAAAATTTGTCATTGGTAATAGTGTCAATAGTACCTATCTAACCAAAATCGAAAACATCGATTCTAGATCCCATTTTACTGGAATTGATTAGTATCGGATCTCTTGAAACTGAACCAATCGAAATCAATAAAAGATGGAATCAAAATCATTTAAGGATGAAAATTTTACGATTTTGGTTTCAGTCCCTTTACAATAAATAAATAAACACATTTCACTTTAGGATAAAAACAAACATATTTCACGATCTTAAATAATTTTTTGAATAGAGAATCTAAGAAATATATTGTGGTGCCCTGCCAAACGCTAACACAAAGCCTCATGTCAGATCTCGAGGTACAAGGTGGCACCTTGAAATTTTGGCATGGTCTTCTCTGTTTATGTTAGCATTTCAAGGCGTTCAACTTGCACCTGATAAACGACATACAATCCTGCATATATACATACAAAAATAAAATACTAGCGGAAGCATATATACATCTAATAACGTACGATAGATTAGAGTGCGGAAGAAGAAATTTATATACGGGTGAAAGCGCCCTCGATTCGTGGGGTGCGCGGATCCGCTTTTGACCTTTGAGTTTGGGAGTCGCCACCTAGTTATTGTGGTCTAGGAACCGATCATTAACTCTAAAAAAAAAAGACAACTAATCTACGAAAGAAAATACTGAGTCCGGGGATCACATTACGGGGTTAGAAGGTGTTAGGCACTAACCCCGCCTGACAAACGCCAGTCTCTACTAATTTCCAAATAAACTACATTGCTAAAAAGACCTAAATAAAAATAAATAAATAAATTATATTCACGAACGCAACGGTTTTGTTCCTTCAGATCTGGTAGAATAGCTCATTGTACAACATTTCTCGCTTCGTTCTATCACCAGATTCGTTTCGGATCTCCAAAACGAGGTACTTTCTTCTTAGATCTGAATTTTCTTATTTTTTTCTGGATTTCTATATGTTTTTGAAGAGTTTCTAGGTGTTTTTTGAGCTAAAATTGGGGTATGGATGTTAGGTAAGGAGTTGGGACTTCAAAATTAGGGTTTATGGGAGGCTAGGGAAGCTTTTTGACCTACTTTTTCTAGGATTTCTTTTTTGATACGAAAATAGAGTGTGGAGGCTCTTATTTATAAAGTTTTTTAGAAGAATTAAGGTTTGATTATGGTTTCTTTTAGGATTTTAATTAAGATTTTGACTTTAGTCTTATGAGATTGACTTAGTCTTTAGGGTTTTGACTTTAGTCTTATGAGATTGACTTGATTAGTTTAGATTAGGGTTTTGACTTTAGTCTTTCTTGATTGACTTTTAATATCTCGACTTTAGTCTTACTTGATTGACTTTAGGATTGACTTTAGTTTTACTTGATTGACTTTAATTTTTGGAAAACCCCCTTTTATTATATTTTTAATTCTTTGGGCCCCCAGATGGAGGAATCCTTGAATAAATATCCTGACAACCATCAATAATTTTGCCTAAAAGTCTGATTGATCGATTTTTTGGTTTAAAATTTTAAATTAATTTTATTAATGTTTTAAACTAATTGCCACTGTTTTTTTTTTTTTAATTTAATTTTTTTTGCGATGGATAATAATTGGTTAGCTAAACATTCATCTATGGGGCTTTTTGGGCTAATCCCATCCAATCTTGGATTGGGTTTTAGTTAGTGATTCTAAACTTAGATCCATTATATATTGGGCTGGGAAGGGGTGGGGTGGGGTCATTTCATATTTATGGATGAGTTTGGGCTTGTGTTCTAGGATAATCAAGCAGCCTGACTTGATAACTTCCATGGACTCAAGGACAATGTAGAAACTGGATCGAGCGAGGTTCTCATTTGGGCTACTTGGATTGCAATGTTGGACCAAATGTCACCCTAACCCTCTACAATTAATAGTTTGGATATAAAATATGAAAAAAAAATCATGAAAAATCTTTTTTTGTTTTTTAATATCATATATAAGACTTTGAAAATGGAGGCGACTGACCTCCAAACTTTAAAATTGAAATCCATTGGGAAAACAAGTATTTTTTTTATTTTTTTAAGTTTCTTAGCATTTAATACTCTATGATAACCATCTGGCATTAGGTCATTTTTTTAGGGCCATATGTATTGGTGGTCCATATAGATGTGACTAGCATAGCTTCGTACATTCCAACCCCACAAAAGTTTTTCATTGTGTAATAGGGTAAGTTAGGAAGTTACCCAATTTCAAACAAATGCTCAAAGGGAGCAAACCCTGTCGCTTGTTTTACTATTGAGCCAACTCTCTGAGTATTTTATCTATTAATTTTTCATCTTAATGAAATTATGAAAAATGTATACAAAATCATTAAACCATTTAACTTTTCCATAAGATTATGATTCATTGCAATCAACAATTTAACTAATCATTCGAGTCCAATTTCTTTGTTAGTGAAATAATATGATCAATAGAAGTTCACTAGATCCAAGTTGGGGAGAGTGCAATTTTGGTGACCCGCCTGAGACCACATTCCCGTTGTCCATGTGTATTAAATTGCATCCCAAAATTCAAAAAAAAAAAAAAAAACATTCGCGTTATGCACGTTGGGATGCCTTTCAATACACGTAAACCAATGAGAATGAGTGGTCTTGGTGCAATTTCGAAAATGTTAATCTCCACAAAATGACATTTGGATGGTATATAGTAGCGCTCAATCGAAAGATGAAAAGTCATAGTGCACCAGTAGCAAACGTGGGCTATCAATTAGGGGCCGAAGCCAAATAACGTGACGTATGTAAGAGCTGGCAATTGCAGTAAGTAGTCACTGGTCAAGATGGGAGGTGAGCTAGGTTTGGGACATGAATGAGAAAGAAATGAATTCTTTTTCATTATTTTCATATAAAATACTTTTATTATTTTTAAAATCCAATTCATAAGTAAAAAAGAAGAAGAAGTGTAACACCCCTTGTACTTATGAAAGGCATGGAAGTATATATATATATATATATATATATATATATATATATATATATATATATATATATATATATATATATATATATATTTTATATAAGACACATTAGAGATGAAAGTCTTCACTATAGTTCCAATTTGTATTCTTGGAGTTGTCTCTTATCTTATGATAATTTGTTGGGCTTCATGTAAACATGTTGACTTTAAACCAATCCAATGGTTTAAATTTATTCTTTTTATATGGTTAATCAAATTTTGAACAATATTTAAATCATGTGGTCTATTTGTGCTCTACATGTTCACATGCGGAGGGTTTGGGACCGACATCAATGTGTGGTTGCTTTTAAGCTTTTTTAATTTTTTTAATTTTTTTTTCAATCAACCGTGTTCCTTAAGAGATCAATTAAGTCAATAATCAACCCAATAGATCCAAATTATGTGATTTATTAATTAAATTAGTACTTTTTAATGTTAAAGTAGTTCAACTAATTTTTTATTATTACGATCACTTTTGATCTGTCAAACAAATTTTTGTGTGAATGTTTTGTGCTTGGTTGTCCAACTTTGTAAATTTTCACAAATTTTTGTTTATGCTTTGTTGTTATGTATGACCAATCCTATTGTTTAAGAGATCTCTTAGGTTTTTTAGAAGCCAATGGACCTAACTCATCCTCACAAAACCAGCTTGTAAGGTGAGGATCGTCCCAAGTTTATCTACAGGTCAAGGTCTTAATACTAAAAAAAAAAAAAATAAATAATAATAATAATAATAATAATAATAATGAAATTTTGAATAGAAAAATCTGGGATTTTCTATAAAAGGGACTTAAGACATTGAAATCAATGGATTTAAAAAAAAAAAAAAAAAAAACGCGAAGAAATAGATAGATCAAAAGAAATTTATGTAGAACAATTTAAAGATGAGGGATTATGGGAGAAAAATAAAAGGGTTAGATGTTGATAATGAGGGCATTTAGGTCATTTAACATTAAAATTTATTAGAGAAGATGGAGGTCAAGGCGGAATGTCAGTCATTTGAAAACACGGAGAAGATTTTTCGTTTCCTCTAGAACCCGTAGCTGTAGATTAAGGTGCTACCGCTAGGAGGTAGTAGGTACCGTTTGAATGATTGTGATTGGTCAAAAATATTTAGATATTCTGATTTGATTTGGGGTTTAAACTTTCTTTTGTTAGACCGTCAACTTGTGGGCCAATACTCTTTTTCACCTGTCGTCTTTTGAGGGTTAGGGACCGACCATCCAACCCTATGTATTCATATATCAATAAAAAGAAGTAAAGCATTTACTCGGAAACTTTCCTTATAAAGAAAGACTAATGCCCGAATGACACCATACAAGGCTGACACAAATGTAGACATAGATGCTTTTTACTCGTATATAGTGGAAAAATATTTGCAGTTATGTGCACGTCACCTCGTCATTGTGTTATCTTGGCATGACTCAAAAAGAAAGTATCACCTCACAGAAAGAAAAGTCAAATGTTTTGAGTATTTTAAGAATTTGCAAATAATATAAACATATTTTAAGAGTAAAAGTTACTAGGTTTATTCACTGAAAAATAACTATTTGGCTCAATCTAGCCATCCAAGGTCAATGGATGCAAGAATCTATGATCCTAACACCCAAGAATTGGCTCAATGGCAATTTCGGACCGATAAACAGTTAATGTTGGTAGGTTGTGAGTTCGATACCTAATATGAACAATCATTCATCAAGGATTACCTGTGAAGGTGCACCCTCACTTACTTGATGAGTGTGATTTATGAGCGTTGCACGTGTCCTAGGACTAGTCTTTGGACAAGACCATGGTCTATGGATTGGGCAAAACCCAAATACGTCCCGGTCCACTATTTACAGGGATACCCGGTTATCAAAAAAAATAAAAATATCTATGATCCTACTTGAGATTTGCAAATAGATTTTGTTGATATAATTTTTTTCTTCTAAATTTGTACAAATATGATATATTAGCAAAATTACTTTGATGTACTCATAAAAAATAAAAAAAAAACTTTTATGCCTAAGTCATTTTTTTTTTTTTTTTGTGTGGATAAGCTAGAAAAATCCATGAAGGGGCTTGAACTCAAGACTTCTCCTTATTTGGAAGGATGTCTGTTGTAGGATTTATAGTTAATTTTATTTATTGGATTTTGTTGGGGGTAAGATTTGAGCTCAATACTTTATTTTTTTTTTTTAGTGTGATTATTGTAGAGTTTTTCCATTTTTGGTGAAATCTTAATTAAGAGAACTTTTTCCTTATTTGTGATAGTTGAAAGTCAAAGATTCGTTCTTTTTCTTTTTTTAAAGAGTTTTAAAGATAACTTTCTAAATATTTAGTCTCACATCGAGTAAATATAAAACTTATGCTCAACTTATAAATGTTTCCACTCTCCTACTTATTTGAGTGTGAGAGAAAAAGACTAGGCCTTGTGCACACATGGGAGTCCAAGGCACCATGAAATTGCAGCCCATTGTGTTTGGGGCCAACTCGTCGAAAACCTTAGTGCTCTTGTGCGCAAGTAGGGAGGGTGCAATCTTCGATTTAAGCCTCGCGTGAAAGGAGTCCACTTTTGCTCAAATTTATTTGATCATTTTTTACTTAAAGATCTCATTTCAACTATTGATCTAATAAGTTCATTTCAACTATTCTTATTGTTTGATTTATATAATCTTTTTTTGATTTAGATTTATACATTAGGCTCAATAATGTCTTGGCCACTTATAATATATAAGAAAAAAGATTAAGATTACAAATTACACTATGATTATTTAAATAAGAACGCATGGTGTTTTATCAACGATTATAAGTACATTCTGTCACTTGCAAAACAATAACTTAAATATGCATAATTAACGTCGAGTAGTGACGTGAATCAAGAGGAAAAAAAACTACTAAATCAATCTAAAGCAAAGTATTATAATTGAGAGGGAAAAAATAGGATAAAGTAAACAATTTTAAACCCTAATCATTTTTCTAATACATTTGAGTGACTTGGACATCAAAGTACTTTTTCAAATACATCATTAATGTATAGTTTTGCCTATGAGTTAATAAAAACACCTGACTTAAGTATCACACCATCAAAAATATTAGCAAATCAATGATATTTTTGATGGGTTAAAGTTATTAACTATTTAATATTTGAATTAATATAATCAATAACATAATAATTGTTTAATGTTTACTTTTAAATAAAATAGGATTGCGTGGGTGTTATCGATGAGACTTAGATACTTGTAGTTATACCATTTGACAAAGAAATATCATTTCAATAAGGAAAAAAGATCGCATGTACACAGAATGTCTTAGTTATTTGTTCATTTGACATGCAGTTCACTTTTATTTTAGTTGGATGGGAGGGTTCAGCACACGATTGGCAAGTCTTTCAATATGTGCTTACAATCCGAATTTGAATTTACCACATCCTTTTATTGGTAATGAAATATTATTTTATTTTCTTAATTTTGATATTTTTTATATACCTATTAAGACAATTTAAATTTATTGAAAAAAATATCTTAATTGTCCTTGAAAAATATTACATGGTTGATATGGGTCACCAAAATATACGAGGATATTTTGCATCATTTCGTAATATACAATATCACATACATAATCTCTGTAAAGGAAATGGCTCAAGAATAAATGAGGAGTGATTCGATTATTATCACTTTTTGTATAATAACGTTATTGAGCGTTACTTCGGTATACTGAAGAAACGATTTCTGATTTTGAAACGGATAGCTTCATATTCTTTTGTAACTCAAGCACATATTGCATGTGTATGCATGGCTTAACATAATTTCATCCGACAAAAATCAGCTACTGATAGTTGGTTTATACAATATAATGATGAAAATGTTGACATTGATAGAGGAAGTACGTCTAATATAATATTAAATAAAGTTGATGTTGAATTGACTATTAATATGAATATTGTACGAGATAGAGATTATTCAGCAAATTTATAATGTAATATATACATGATGATGTAAAATTTTATTTAATTCTTTATTATTTATTTAATAGTCATTAAGTATGTTAATACATAAAAAATAAAATTGAATTTTATTTTTTATTTTTTTATTTTTTAATATTAAATCCTATGTTTATACTTATTGTTAAAATATTATTACTAATATCAAATAAATAAAAAAAATTTAATATTATTTTTAATTTCATCTAGTAAATTCTAAACAATAGGTTACTAAACAGTTCAACCTTTTAATAGTATAATTAGACAGCATATTACCAAATAGTATACTCAATTCAGTAAGTTACTTCAGCAACATCAACAACTTTCTATCAGCTTCAATTACTTAATTTAGCATCAACAACTTTACACACAACTTTTCCAAATAGAGCATAGATGGCCAATTATATATATATATATATAATAAATTCTCAAAATTCGGACCACTTGTCCTAGATCGTTGGATTGACACATTGGTATCTCATACGTACACATGACATGTAGGAAAGAATCCTGTTGTTCTGCGATCTGCATGGACACCTGATGGATTGTAAGTGAACAAACCAAAGTCCAATTTTTTTTACTATATCCTTCATGACCAAGATTATGTTTTAAATTTCTTTAACTATGAATGATGGGTTACTATACATGTTCTTGAGCTACATAAAATTTTTGATCATGTTCTCTTGGGACTACAACTGTTAATGTATATCATATCAAACCTGAAATCCTATCCATTCTATATAATATGATAATTTTGTATATGGATTGAGGATTTGGGATTCGATAAATTTCCATTTAATAAGAATCCATTTTGATAACCTATCTAATCGATTTGCTATCAATCATATATCCCAATCCAATAAAATGTGAGAAATTTTAAAAATTATACTATATATTTTATATTTTATTTAGATATATGTAGAGTTTATTTCTACTTTTAATATCAAATAGGATCGAATACAATCCAACCCGATCTTATTACATGACCCTTCAAAGTCCAACCTGATTCTTTTTGATAATGGGCTCATTGATCCCTTGGGTCATATTTGTGGTAGCAATAGTTTCTCCATTCTAGATTGTATTTGTTTGACCATAATACCCCTTAATTAAGAAAAATAATTAACTAAGAAAATTTAGAAATATTTGAATTAGTAACTTAAAAAAATAATATAAATTTTCTTTATAAAAAAAATCATAATTTGTGTTCCATCTAGACATTCGTAAAATTCAAAAGTCAAAAATAGGTTCAGATAGATTTTGGTGTTGGCTAAATTTTAACTTATGATTTCTCTGGAAATGCAGAAGCTAAGTGCTAATAAAATAAGATTTTGGAATCCAATTATATATATAGGGGGTGGTTCAAGGGACATATGTAAAAACAATGGTTTTTCAAAATATGGGTTAGAGGTTTTGGATTAAGTTGATTTTTTGCGAGGACGGTCACTATGATGAGAAGATCATCCTCACCAAAAATAAGCTCAATCTGAAACTTCTAAATCCATCAAAAGTGATTTACAAATTATTGATAAAAATTGAAAAAAATCAACGGTCCACATTCTAAATCAATTTTAGTGGGGTTAGAAGTCTCAGATTGAACTGATTTTTTTTTTGGATGATCTTCCCATCATAAAGATCATCCTCACAAAAAATCGGCTCAATCCGAAACTTGTAACGCATATTTTGAAAATTTATTACTGTTAAATTATTTTTACGTATGTTTTTTCATGTCCCTTGATCCTGATTTATATATATATATATAAACCAACCAACCAAAATAAACTTTTGAAGGAAATCTTATTAGATGTCACAAAAAAAAAAAAGATGATTTCTTATTAATTTGTAATTGCCATGTGGAATGCAAAAGAGAGAGGGTGTAAAGCTGTATCCCAACTCCAGAGCATAAAGGATATTACTCACTATTAATGTGACATTATATTATAAAGAGGAGATATTATATTTGCTTTAACAATGATATTGATGTTAGTTTGTATAATATTTTATGTTTATAGGCTTCTTTTCTTTACATGCAATGGTGATTCATTTTTGTTTTTATATACTTTTACATGCCTACATGCAGAGTACAAAGAATATTATTAATAAGTGGGGACTATGAAAAACTTATACACTTGGACCTTGTTTGAGAATGCACTTCTTTTCATAAGAATCTCAGTTGCAAAATTTGTCATTGGTAATAGTGTCAATAGTACCTATCTAACCAAAATCGAAAACATCGATTCTAGATCCCATTTTACTGGAATTGATTAGTATCGGATCTCTTGAAACTGAACCAATCGAAATCAATAAAAGATGGAATCAAAATCATTTAAGGATGAAAATTTTACGATTTTGGTTTCAGTCCCTTTACAATAAATAAATAAACACATTTCACTTTAGGATAAAAACAAACATATTTCACGATCTTAAATAATTTTTTGAATGGAGAATCTAAGAAATATATTGTGGTGCCCTGCCAAACGCTAACACAAAGCCTTATGTCAGATCTCGAGGTACAAGGTGGCACCTCGAAATTTCGGCATGGTCTTTTCTGTTTATGTTAGCATTTCAAGGCGTTTAACTTGCACCTGATAAACGACATACAATCCTGCATATATACATACAAAAATATAATACTAGCGGAAGCATATATACATCTAATAACGTACGATAGATTAGAGTGCGGAAGAAGAAATTTATATACGGGTGAAAGCGCCCTCGATTCGTGGGGTGCGCGGATCCGCTTTTGACCTTTGAGGTTTGGGAGTCGCCACCTAGTTATTGTGGTCTAGGAACCGATTATTAACTCTAAAAAAAAAAGACAACTAATCTACGAAAGAAAATACTGAGTCCGGGGATCACATTACGGGGTTAGAAGGTGTTAGGCACCAACCCCGCCTGACAAACGCCAGTCTCTACTAATTCCCAAATAAACTACATTGCTAAAAAGACCTAAATAAAAATAAATAAATAAATTATATTCACGAACGCAACGGTTTTGTTCCTTCAGATCTGGTAGAATAGCTCATTGTACAACATTTCTCGCTTCGTTCTATCACCAGATTCGTTTCGGATCTCCAAAACGAGGTACTTTCTTCTTAGATCTGAATTTTCTTATTTTTTCTAGATTTCTATATGTTTTTGAAGAGTTTCTAGGTATTTTTTGAGCTAAAATTGGGGTATGGATGTTAGGTAAGGAGTTGGGACTTCAAAATTAGGGTTTATGGGAGGCTAGGGAAGCTTTTTGACCTACTTTTTCTAGGATTTCTTTTTTGATACAAAAATAGGGTGTGGATGCTCTTATTTATAAAGTTTTTTAGAAGAATTAAGGTTTGATTATGGTTTCTTTTAGGGTTTTAATTAAGATTTTGACTTTAGTCTTATGAGATTGACTTGGTCTTTAGGGTTTTAATTTAGGGTTTTGACTTTAGTCTTATGAGATTGACTTGATTAGTTTAGATTAGGGTTTTGACTTTAGTCTTTCTTGATTGACTTTTAATATCTCGACTTTAGTCTTACTTGATTGACTTTAGGATTGACTTTAGTTTTACTTGATTGACTTTAATTTTTGGAAAACCCCCTTTTATTATATTTTTAATTCTTTGGGCCCGAGATGGAGGGATCCTTGAATAAATATCCTGACAACCATCAATAATTTTGCCTAAAAGTCTGATTGATCGATTTTTTGGTTTAAAATTTTAAATTAATTTTATTAGTGTTTCACTTTACATTATTTAATATTTTATTTATTAATTTAAGAATTTTTAATTATTAAAATTATAAAATTATCGTTAAGCCCTCTAAGATGACTTTTTGAGTTTTATGTCATTTTTCAATGTTCCAGGATGTTTTGAAATAAGTTTTTTGTATGGAATTAAATGAAAATATTGGTTTTTATCATTTATGAAATTTTTTGTGCGAAATGATTGCGAACTTTATGAGGGGCATTTTTGTAATTTTATCAAATTTTACTAAAATTGGCAAAATGATTTATTTGATTTTGATTTGTTATTTTATGTGTTTGAAAGGATTTTCCTATGCGTAATGTAGGCTCTAAGGATATTTTAAAGTTATGGGTATTTTGATAATTTAGTCATTTTTAGTGATTTTTATCGTGAAGCTTCTTTTTATCTGCAAGATGATGATTTCTATGTTTCTGGGGTCATATTTTCCTAGCGTAGCGTGATTTCAACAGTTTTGTCAGTTCAAGATACCTCATCCAGATTTTTGAAACATATCTGGTAACAAAATAAAGCATTGGCATAAATATCCATCATTGGGAACTGTTGCGATCGGGTTGACGAGTTGATTAATCAGGCGAATGCAAAAATGGGGTGTCTACAACGGGATCATACAAAAATTCATTACTTTAACAAAAGTCTTAATGCTCAGCACAAAATCTATAATACTTATGAACAAATTGAGTATAACCTCAATACTCACTAGGTGACGGACTCTGGTTGTCTATCTGACCCACCAGATGATCCTCACTTGTGCTCTATACCTACCTCGTCAAACTCTGAATCTGAAACTAAAAAAATGGAGAAGAAAATGGTAAATAACAATGGTTACCCAGTAGGGAATGAAACAATTTCTGTTAATAACCTTTCTTAACATGAACGAATAAACATACTGAATCATTTTAAAATATGTAAAATTTTACAGAAGAAACTACGATTAACTGGTACATATAGCAAGGGATGAGCAACTAAACATTTTAAAACTCATATTACATCGATCAGTAGTACTCATTATAACATTATCTTTTTATACAAGACTAATTGACCAAGTGAAAATATTAAACATGGATTTCATTTTATATATCAAAATAAGACAATAGATATATTATACACAATGGTGGAGTAGTGGAATTGAAGAGTTCGGATTCACGATTGGATCGCTCCCAGTCGGGACATGATGTTTCATAATAAAGTAGTAGTTCCTAATTTTGTGGTTGGTCGCTGTTTACCACACTTATTAGACTATTTATCCTGCTCAGGCTGGCCGTTTGACGTGACCGTAAGTAATGAGTCTCTTTTTTATGTGTCAGAACGTTCGACTACTATAGATTGTTAGTGATCACTGACTAATCATCTTCGTCTATGCCTATCAGGCGTGCATTTGATTCTGAAATATACAAATCATTCGTATACCACCTTTACATTACAAGTTCACTAGTAAAAATAGAGATGAATAAACCCGGATTCCAGTTGTGACTCTACTTTCATACGTGTCCTATACCACATATGAGCTTGGTAGTCCCTACCGTACATCACAGGATAGAATACCATTCTGGAGATATGACGTATTATTCCTTCCGGCATTCATAAACTCTTTAACAACTCACAAAATAGCTACATATATATATATATATTATTTTCTTTTCTTTGAAAACAAATAAAAAATTAACAATACAATGTTGAGAATAGATATCCAGTTTCCTACCATGCAACTGTGGTCACTTGCCTTAAAATAAATAACAGAACGGAAAAGTAAACAACGCCTCGCGTTAACAGAAAGTATATAAACATGCAATCAATAACATTATCCTTGGATATTTGTTCACCAACTTACACACAACACAACAATGTAAAATACAGACATCACCCCTTGGGTGTGACTCTGACATTTTACCGTTTCATACCATTTTTTTCTTTTTTCAATTTTTATAATTTTCAATCTCTTAAACAAAATATCCACTTTCTGATATTCATCAACTCAATATGAGTTCATTGAATATTAAATCATTTTTCTAGCTATGTAATTCATTTTTATTAATAACATTGAAAAAATACCAAAACTTATATCAAAATGGGGTCCGAGTGGTGCACAAGACCAAACTGACGGAAATAACTCGGTAAAATATCCTATCCACGTATAATTTGTTATAAAATACAATTAAACATATCAAATATGCAGGTTCCGGCGTGAATTTGAAATAACCAATTGAATTCTATATTTTTGAAAATACATTACAAATTTTTAATAAAATCCTAAATGCAATTTTTACAATATATGATTACTAATATAAATTGAGAATTCCTTACCATCTCTAGAACACAGAATTGAAACACGTGCACGAAAATCGAGGCAATCGACACAAAAATTGAGATGATTCAAACTTTGAAGCAGCTAATTTTTGAGTTTGGCCCGATGGTTTTGAAGATCTTGACACCGTCTTCTTTTCTCCCTTCTACGGCGGAGGACGGTTTAATCCCGAAACGGATGAAATCCGATGTCGAAGTTACGAAACTCTCGTATATAAATACAACTGATTTTTGACGATACGGGTGAAAAAGAAAGTGAAATGAAAAGATCTTGGATGGGTTTCGTAAATGTCGAGACTGCAAAAAAAATTAAAAAATTTATTTATATAAATTTTGGGACGAAATCGGTATTTTGCCTATTGTTTTGATGGATGATAACTTGATCGTCCGGACTCCAAAAGCAACGAATGAATACTCTATTTCGTCTAATTTTTCACTCAAGATCTAATGGTATAGTTAATTTTTATAAATTATATCTCTAACAAAAATTTACATTTTTGGTCTAATGGGGGCTTAAAATTGACGTCATTTTCGTTTTTGACAATAATTCAACTTTTTGAGCTCCGAAATTGACAAATAAATAGTTTATATTCAATAATTTTTCGTTACGAATCCAATGGTATAATTGAATCTTAGAAATTATTACTCTAGCAAAAAATCATTATTTTAGCTTGGTTCGACTCGAAAATTGAGGTTTTACAATTTTTTTATTCGGACTCACACTTGAGCGTGCTTATAGGCTAAAGTATATTTTTCGATCATTTTGAATCCAATGGTAAATTTAGATTCCATTAAAAATTATCAGAACCATTCTAAAGTTTTACCCCTAAGACCCACTTTCCGGATTTTCTTAAAATTCTATTATTTATTTTTTCTCGAGATACGAATCGAAAACTCTGGGTTTTACATATATGATTTACTTATAATTTTCTCAAAATATTGAGGAGAATATATGTATATAGCACTATGGTTTGAGGTATGCTTAGGCTTTAAAATGGGTCGGGGTCGGGTTTTGGGCGAGATATGAGCATATTCATATACATTTCCAAAAACTTTTATTCTGAATTTGGATTTGGATTTTAATCCAACTCAGATCCTTTTAACTAAAATCATATCCGAACTATTTTGCTTTCACTAAATCTGGGTCCGGATCCAACTTAACCGAATTACTTAATTCGATCGGATAATTTTCAACCATTCAACATTTTGTTGTTATATTTCTTTTTTAATTACTATATTATTCTATTGTATTATTATAATGCATTTATTTTATAAGAATTCATGTTATATTAAAGGAGTAGGAAAAAGATATTTTGAAAAAAAAATAAAATACAATTTTCAAAGTAATACATTATTTGACCTAGGCGGATATAGGGATATGTATCCAACTTGGGTCAAGAGACATCAACCAATGTCGGGCCTATATTTTTATTCGGATATAGTCCAAGGGTCTAAACCCACTAAATTTGTATCACTCGAAAAATATGACCCATTTTTTATGCCGAAGGTTTTATTTTTTCCCCAGTTAAAAATAAGGGTAAATTACAATTTGATCTCCTTTGATTTTGCATAATTTCATGTTGACCCCTTAACCTTTTTAAAGATAATGTTTATGTCCCAATGTTATTTGACCATTTTAACCCTCTTAATTTATATTTATATTTTAAAAAGAAAAGATCTCAAACAAACAGAAAAGACCAGGTTGAATACAATTCTAAGTTGGTGATTCTACCATTAACTCTCAATGAAATTTTCGTGATTCCTATGTTCTCAACTCTACTCTTAAAAATTGTAGAATAGCTTTTATAATAAAGTAAAATAAACTTTTAAACTTTTTTTTTTTTTTTAAACGGAAAATATACAAATGGGGTATATGAATCCGTTTGATAAATTTAGGGAGGTCAGTGCAGTTGTCATAACATAACTTTAGGGGGGGTAAATGGAACTATGTGAAATGATAAAGGGTAGAAGTGTAATTTACTTAAAAATGAAGTATTTTGTTAGGATTGTACCTTCTCAACCTTGTAACCCCAAGACTTGACTAGTAATTTTACACCTTGTCCTTTTGCATGCCATGTGGCACACTCTTTTCATTATTTTTTACTAGTAAATGTTTGCCCCACTCGTAGATAGACTTATGTGGAAAATATGAGTCTCATTGGTTGGTTATGGTTGCAGTTATGGATATAAGGATTTTATTTTGTTCTTTAAATTAGATTATATGAACCATGCCTATGGGTGGTCCCAATTTCTAGTAATTGCCACTGTTTTTTTTGTGATAGATAATAATTGGTTAGCTAAAGATTTACCAATGGGGCTAGTTTTGGCTAAGCCCATCCAATCGTGGATTGGGTTTGAAGTAGTGATTCAAAACTCTAAAGTCCATTATATATTTGGCTGGGTAGGGGTGGGGTCATTTCATATTTATGGATATGTTTGGGCTTGGGTTCTAGGAATATCAAGCAGCATGACTTGATAACTTACATGGACTGAAGGATCATGTAGAACCTGGATCGAGCGAGGTTCTCATTTGGACCACTTGGATTGCAATGTTGGACCAAATGTCACCTCCACCCTCTACAATTAATAGTTTGGATACAAAATATGAAAATACATATATATCATATATAAGACTTTGAAAATGGAGGCAACTAAACTCCAAAATTCAAATTTGAAATCCAATGGGAGAAAGCAAGTACTTTTTTTTTTAAAGTTTCTTAGCATTTTATGCTCTATAACCATGCAACATTAGGTCATGTTTTTTTGGGGCCATATGTATTGGTGGTACATATAGATAGACGGTCCTTTGGTCCATCTAGAGATAGGTGAATATTTATGGACCAACCCCACAAAAGTTTTTCATTTTGTAACAAGGTAAGTCATGAGGTCACCCAATTTCGAGCAATTGCCCAGAGGGACCAAACCCTGTCTCTTGTTTTATTGTTGAGCCAACTCTCTGGGTATTTTATCTTATCAATTTTTCATCTTAATGAAATTATGGGAAATGTATACAAAATCTTAAAACCATTTATTTAACTTCTCCATCCGAATCAACAATTTAACTAATTATTCAAGTCCAATTTATTTGTTAGTGAAATAATATGATCAATAGAACTTCCCTAGATCCAGGTTGGGGAGAGTGCAATTTTGGAGATCCACCTGAGACCACACATTCTAAAAAAAAAAAATTGCATCCCAAAGTTACAAAGAAAAAAAAACTCACGTTATGCACATTGAGATGTCTTTCAATATACGTGGACCAATGAGAATGAGTGGTATTGGTGCAATATCAAAAATGTTAATCTTCACAAAATGGCATTCGAATGATATATAGTAGCGCTCAATCGAAAGATGAAAAGTCATAGTGCACCAGTAGCAAACAAGGGCTATCGATTAGGGGCTGAAGCCAAACAACGTGACGTATGTAAGAGCTGGAAATTGTAGTAAGTAGTCAGTTGTCAAGATAGGTGGCATGCTAGGTTTGGGACACGAAGGAGAAAGAAATGAATTCTTTTTCATTATTTTCATATAAAATACTTTTATTATTTTTAAAATCCAATTAATAAGTAAAAAAGAAAAAGAAGTGTAGCACCCCTTGTACTTTTGAAAGACATGGAAGTATATATATATTTTATATATAAGACACAATAGAGATGAAAGTCTTCACTATGGTTCCAGTTTGTATTCTTGGGGTTGTCTCTATCTAGAGTAATTTGTTGGACTTCATGTAAACATGTTGACTTTAAACCAATCAATGGTTTAAATTTATTTCTTTTTATATGATTAATCAAATTGTGACCAACATGTTCACATGTGGAGGGTTTGGGACCGACATCAATGCGTGGTTGCTTTTAAGCTTTTTAATTTTTTAATTTTTTTTTCAATCATCCGTGTTGTTTAAGAGATCACTTAAGTCAATAATCAACCTAATAGATCCAAATTATATGATTTATTAATTAAATTATTACTTTTTAATGTTAAAATAGTCCAACTAATTTTTTATTATTATGGTCATGTTACTTTCCATCGTAATTCACCGTCAAACAAATTTTAGTGTGAATGTTTTGTGCTTGGTCGTCCAACTTCGTAAATTTTCACAATGTTTTGTTAATGCTTTGTTGTTACGTGTGACCAATCCTATTATTTAAGAGATCTCTTAGGTTTTGTAGAAGTCCATGGGCGTAACTCATCCTCACAAAACCAGCTTGTAAGGTGAGGATCGTCCCAAGTTTATATACAGTTCAAGGTCATGATACCCAAGCCTCATGTGTAACATGTCTCCTACAAGCCTATGGTTACTCTCTCTGATACCATATAGAAGCTCATGGGACTATGGCTTAGGTTTAAAATCAATTTCGAATAAATTTTTATAAGGATAAGCTTGTATGTAACTTTCCACAAAACAAAAATTTGTTGTGTGGTGCGTACTTGTCTTTTGGCAAATCATTGTAATTTTATCTCCTTCTCGTAACAAATAGATGTAAATTTTTGGGATTCCTCACATTTTTCTGTAATTTTTTTTTTCTTTTTTTTTTTATATTTATAATATTAACTTTTGCTAATTTTGGAAAACTAAAAATAAACATGTTTTAGATACACCACCATACAGGTTTTGTATTTGGGATAGTCTCCTATGTTTTCAAACCAATTAAATGTCTCTTGAACTCTGTCTTCTGTGATTGACTGATTATAAAAAATGAACTGAATATTGTCATCAAATTTAGGATATTTTTTTTCCAAAACAAGTCATCTTCGATTGTAAGATTCAATCTATTACTACCTTCAGATCTCATGAAAAGATTTTACAAGAAGTAGAAAATAATGAAATTTTGAATAGAAAAATCTGGGATTTTCTATGAAAGGGACTTAAGACATTGAAATCAATAGATTTAACAAAAAAAACAAAAAAAGAAGAAATAGATAGATCAAAAGAAATTTATGTTGAACAATTTAAAGAAGACGGATTTTGGGGGAAAAACAAGGGGTTAGAGGTTGATAATGAGGGTATTTAGGTCATTTAGCATTTAAATTTATTAGAGAAGATGGAGGTCAATGGGGAATGTCAGTCATTTGGAAACACCGATGTATCTCAAATAATCACCAAAACATGAGGGGGTATATCTAAATAATCCAAAAATATATATTCGGAGAAGATTTTTCGTTTCCTGTAGAAGCCGTAGCTGTAGATTAAGGTGCTACTGCTACGAGGTAGTAGGTACTATTTGAATGATTGTGATTGGTTAAATATTTAGATATTCTGATTTGATTTGATTTGATTTCTTTTAGACCGTCTATTTGTGGACCAATACTGTTTTTCACTTGTCATCTCTCACGTGTTACGGACCGATCATCCAACCCTATGTATTTAGACATCAATAAAAAGAAATAAAGCTTTTACTTGGAAACTTTCCTTATAAAGAAAAACTAATGCCCGAATAACACCACGCAAGGGTGACACAAATGATGTGGTGGTGCGCATATAGACATAGATGCTGTTTACACATATATAGTAGAAAAATATCTACGGTTATGTGCACGTCATCATGTCATTGTGTCACCCCAGCACGACTTAAAAAGAAAGGATCACCTTATATAAAGAAAAGTCAAATGTTTTGAATATTTTAAAAATTTACAAATAATATAAAGATATTTTAAGAGTACAAGTTACTAGGTTATTATTCACTGAAAAACAATTATTTGGTTCAATCTAACTATCCAAGTTTACTGGATGCAAGAATCATGATCCTAACCCTCACAAGTTGTCTCAATGGCAATTTTGGACCGATAAACAATCAATGCCGGTAGGTTATGAGTTTAGTATCTAGTATAAGCAATCATTCTTCAAGGGCTATCCGTGAGGGTGTACCCCCACTTACTTGGTGTGTGTGATATGCGGGCATTGCACGTGCCCCGGGACTAGTCTTTGGACAAGACCATGGTCTATGGATTGGGCAAAGCCCAAATACGGCCCCGGTCCACTATTTACAGGGACACCCAATTATCAAAAAAAAAAAAAAAATCTATGAAAATCTATGATCCTATTTGAGATTTGCAAATAGATTTTGATGATAGAAATTTTTTTTTTCTTCTAAATTTGTACAAACATGGTATATTAGCAAAATTACTTTGATATACCCATAAAAAAAGTACTTTTATGCTCAACTCAATTTTTGTTTGTGTGTGTGTGTGTGTGTGTGTGTGGATAAGTTAGAAGATCTCATAAGGGAGCTTGAACTCAGGACCTCCCCTTATTAGGAGGGATGTCTGTTGTAGGATTCATAGTTAATTTTATTTATTGGATTTTGTTGAGGGTAAGATTTGAATTCAAGACCTTATTTTCTCTTGAATGTGATTGGTGTAAAGTTTTTCCATTTTTTGTGAAATCTTAGTTAAGAAAAACTTTTTTCTTATTTTGATAGTTGAAAAGTCAAAGATTTTTTCTTTTTTTCTTTCTCTTGAGAGTTGTAAGACTTATGATCAATTTATAAATGTTCCCACTTTCCTACTTGCTTGAGTGTGAGAGAAAAAAAAAATCGAGCCTCGTGCACACATAAGAGCTTAGGGTACCATGAGATTGCTGTCCATTGTGTTTGGGCCCAACCGGTCAAAAACCTTAGGCCCCGTTTGATTCAGCTGCCTGAATCTGCTGTCAGCTTCTGCTGTCAAAATCTGCTATCAGAATCTACTTTCAGAAGCTGAAACACTGAAAAGTTTGTTTGATAGAGCTTTGTAAAAGTGTTGTGCTGTTGACTAGAATCTAGTAATTATTGTTTGATATAGCTTCTAGAATCTGTTGTTTAGGGTAAAATGACCAGAATATCCTTAAGGTTGATAGAACACTCAAAATGCATAAAAAATTACTAGAATACTCTTATAAATATATAATTACACTAAATATATATAAATATAATAAAATTATATAAATTTTTTTAAAATAATTGTATTAATTTTAAAATATTTATAATTCAAAAAAAAATTTATAGAAAAATTTATAATTCTACAGAAATTTCGACAGCATCTCCTCTTAAAAATGGATATATGAAATTTTCCTGATAAACAAAATACCTGCATAATACGCAATTCACTATTCACATTACATCATATATACAGTTTCAAAAAAAAAAACATTAAACATAAAAAATATAAATTGAGTAAGAAGCCAAAACAGAATGAGAACATACATGTGGTTCTAAATTTTAACTTCCCAAGATTGTCAAAACTACCCATAAAAAAAAAAAGTGATTGTCAAAACTAGGTAATGAACTTTGATTTCTTTCAATGGTTTGAAAGGAAGAGGGCCAAGGAGGCATTACATTCGAATTGAACCACCATTTTAAGAGTCATAAGATAATTAGGGAACAAATTAGTCTAAGAAACTATAATAATAATAATAAAAAAACCTAAAATTCAAACACAATTTCAAAACAAAATGGAAAAATTGAGTTGTCAATTACTAAATTTTAATTCATTTGACTACTAAACCAGATAATTCAACTCGTCTAATCCAAAATTTTCATCACAACTGTCTTGTTCAACTAGTCAAAACCCTGTCTTGAAGAAAACATAGTACTCCCACCAAAAAAAAAAAAAATTAAAATTAAAAAAGAGTAATAAAAGTTTCAATATTTAATAGAATCATAAAAAAGTCACCAAACCATTCCTTCCACCAAATCAACCAAAATCTTCCATTTTTCACAAATTATGCTATGTAATTGCAATATTATGAAACCAAAAGAAAATGGAAACCTTACAGAAAAGTCAATTCTAAGCCACTGGACCAAGTTAAATATGAAACTATCCCAAATTAATAACATCTTAGAAGTGAGTCCACTCAATTTTAACAATCCCACATCATTAATTCTAACTCAAATTTAAAAAAATTAAAAAAAAAATTAAAAAAAAAACCCAACATCAGAAAGAATGAGAGTCCACTTTCTCCCAACTCTTGTCTTTCCCAATTTCTTTCAATCCAACAACTCTTTAAAAAAAAAACACACACACACACACACACACAAAAGAAAAATTGATTGAAAAAGAAAGCAAAGAAGTCTCAGATATTACCAATCCCTCGATCTGAACAACCCTAAGAGGCAAAACAACCTCCTCGGATGCGGCGACTTGAAGGAAAGACTGAGCCATAGTTGCTACACATTCATTACCAGAGAGTGGGAGAGAAGAAGAAGAAGAAGAAGTTGTACGGACGATTAGCCATGGCGATGATGAAGAAGATAGATTGTTAGGAGAAGTTTCGGAGGTCGATGTGAGGATTTAGAGCGCTGCTGAGGATATATTGACAAGAACAGCTGCGTGTTGTCGAGAAGAAGAAGAATAAATATGCGTCTCTTTTTCGAGAAGAAGAGATGAAGAAGATAAGAACAGACGTGCGATTTGTCGAGAAAAAAATGAGCTATTGTGTGGTTC